>NW_009260791.1:4726171-4844439 GCF_000687185.1 Egretta garzetta
CAGCAGGGGCGAGGGGTTTCTTTCTGGTCTAGGCACTAACAAGTTGACGCTGTTGGCAGGAATTAATGAACTTATTTCCTACAAAGATGAATTAGTTTTTCAGGCTTCAAGAAAAAGACACTTCTACAATCAAAGATGAGTGTCTGCTGAGGCTTCATGGCACGTCACAAGTTTAAAACACAACATATTATAAAACTTAGATTTCTTTTTAATTTACTGCACTGTGGTATTCTGAAAAAATCTGAGAACTTTATCCAGCACCTAGGTGATATATAACCCTCCACAAAAAAATCTTACTTTTTACATCAACCAGACTGCAGTTGAATTGCCAGTTTATCTGAAAATAAGCCCTTTTATATAGAACATAATTTCTACCTCGCCTAGATAAACTTCTAGCTCAGAGTCCATAATCAGCAATGGTTTTTCAACTCTAGGTAACCACTCCTTTGACTGAGTTACTAGCTAACCCCCTTGCTTGTCCTACTCTCTTCAAAAATCTTTATTTCACAAATTATATTATTTTAAAGGATTTTTTTTTTGTAACCCTCCTTATATTCTATTTTGGAGAACTATGGTCAGGAATAATTGCTTCCTAGTAGCTACAAATATCATCATCATTATAATAATTTAGCATTTAGGTCAAAATATTTGTTGCTACAAACACTGAAACTAACATAGTATCGGCAATAAACTTCAAAGCTCAGTAAAAAACCTACAGTAAGTAGTGCCTTTACACTTAATATTTTTACATACAAGAAAGGGAAGGACAATTCTAGGGAACCTGTCTCAAGGTTAGGCTAATCTCCTAAACATGTATTTTTAAAAAGTAGATATCTTTAGCAACTGATTAAGGAAAAAAATAAACATAACCCTGGATTTCCAGGGAACACATCTTTACCCTGTTTCATTATAAACAATGAAGGACAAAAGTCAGACAACCTCTCACTGTTCAGTGTGTTATCAAGCTTTTGACAGAAGCCCATTAAACACACCATGCCTCAAGAAGTTCTCAGCTCAGTCAAAGGGGAAGGAGCTGCTCTTTACCAGTCATCTCTGTATCATTGCTATATGTATAACGTTTACAGAGATGATCTAGGGGACAGAACTCTGGAGGACTAGCTCTCAGTAGTGACTGAAAAACCAGATTAAGACCTGGTCCAAATTCCGTAGCTCAATTCAGAAATGCAACTTTAACACACCTGAGGCTTGATTTAAGATTTATTTTGAAGTACTGTAAGTAGAGGACATACACAGTATTATGTACAGCTACATGTTAACACTGTATATACATGGGTATATAGGGCCACACACACCTAAACCCATCTGTGAGTGTGCCTTTCCATATGTGTATAATTATACACACAAATACTACTCAAAGAGAAATAATGCCGTTTACCTCCCCTACCTTCAGCCACCTAAAGTTTAAGTGAACCAGGCACTTCCAAAGAACATTTCACCTATCTTCTGCATTTATCTTTAGGGAAAAAGAACTGTCTTGTGACGATATGTCCCCCTCTTTGTATTGACTATAAATGGAGTCCTGACAAGTGGCAGCTAAAGTTGGTGTGAGTGAACCCCTTCCTTGACAGGACATTAATAAGGTCATGAAATGAAGTACAGAGATATTAGCACGATGTGCTAAAAGTATCATGATGCTACTTTTAACTGCATGATCTTTTTTTTTTTTTCCAGACTTCTTTCTAATTGTAGCATGGGCTTGACCTATACCTGGGCAGGAATCATCCTCGCCCAGTGAAAGAGCCTGTTGCCTGTTTATTTCTCTTTCTTTTGTTGCAGCCATTGGAATGGGACCTCAATAATAAAGCAAATATGCTTCATATTTAATGGAGCTGAATGCCACTCAGCAGTTGTGGAATCTATCCGTCCTTTGGTCAAGGCACCTTAGCATGAATTAATGAAAGTTTTCAGAAGGATTCGTAGTACGTTACCCATTTTCTCACTGTGCAAGATAAATCCCTCATGCCTAATCTGCAGAAGTACCATGCACTCACAGCTGCAACTGAAGTCAATGGGAGACAGAACATAAATGCTATATAATGCCTCCACATCAGACCTCAGATGAAATTACTGAAGGCTTCAGCTGCACTGAAAATTAAAATGTAAGTGGCTATCCACAGTTATCACAAGTGATAAAGTTTATTTCTAGCATTTTCTGCCTGTCATCCATGACTGAAAAGAAGCAGATTTCGATCCGTGAAACAGCACATCAGTGAAAGAAGGGACTGTATGAACAGGACGGCCTACACCACACAAGTAGGAGGCTAATCTTCTCAGTTGGAAACTAGCTGGAGCAGCCAGGATATTAAATCAGCAACACAAGGGGAGGTTATTTGGAAGGCAAATGAGGTACATGCTCAAATTCAGCACCTAACGAGCAAGTTGAACCAATGTGGCAAAGAATATAATGAAAAGAATCTCTTCAATTGTTTATGTATTGATCCTAGGAATCTGGGTAAGCAGCAAGAGAAAACTCTCATTGATGGGAATAAATTTTATATAAGTGGCATTACTAAAACCTGGTGGACAACTGGCATGTTAAAATGTCTGATTAACAGGAAGGATAAAAGAGACAATAAGGGAACAGGATACCTTAAAAAAAACCCCATGCCATTATTCCTTTTAGAGTGATCAGTAACACAGGACCACAGCTCTTGAATACATAGAGGTCACTATGCTGACGAACATAACTTAAGACAGGCTTGCCGGTCAGCAAATTAACTAGGGCACAGGACAAGTTTTTCTTCAGCACTAATCTATAATCTTTGGAAAGGAAAATAATGATGCTATAGGGGACTTCAGTTTAGGACACATATTCTGGGAGTCTTGTGTGGACAATTATAAACTAGTATTATACACTTTCAAAACCCATATATTATTTATGAGCATGAGGTAAACATAAGAGATGTTAATCACTGTACTGGAGATTGATAAATACTTAGAGATAAGTGATAAGCCCACTGAATTCCACATGGGAAAAAACAACTAGAATCACTTGAACAAGTATACAAAGAACTTCAAAATTGGGAGAAAAAAGGATAGAAGACTATGATAGAAAACTGAGAAGCCCTTTAAGTGTGTGGCTATAAAAAATATCTGACCTCATAACCAAGCAAAAGTAGAACTCCTTTTTCATGCAGAAAGCAAATGAAGCAAACGTATGATAAAAAGTCACAAAAATACAGAGGAAAAAAGTACAAATACATCCTAAGTGGTAGAAGTTCTGAAGTGATGCCAATTGATAAGAGTAGTTAAAGGCATCAAGGAAAAACACATCATTAGCAGATAATAAGGATTTCTAATTATGAGAGGAATAATGAATGTGTAAGCCTATTCCAAGTATGGAATACCTATACCGTGAGTTGTAATGCAAAAAAACCCCAGGAGTGTTCAGTATATAAGTTGGTCTGTGTTTGGAAAAAAACAGGATCATATAGTTACAGTTTGTGTGGAATTTCTAAGCTTCTTTCAATTTATTAGAAATCAAGGAGGGATAAGTTTTACATTTACAGATTCAGACAATTTTCACTTTAGGTGTCACAGGGCTGTTAGAGAAGATCCCTGTTGATGAATCTTAAAGTACTAGGACATTCCCAAAGACTGGAAGAGCCCTAATAATATGTCAATATTAAAAAAAAAAAAAAAAAAAAAGACTACTGTGATTAAAACTGGGCCAAATAAGTGAAAACACTGGATTCAATTAATACAGATTTTAATGAAAGAAAATAATTACTTCCAGTCAACATATTTTTGTGTAAAATAGGTCTTGCCAAACAAACCTGATTTCCTTCTTTGATGAGATTAGAAGTGGATGTTGTACAGAGATTTTTTAGGCTTTGACTTGTCAGACATAACAGACTGATAAAACCAAAAATCACTATGCACCATCAAGAAAAAAATTTTCAAGTGGGTTCAGAATGGGCTGACAGTTAAAACCCCACCAAAAACCCATGTTCCAAGAGGAAACTGTCACTGAGTTATATTAGTAAGGTTGCACAGGTATCAAGTACTAGACATACTCTTACTCAATGTATCCTTCAATTACTCAGAACCAGGTAGATACTGCTAGTAATGTTCATGAACAACAAAGAAAGTAAGTAAATAACGATGATGAAACAATGTTCTGGGCCACTTGGTAGCTAGGCCTATTCAAATCAAGTATATTTTAATAAAACCAAATGCAAAACTCTCAGTCCAAGAACAGCGAACACAAGCTATACTTACAGAAAGGGTGACCATATTCCGATAAGCACTGACTCTGAAAAAGATCTGGGACTTCAATACAAGGTGACAGTATAATGCTGTGGAAAAACTAGGAAAATGCAATCTTTTGGTGTATACACAGTAAAATAGCAAGGATCTCCAGGAAGCAATTAAGGTGATTTTACTTTACGTATGACACCAAGAAACAAAGATATAAATGTGCATATGCATCTGAGTCCACATTCTAAAACAAAAGGATGCTAAAAACTCAGAGAAGATGTGGAAAAGAGCCATACCGGTAATACAAGCACTAGAGAAAATGGTATGTAGTGAAAGAGCTTATTCTGTTCAGATTATAAAAAACCCTGAGGATATGCCTACTCAGTAAAGGTCTACAGAGATACATGTGCTAATTCTGAACAAGGTAAATCAAGTACCGGGAACAGAATAGTTTTGCGTTGCTGCTGATTCTCATTGTCCCCTGACAGATGGACAGAAAATACAGGATATGAAAGAATTTTTAATCTAGTTGAGTAAGGGTAACTTGAATCTCTGCAACAAACTACCAAGGGGAAATGGTGGTCTCCCCACCTCCTGGAATTTTTGCATCAGACCTAGATACCTTTCTGGAAAGCATGTTTAAACAAACATAAATTTCTGGGCTCAAATACAGGGACAACTGGTGAAATCAATGGTCTGTGATATTCAGAAGACCAATTAAATTACATAAAAATATCTTCTGGGCTTGGCTTAAATGCTAGGAATTTATGAATGATAAATATTCTAAAAGGTAAAGCCTTGTACATCTCAAATAGGCATGCAGAATTTGTGGGTACTTCTGACCTTAATATCTTCATGCCTTGGTTTCCCCACAAAGCATGAAGAAAACACTCCTGCAAGAATACATTAAATCATTGTTTATTAAACCTTTGGTTCTTATAACATTGAATACTACAGAAAATCCCCATGATGGTTACTCAAAATTCTGTTTTCAGGGAAAGGTTTGAACAGTATCCAGTAAACAAGGGATTGGCACACATAATGAACAAAGAAGATAAAAAAATATATTGATTGGCTGTTCTCTGGATACTGTGTGGGGCAGGGATGCTGTGAAATAAAGCACACATGATCCTGTAATGAAAAATGTTAACATACTGTTTCAGGGGAAAGGGGAGTAAATGAAGATGCTCGCTTCAGAAATGCCAGAACTGAGGTTAACTCTTGATTAACTGGCTACTTCAGTGTAGCTTTTTGCATGTATAGCAAATAACACTGTACATTGTGCACATACACAATACTTATAATTATTGTCTAAATAACCTGCCTTCCCGAGGGGACAAATGTTCTGATGAATAACTTTGCTGAAAGCAAGACAATTTGCTTGCCCTATCATGCACTCCTTAAATCCCCTGCAATTTGTCAACTTTGAATGCAATACTTCTCCAGGGGCTACCAATGAGCTTTTCACATCTTGCTCATGTCATCCATTTTCCGCTTGATTAGTGGGGACCTGAAGTAATCTTTCTGCTTCACGGAACAACTAAAGCCAACATACACGAACATACCAGTATCTTAGGTACAGCTCTTAGCACAGGACAAAGGTCTTTGGGGATGTTCAGGCTCTTGTTGGCCCAATGAAGTGGCTGAGACAGATGAGGAAGAAACAAACATCCAGGCTGAAAAAAGGAAGGATAAGTTAGGAAAACAATGAGGGAAGACAAAAGAAAACATTTTTGAGAATGGGGAATAGAAAAAAGCTGTGTGATGTTGAAGTACAGTGCAAGGTGTGAAAAGGGATAAGTAATAACTTGTATAGAAACAGAAGAGAAGAATGTAAAGCTGAATGTACTTTTCAGAGGTGGGTCAAAAGATGGAAGGAGCAAAACATAATATGAGAATAAAAATATTTTTTCACATCCCATGTTGTTGTTTTATGTGACATTTTCTGTGATTTTTTTTTTTATATTTAGGGGTTTTTTAACCTTTCTGCTTTGAAGCACTTGGGTAAAGAACATGTACCTAAAAATGTTTTAATATTGAAATATTAAACAGATTATTCTTCTAAAGAGAAATAAATTAAATTATTATAAATATCTGAAAATAAGACTAATTTCTCTTTGTTAAAAATACAAAAAAATTTTTTTAAATATTTTTTCCACAGTCAGAAATGCCCCTGAATGAATCTTTGACCATAAAAGTGAATGAGTTTAAAGCTATTAAAAACTAATGAAAGGCATAGACTTTAATTTGATAAGTTAAACCCCCTTCAAGGCTTAGTGTCATCACTTTAAATGTAGCATAAAAAGAGCAACAGAGAGAAATGACTGAAGCTCTTCACCATGGCTGTACTACTCTTGATAGATTTAAAATTTGCAGTTCTGCTACTGGATGTAGTATTTTGATATATAAAAGAAAAAGAAAAAAGAGAAAAGTTTATATTGACATTAAAATGCTTGTAATTCCCTGGGCACAAGGATGTCTTTAACAAACAGTATAGAAATCAAGTAAGTTCTTCTGTACCAGAAATACTAATGAAGCCCTGTCTGATACTGATCTTTACCCACTCTCTCTCTCTCACTTTCCTCCTACCACCTTTCCTCTTAATAACAACCTCATATTCCTTCCAATGTCCTCATAAAATAAATGGATTCTACCTATATCCTTTATAGCTTTCTACTGCAATACCTCCAGCTCACTCTAGCTAAGTTTTTTAGTCCATCATTTGGACAGGAGTGACAACCTGCTGCTCTCATGCTGAACAGTCATGGCTACTGATAAAAGTTCTCCTTGACTTTTCCTTGAGTAGGACATCAGGGGGTTCAGGAAAACTGGCAACTGAGTAGAAGAGAGAAACCGTGTTAGGGGTTATTTGTCTGTCAGATTTGGTTGAAAGTAGCTAAAAATCAGAAGGCGAAAAGAAAGACTGCATAATTATATATCCCTTATTTTCTTAGGGAAAGGAGGCTAAAAAACCCACTTGCTAGATATTTCATGCAAAATCCTTTACCTTTTTTTTTCCATATTAAAATTAAAGTACATTCTCATGCAGTGTTCCCTTGAGAAATCATTTCTATCCAGAAGAGGCTGTGATCTAAAGACCACAGAGGGCTTCCAGTCACATTGGTACACAGGAAAAGAACAGAACAATGAAAGGTCATCAAGAAGATGAAGATGAGCCTCATATTTGCAAACCAGGACATTTTTACACAGTTGTTTCCCACGGACTGTATGTACAATTGCTGCAAACACAGGCATAAATGTGAAGCATATGTAAACCTCTCCACCTCTTCGTTCTTGTTGAGACTCTGACTGGAGAGTGAAAAAGGCAGATGGATTTTTGAGTTTTTACAGTGAAAGTATCCTCAGGTGAGATGCTAGGTACCATGTGTTGGATTCAGTACCACCCTAACGCTGCTACACAGCCTAGACCAGAGACAGCCAATCTATGTCTGGTCTGAGCAACCACATAAACAACTATACCCATTTGTGTACACATCCCTAACAGGACCTCGAGCTGTGCCAGGGCAGGTTTAGGTTAGACATTAGGAAAAATTTTTTCACTGGAAGGGTTGTTAAGCACTGGAACAGGCTGCCCAGGGAAGTGGTTGAGTCCCCATCCCTGGAGGTATTTAAAGACGGGTGGACAAGATGCTTAGGGACATGGTTTAATGGTGGGATGGCAGGGTTAGGTTAACAGTTGGACTCGATGGTCTTAAAGGTCTTTTCCAATCTAAATGATTCTATGATTCTAGGACAATTGGTCTACAGCTCACGTAATTATACCTTTTGTTAGACAGTTGGCTGATTTTGTCTTACTTCTGTAATGAACATGTAAAGACTCAGTGGTATTTCACAGATACTTCAATGCTAAAAATCCCCAAGTGAACAGCTAGAGTGACTTACTAGATGGTCACAAGCACAAACCAAATAAACAAAGAGGCAATTCCATTTTTAAGGTCACTGAAGTTTTAACTGCCAGGAACCTGCCGTCTTTAATTTTGCTCTTATTTAACCATCAGCTTTTACAGGGAGCAGGGAGTAATTTTAACAGAGGTCAAAAAGCGAACAGAGATTTTTAGAGGTGCTGGGGCAGCTCAAGACAGGCACTTGGTGGGATGCAAAAAATTCTAAGTGGGTTAGATACCTAAAAAACATTAAAAGTCTTGAAAGGTGGGCATCCAAACCACTTCAGACATATTTTGAATATTAGCTCCCTATTTACCTCTTCCTTATCAAGATCTCAGTGTCGCCTTCAGAAAAAGTTATATTCATAAAGCTTTTTCTTCCTCTTTCATATATTGATGTTATCCAGCTTGCTTTTAAAACACATCTACACCTGGTAATTTAATAAATGTGACAACTTCCCTGTCTTTTAGACATATCATTTAATTACCTTTACAGCCCCCTAAAATACATTCTGTGAACTCTTTAGATCTCTTGTGCCCCCCCATCCCCTCATTTCTTAGCTGAGGTACTGGCTTACATCCTTTACTGATAGGAAAGAGTATTACTATGTGGATGTCGGTGATACCACTGTGCAGATACTCAGGTGAGTATCTCTGAGATACTTTGTGTTCAAAGCTGATTCAGATGAACATCCTCCAGATTTTCTAGATGACTCACTGAAAAAGGGGGACGTTAACCCCCCCTATTTTCTGAGCACCTTTCCTGGCAGTCAGCTGGGAGCGTGCTGTGTGTTCTGCAGAAGGCAGCTTCGCCAGAGCATGCACCCGTGCTGCTTTTCCTACGCCTTGGGAAAGCTGTGGAAAGGTTGCTGCTCTGCTGAGTATCACAAAGGAAGACCATTATGGTGCAATTTCTCAGTTTATTAGAGATGCCCGATCTGCAGGGGATTGGCATCTTCCCAGTTTGCTCTGTCAAGTCATCTGGTTAGACCAACAGTATTGAAGTAATTGTGCTCCAGTTAGGCTACATATCTTGGTTAAGGGGTTTCATGTTCATCCCCATATGCTGACCCTGAATCTGTCTATTAAGCTCACAATTCTAAAAAGAAATCACTCTAAGGGAGAAATCACCTGTGCTCCTGTATCACTGCTATATTTTCTTTTGCTTCCCCCCCCCCCCCTTCCCCCCCCCACTTCCAGAAAGCAAAACCTGACCTATACTGAGTGATCCATAAAGAAAAACAAACATAATTATGAAGCAGACATATTTTTATAAACAGGAATGTCAGGCATGTCATCTGGAATAGAAGGTGGAAGAGATTTACATCAATTAAAAAAATACTAGAGAAAGCAGCTGAGGTTTTCTTAAAAAGCCAAAAAAATTTATAAGACATTAACAAAATTTAAAAGTAATAAATAAATTTGGAGCAGTAGTAGAAAATATGCCTCTCATCAGAAGAATATCTTAAATATTGACCCACAAATTATTTTAAAATTTCTAAGCAAGCACTGAAAACGTGATATCTCAGCTTGTCTTTTTTTTTTTTAAACATTCAATCTCCATTACCCAGTTGTCAAGGGACAACTATTTTACACCCAACTTAATTCTATAACCCATTCCAGGACAAGGTAGTTATGTGATAAAATACAAGCTAGCACATTAAAGGAAGTTAACACACATCAAATACTAGGATTTTATGAAGCAAAATTCTACTCAGAAAAGAGTTGTTAGAAGAGTTTCTTTTTTTTTCAGGGAGCATGCCAGAGAGCTTTTTTTTTTTTTTTTTTTTAAATTGGAGTATTGGTACACCTATTTCCAAATATTGGAATGAAATACCACTTTGCAACAAAACCACTAATTTTAGCTATTGCTATTTACCACTAAAACCCCCCACAAACTAAGTTGATTTTATTTTTGCCAGAAAATAAAATAGCAAAGATAAAAATTTAATGTATTAGGAAAAAAAAATACAGGCACTATCTGATAGACTATAAAAATTTAGAAAAGTTCCAAATGTTTTCAGCTAGGCACAAAAATGCTGTTAATGATTAGCTGCATAACGAGAGATTTATCTCTGCCTTTTTTTCCTTTCTTTTTTGTGTGTGTGTTGCAAAGGCAACACAGCCATACTGCAGGTCTGTGCCATTCTTAGGCCACTTTCAGGCCGATTGAGAAAAGCTGGAAAGTAAACACAGGTGTTTTAAAACTGGAGCCGCTGTCATGGACAACCACAAACACCCTTAACTCTGATGTGGCAACGCCTTTTTCCCCGCCCTCTCTTTTTTTAAAGCATTGCCCACAAAGAACATGCCAAATGTTTCACCTTTCACCACCTCAAAATAACTTGGAGCTTATAGCATTGTTTGGCAAATCTCAAGCACAGAGATCATTTTTTCATTCCTTTTCAGATGTAGCCAACTCCAAATCAGTCACAGAAAATAAAGAGCCATTCTATTTCTAATTATTTTATTTTCAGTGTCCACTGATTTAACTGCAAGTACTATGTTTCAAGTTGAACATTTCCTTCCGCAAATGTAGTTCAGAATCCTTGTTTTCATGATTCAGGTTCAACTAAAAAAGACAGTGAGGGGATTTTGCAATAACTAAACAAAAGATTTAATCCAGTGGATAAGAGGATAAATAAAAAAATAACAAAAAAAAGGAGCCACAAATCCCCCAAACCAAAAGAATAAACCTTGGTTTTTTGATTATTGTGCAAGAATACGTACAAAACTGAAAAAGCACTCGCTTGTAAATTAGTGGTTCCAGGAAACAGCACATCCTGTTTAACAGCCATGAAGTAGTGACCAGCTAGAGAAAAAATATGGAAAGCAAAAGCAGAACAAATCCCCAGAAATTATGTAGTCACTCTTCACTTATGCAGTTGATGTGTATGTGAAAAAAAAAAATTATTAACAAAAATGAAACAGCTACTGACAGTTACAATTTAGACCTGAAAAACCGGTAAACTAAACAGAGATGGTTACACTTGGACTGAAACTAACAGCCCCAGTAACACTCCTCGCCCCAAAATGCAGAACTGGTTCATAATCAAAATATCAAAATCTAGATCCAGCAAAAAGTCCTGAAGTTTTATATTCAAAGGGGCACGACCCTCACATCTATACCAACAGCAAATGTACTGCAGACATACAACATTGCTGAAAAGATAACGTGTCAAAACCAGGTCTTACTTATTGTGAAGGATGATCTTTCCTGTCAGTCTCAGCCTTCAGATTCCAGAATGATTTTCCTTTTGACGTCGACACTTACACGCCCCGGTTTCAAAAACCAGACACCAGACTTTCTGTGTGTCCTGCGCTCCAACTTAAACAAACACAAACGACTTCATAAGATAGACAGCGCTCATGCATACATTTATTTATGTTAGGACACAAGCAGGATTTTTCTTTTTTCCAGATTTTGTCCGGTGTGGTAAAGAGACAGCATTATTTATCAAAGGCTCTGTCTGAATAGGTCTGAGCCTCCTCATCCCCTATTAACTTCACCGGGCATTCAAAATAGTTCACAATCTCACAAAACAGGCCTCAAGAGACGACTTGCAAAATTGAACTTTTAATTGTAAAGTCAGTCCTTGTTATTTCTTTGAGGCCATTTTATCTTGTTTTTGACAAAAATGACGAACTATTTTGTATAGTTCTATATTAGAAGTCTAACCAATAATACATTTAAAGCTTTACTGAATATAGCCAAGAGAGTACAACTGTAATGAACGTAAAGCATCAAACTTCTGCCAGCAGCCAGGGTCACTGACGGTGCTGTGCCTGACCTAACGAACACTTAAAAGAAATCACACACACTAGGACACTTATTAACCTACGTATGTTAAGATTGCAACGACAGCCATAAAGAGCAAGTGCATTCACTATTTCGCATCATTTGTTGCTATTTCTGGCCTCCGCATTAAGCACACATGACTTGAAAATCATATCCAGTTGAGACTATTACACATAATGGACAAATTAGGCTGAACAGTATCGTATATAAATTAGCCTGTTCATTGGTTTGCATTATAAATACTTTTCTGTTAAAATAGGAAGGATTCATGCTTGGCTATAATACAAAGCAATAGAGTTTAATCTGATCCATTAAAAAAAGGGTGCAGTAGTATACTAATGGAGAAAACCATTAAACATTCTGGTAGCAACAGTTCAGAGACAGCTAAAAAAAAGGGAGAGAAAAGCTTGTTGAAATAACCCTTTTTAAGTGCAAAAATTTCACCCCATACAAAGAGGGCGCAATAACGGTGTTATTTACCCACAGATCTGTGACATGCCAGAAAGTATGTTTCAAGCTAACAAACTGAGTTAGGGGAACTTTATCAAACCACTAACTACCATTAAACAGCAATGACAGATTTATCCCTCAGCACTACAGTGACCTCCTGGCCGAAAGCTAATTTCTCATTCCTCCAGCCTTTTGTATTCAAAGTTATTACTCAGTCACAGAAGGAGCTGATTTTTGAAGCAAGAAACTTGCACCCACATTTGAAAGATAAGGGATGCTTTCAGCTGCACCTAACTTCAAGAGAAGTTGTGGACATTCAGCTTTGGGCATTTATTATTTAATGCAGCTCTGGAGAGCAACTTTTTTTCTGTGTGTCTTAAACAACCGGCAGGAGACATATAGCAAAACTAAAAAAAATACTAATCAACTTATCTGTGAAAAATGAGTTTTACTTAATGAAACAAATTGGGAGGCTGATTTTATCTTTTAAGAAATGGGGGGAAAAAACCCCATAAGAAACAGACTAAAAACTGATCCCTAAAATTTTACTCAGATGAATAATAGGTACTCACAGAAGTAGCTTCCTGTGTGAGGCTTACTGGATTAGGCCCAATTTATGAAAATGTTGTTTCTGGACTCAGACCTGCTATTCTAAGTTTCAGGCTGGAATGCAGTTTTCAGAGTGGAGCTCTTAAGTCCTAAAGATAGGGGTCAGAAGGGAAACAACGCAAGGGTGTAAAATACGCTGTTGCTGCTACAACGTCAACTCTGCTTGGTAATTTTTCTCAAATTACCAAAGAAAGGAAATATGAAGTCTGATGTCACTTTCTTCAAACATAAACACATCTCAGCAAGACTGCGAGTCTCTTTCTCCTAAAGAATAACTGAAAAAACAAAAATATGAGAAGCAGACATTCCTTTGTGAGGACAAACTTAATAAAACATTTTATTTGGGAAGTAGGCATGATACAATTGGAGTTTGAAGGTGCACTTAGTTCTGTTCTAATATTTTAAATTTGACAACACTTGTCAAAAGATGTTAAAAATTGTTTTGTGGTCCAACAAGTCACTCAGCAAGAATAATTTTTAAGCAGCTTTTCTTTTTGTTTCAGTCAAAATTAAAATCCATGTTGTGTAATCCTTGGAGTCAATCTGTAATTAAGGGGATTTGAAGAGAGACCACGCACCGCATTAATGATAAAATTTAATATCTGTTTTAATACTCTAACATAAGAAAAAAACCCTAAGCAACATACAAAAAAGCAATCATGTCCTTATTTTGTGTGAATGCAGCATATATACACCATTACTATGTCTAGCAGCAATGCTGTATTTGATGTCAGCTTTTTGTTTATAGACCAAATGCTTCAGGATTTAGCATCTACAGAGCTTAAAACTGCATCTGGTTGAAAGTTGGCACCCAGATTTAAGAGGCTAGATAAACAGATTTTATTTTATCTAGTTTGGAAAACAAGTGTTTTTGTTGTTACTGTTGTATAGCAATTCCAAACGGAAGGAGTGATCAGCAGCATTTCCAAGGTTTCAGCCATTCTCCTCCCAGTCACTCACCCACCCTCTCCTCCAACATCTAAGACACTAACAGCTCAACTTTAAGAAACAGGTGCAGTAACCAATTAAAACCAATTCATTTTATGTGATATTCTGAAATGCTTAAAAGTCTAACATGATACAAAAAAATGACAGCGTTTGGTATACTAAGTCTCTCCTCTAGACTATACGCAAAATAAATTTGACATCTGCATCTCTTCAAAATGCAGCTGGTTGACCCCAAGTAGTGTACTCAAACCACTTACTCAGTTTAACAGTGGAGCGAACACTGTTCCATTTTTAAACTAGAAATCTGCACTAAATAGTTTCATCCTTTCAGAAGATAAGATGAAGGATTAAAGTACCGGGGCAATGAGGTATTTTATGATTCTTTTTTTTTTTTTTTTTTCCAAAGTACTCAGTAAGAAGCATGGTTAAAGTAGAGGTGACTCTTAGCGAGATTTTGGATGGAAAGGTTTTGAAGGGATACGATGTTTTTCACTGAGGAAGGGTAATAGATTCTTTTAATGCGGACATCAAAGATCTTTTCCTGTTAAAATGTCTTCTGGCCTGAGCTCTTCTGAAAGAACTAGCACAGCATCAGTGTCTTCTTAGCAGATATGATTGTATCACACAAGATACCTAGTTTATGAAAACAAATTTGAACAGATTTTCCTCTGATCTCTGAATATTGTCATAAGAGCCTAAATGCGTGTATAACAGCCAAAAGCTTCACAAATTTGGGACCTAGTCCTGTTAAAATGTAAGTGTGTGGAACTCACAAGCTTTGAGATCATAGAAAGAAAGGGTTCCTTCTTCTCAAAATTTAGATCCTATAACAGTAACTATTCCTGTCAGCAGGACTGCTCTCCAGCAGTCACTGCCACATATGTGCACAGAATCAGGCCTGATCTACAAGATCAGCTTCAGTGTTTGAAAGCCATTTGGTCCAAATGATGCTTCTAATGTAAAAAATAGTTTCAATGGTATTGATTTCTTAAAAATAAGTTCTCTCAATTTTTCAAAATGTGTGGCCAAGTATTTGTAAAGAAAGAACTCCATGCGCAACTCACACCACCACCATGTTAATAACCCCTCCAGCATAGCAGGTATTTCTTTAATAAACAAATGAGCATTGAAATAATCATCTTGACTGTGATCAACAAAGAAATGGCAAATGTATGAAATTGTATGGAATCTGACTATGTCTAGTAAAACTGTGAGAGATGACATATGTTCTTCAGTGGAGGATCACTTCTGGAGATGGAATCCAGCATCAACCAACAGAGTACAGAAAATTAAATCCCAGAAGGTTTCTTTGTATATTGAATCTAACTACAAAATGACATTTGGGTCTTTGAGTTTAATTTTAAATTGCAAATTTGGCTGCTTAGCAGCTTAACACAATCACCAATACACATTAATACTATGTTCAGGCAATGTGATATACACTTATTTACTATTACATGATACCATTTGTTACTTCAGCTTCCTATCTAAAGTTTAAAGACAGCTCTTTTCTAATTTCACCTTTTGATTGCTCTAAAGCTGACTCCTACAGAAAAGCCAAAGTCCAGCTGCCAGTCCATAACCTCATGAGAAAAGCTGCAGAGATCTACTTTACTTCATAAAGCCCACTTTCATAGAAGAAAAATAAAAAGATCAAAATAAATCCAAGTCCATTTGTTCCTTCTGCTCTTCAAGCATTCTCCTAATGACCTGTTTACTGCTAGGGTAGCAACACACCTACTGCACACAAGGAGTACACCTCTCCCCCTTAGCAACCTGAATATGCAAACAGCAGAGTCCACTTTTCCTTTACACCTCTGCATGACCACACACATGGAAGTCAAATCAGGATTTTGCTCTTACTTACAGGGAAAAGAAAAGGATTTTCAAAACCCTCTCAAGTCCAGGCTGGTTGGGGCACTGAACAACCTGGTCTAGTGGAAGGGGTCCCTGACCATGGCAGGTGGGCTGGAACTTGATGTTCTTTAAAGTCCTTTCCAACCCAAACCATTGTATGATCCTATGATCGAGGAGCACAAGTACCCCAACATCAAAAATGCTCCTCTCCACCAGACCAAATAAATAGAAGAGAATTAAAAAGGACAAGCAAAATGATTCCTGACTCCTCTGAGCAAACGATGCTGCACCAAGCTGCAGTTTGCAGACATCAGCTCTTTTGACTTCATCTTGTTCTAAAACCTAAAGTTACTCACCTGGGAACAGAATAGGAGAGACTTTCAGATTACAGTAAAATGATAAATGAGAGCAAACACGTAGCACCTTGAGGCTTCTGAATCAAGGCCAGTCTGCAGCATTACAGCCATACTAAGACCTAATGTTTCAGTGTCTTCCTTTACCATCTGTCCCCCTTCTACTCTGAACTTCATATGACCACTTGGATGCAAAACGCTAGGGAAGGGTTCTCCAATTCTGAGCAGAAATTTGGATAAACTTTAACATACAAAGACGAAAGACTTCTTTTTAGTAAATATCTAAATTCTGAAACATTTATATTGATCCTTTATCCTACCCCTGGTTTCCTCTACCCAAGATCTAAAGTAGATTCTATCAATTCTGAGAGGCGTTTCAGATAAGGAGGTCATGGATGGGTCAGAGCAAGACCTTTGCTATTTAATGACCCTGTAGCTTGCCTTTTGCACAAGAGCTTAGGTTACTACCTTTTATACATTTTATTGTAGGACAAATAACTGACATGTCATCATGCACTCAGGCCCAAGATTTTGTTTACAGTTGCTGCTCAAACAGAAGAGGATCGTTTTCCTATGCAGTGTATAAAATGAAGGGTGTACAATAAGACACCAAAAAAGTGATTGAAAATTAAGATTTACCACACTTTCTTTCTGCATGTATGAATAACAGATTTCATATGGAGAAAAAAAATAAGATTTATGAAATAAAAAATAATGCATAACAATGTCATTCCTCCTCTTCATTCATTAAACCTGTTATCTTGTCTCCAGCATCATTTAATACTCAGTACCTCTGAGAAAGGAAAAGCTTAACTTCGCTAAATATTTTTGGTACTTCCTTTGTTTTATTACGGTACAATGCTTAAATACTTTGAAATAAAATACATACATTGAAAATTATGCCAGTGAAGATTAAGGATGATATTTTTAATTGAAACTAATGCTAAGGGCTTCTTTAAACATTGCAGACAACAGTTACTATTTTATGTGCAAAATGGCTTCAGATTTAGAGTCTCTTAACTAAGTTTGGAAATATGTTTTATAGTATCAGAAAGTGGAAAGTGAAGGAGGGAGTCCTAGTTTTCTTATAGTCAGTCTGACACATTAGGCTTCATGATGGTTTTACATTAGATTAACATATGCCCTTTGTTCCTGATCCATGTAATTCCCAAATGAAGCTCCATACTACTGGGAAAGTAAAATAATTTTTTTATAGCTGTTTGAAGTGCAGCAATATGACACCTCCTGACATTACAAAGGTTCATAGTAGTACTACTGGCAGAAGGAAGGAAAAATGAACCCATGACTGAGGTGATAAACTATACCATTGGAAATGGAAGCAAAGATTATTACAGTTAAATACTGTTTTTGTTTTTAGAAGAACTCACCTTTCTATACAGGTAGCTTTTCTAACATGATTGTGGTTTCTACAGTATGTTTTCCTTATGTATCAGATTCTGTGATTCTAAATTTACAAGATATTGATGAATTTCAGTGTATTTTAATACACACTATTTTTTTGGTCATTAGTTTAAGGCGGGGGGGTCACCCCTATGAAGATAAGAAGAGAAAGAACAGGTAGCAGACAGCTTTCTATCTGGCCACAGGATGACTGCATAGAGTTTGTTTTATCTTCTACAATTTCAGGACGTTTGTTTATTTCAGGATATGTATTTCTAGAATACACAAATCTGAGGTCTGCCCCAGGCCCATTTGAGGTCCTTTAACAGAGTATAGACAAAAAACTGAAAAAGCTACAGAACATTTACAATTGAAACAAAGCGTCCCTCAAACTGGCCAAGTGGCAGTGTCACTGAGCAAGGAAGGAACTTCTAGGAAGTCACCCAGACGGCTGTCAAATGCATCAACCATACACAGATCTGTCCTGTTAGAAGGAAGGACAGGTGCATGAAAGTGTAAAGTATTTTTTAAATGTTAAGTTAATATAATATGTGCAGATGCACAATTACTAAATGGTTAAATGAAAAACATGGATAAGAGAGGGCCTTGTCAACAGGAAGTTCATGGTCACAGAAGCCTATTACCATGAAAGCGAGGATTCTTTGCATACCAAAAGTGAGGATGTGGCAGCAGCCTAGATGACTAGGAGAATGATAATCCAGATTTAGAATAACCTGAAACCGAAATACTGCATTCCAAGAACCTGCTGCATTCATCAGAAATAATACGTCTGCTAATCGGAAGTAGTAACACCAACTGACCTCATGGGAATTCCACCTATGAAATGGAAACCAAAAAATAAAAGACTCAGCCAAAAGCTCTGAATGGCCACATCATCCCCAATGACAAAGGGACGTTTATAGTATATACAGTTTGTTGATGTTTAAGATTGTCAAGAGTAATCTGGTGCCAAAAGAGATTTGAAGGCTGTCAAATAAAAAGGAACAGAGCTCCAAGGAATTTTTAGTGGAGCAGATGAAAGCTGACATCAAACACAAAGTGTGAATGAGTAATGAATTCCTTAATGCTTATAACTGAATCAAAGTTCAATAAATATATCTGCTTTGGTTAAGAGATGTTCAGCACCTGTTAACAGGAGAGAAGGAAGACTTAGGCAAGGTGAACAAACTCTTTTAGCCAAGACGCTGTTTGTTCAGTCTATCAAGACACATTCAGTGCCATCCTTGTGCAGCTGTTTGCAGGCACTATGAAGCACGCTAAAATTCTTTAAGACATACAGTGCTCTAGACAAGCATAATTAATTAGACAGATACAACTCTTCGCAGGATCACTTCCAGGACAAATCTTGTTCTGCCAATAGGTGTTTACTTTCATCCATATATTACTTTGCTTTGAAATAATTCTGAAAGACTTGAGGTCACAGTAAGCAAGGAAACACCAGTGCTTGGTCTTCCTTCATTTGAATAGAATTCAAGAAATCCTGAGTAGCTGCTGTGCAGGGAACACTGTACAAGCAGGGCTGCTATACCAGACAGTGCTGTCAGGAAAAGGACAGCCTCATGGATACGAGAAAGTGGCATGGCCAGTGCAACTGAAGAAGCGAAGATGAGAACTTGGGTATGTCTATTTGTTTCCTTCAACTTGAAAACAACCCAAGGCTTGAACGAGTTCAAAATTCTGGCCCAGAGTGATGCCTTAGCGAACCAAGAACAATACAAACGGTCCTGCCGCCTATCCACACAGCAACTTAAATGACATCACAAGCTGACCACTGAAAATCATGCAAGTACTAATGTTACTAAACATAATTTCTCTTCAACTCCCAGGTAGATGTTTCATATAAATCAGATTTATCAGACTCTGAAAGCCTGTGTTTTTAAAGGGACTCAGGACAACTTCACTCTCAGTGAAGGGCAAGTGTCCCGTCTGATAATTTATTTCCCATGTTTACCATCAGGGGAAAACATTGTATTATTTGCTTATGGCACATTTAAGCAATTATTTTAACTTTCAACTCCGTATACAAGTTCAGATATTTTTGGTCAATGAATACAAATGTCTATCAGCGCTAAAACATTCATTATCAGATGCGAGGAGATCGTCACTAAGAATGTAGTTGTCACTTGTGAACAACTATTCTGTCAAGATCTGCATAACTAACTAAAGCCTACCAGCCTGGATGGCTACAAAAAACAATTTCCAAAACTGGCTACTGAAAGTGATACTAGTAGATCAAATTTATGAACTTAGCTTTTTGACTCATGATCAAATACGTGTGTTAAATTAGTCACTTCCTGCCTATAGGGAACACACGAAAGCAAACTGTTACAGAAAATATATGACAGCAGAAGAAGGAGAAATCCCTGGCTGAGGATCTCTGGACCTGAACTGACCAGAGGACCAAGTTATGACATCTGTCTCAAAGGAACAACTGGGTCTAAGGAGACTTCAAATAACTGCTTTAAAGACCACTCAACCAGTGCTCACATTTTTCCCACTGGGACTGAAGGTGAATGTTGGTCACTGTAGGATTGTAAGAGTTATTTTCTCCCTCTCCTTACATACAGATAACTGGGCGGGTTGTCAGAAGTCTGTAGCAATAGCTTTAGGAGACACTGCAACTTAAGCAGAAAGGAATGCAGAAAAGTAATATTGAAGCAGAACACGGACAAAATTACTTCTGCAGGACTTGTACACGGCCTCATTTTAGCATTCATTTATGGCACAATGCACCAGCGTACACTGATATCTTCTGAGGCGTACAGTACTATTTAATAACACCAGCCATAAAGTGACTAATCACGTTTCTAGCATGGATAAGAGCTGAAAAGTCTTGGGTCTAACCTCAGTGACACCCTTTAAGACCTTGTGATTAAGTGGTTTTGGGTGCAGCACAAGCAAAGGCTCTGTTCAATGCAATTAAGATTGCAACCGTATCTACTCTGTCTGCTGAAGTATCTAGGAAGCAACAACTGAAGAAAAACGTTTGTGCATTCTTACCCACATCCAGATTGCCAGCAGCATGTTCCAAGTTTTACTAAGTCTTTTATTTCCACCTCCACTATGTACTTAAAAGCAATTCAAGCATTCAAACTTCAGCAAACTTCCACTCTAAAAATTAATGGTGATCTCATGTGCTTTGTAACAAGTTCTACTGACAGGGTAGCAAATTCATCTCTCATGTTTACCAGGCATTTAAATGAGTGCACATACTGCTTCAGGGTAGCTACTGGAAAGTGAAATAAACTCATCGTGGCTTTCTACAACCTGAGCCAGACAACTCCTCTGAAAGCAGAAGAGAAGTGGTGCCCTTCTTAGCAGAACAAACTGAACTACTGAAATGGCTCTGGCACAAAGTTGGAGACTGCAGCTTGCTTTGGTAAGTCCTCTAGTACTTTATTCTTGTGTAAGTTTTTGTAAGAATAGCATGAAGAACCTTTCAGGATTAGTTGTAACAACATACTTGCTGGACATAACCTCCAAAAAGCCTGTTAACTATTCTCATTGCTCCTGAAATGCTCCTGTAGTTTCAGAAAAATAGATATAGATCACAAGCAAATGCAAGGGCACAGTGTATCTCCGCACAGTGAGTAACAGATCTGCGACTACTTTTCCTCCCCTTCTACTTCCAATATACAACCCAGTCTTCAAACATACCCATAAATTCATTTGCAAATGTGACAGCAGTCCCTTTTATAGGTAGCGGCACGTGACATCCAAAATGAAAAGCATGATTGCTTTGGGGTTAACGCCATAGAGTGAGCTCTCAAGTTGAGCTTTCATGGGTAGACATTCTGTTAGATACAGAGGGAACAGTGCACACTGGCCAGAGGGATTCATAGCAAGTTGTGAGAGAAATAGGTGGATTGTCCACCACATGAATATTGCTGAGTTGCTTCATTGAAAAAAAAAACAAACCACCCCAACCACTCTGAAGTAATCACATTATTTTAAAGCATCTTTTACCAAACAATAACACCATACCAACAAGTAGATCAACAGCAAGTGGTAAACTCTTTGCAGAGTAACGTCTAGTTATTCTGTAGCTAGTAACTGGAGGAAGGTGTAACACCCACTGCACCGGTGGATAAGAGAGCTATTCATCTGTTCGCTATAAAATATCGGTAATCAACAGCCAGTTTCTATCGCTCACACAGCACTGCAGTTAACAACAGTCGAAACGGCTGGAGATGGCAGAGTGGTGTTCTGGATGCAGCAGGGCCTTGCCACGTTCAAAACTTATGTTCTAGGTTTCCAATAAATCAACTTGATCTGTGTTGCCTCATGTAAAATCATTACAAAAGTATTGAAAGGCTTTTCTCTAAGAGGTTTCTAGGATGCAATTAATAACTATAATAAACTGTAAAAATTGTATGCTGAACTGGAATTTGAATAGAATAGATGAGATTGGAATCTCTCTGTTTCCCGCCACTGGTTCAGGCAAGTTTCCCTGGATTTTAAAAGCCTGTGGCTCTGTCAGAAACAAATCACAGGCTTTATAGCCATAAACCAGCTCTAAACTCGTTAAAATGAATGTCTGAAACTTCATCTCTGAAGCTCTAAACATACATTGTTAGAATTACTTAGTTGTTGCAGATAAGGGCCACAGCTACTATCTTCTGAAAGAAGCACTTTATTCCATAGTCCATATTATATGCCTAAACAGCATGAATACTGCATGCTTTTCAACAGTAGCAAACATTTTAAACTGCATGCTAAAGCTTTTCTTATTTTTTTTTTTAAGCTCTTATGATGACATCAGATTCTCCTGGGATAATGCTCTTCATGGATGATACGTTGACTGGTCAGCTGGATTTGGTTTTGCAGTTGGCATTGTCAAGCAGATATGGAAAAACAGTTTCTACTCTAAGAATCTGGGAAATTCGGGGAATCGAAACAGAGCTTAATACAGTTTATGACAGGCATCAGGGAGTACTTAAATTAAGTCTTCTAGAGTGGCTTTTTCACAGGCATCATCACTGGAATAACTACCAAACTGCTATGCATGGTGGATTTCCTGCCCTTATGCAATTCTCAAGCGTCAGCAGAAAGCAGATGACATCAGCTACAGTTGCTTTATGACACTACTGCAGACAAATTTCTGACAGCTCCTTCAGGTCACTTTCTTGCCTCTGACTCTAAGTTAATGGTAATCTTAATAAAACCATGGAAGCATGTAGGATGAATTCTACAGAAAATCAAAACTAAAAAGACTGAATAGTCGGGAAAACATAATAAAACAAGCCAATCATAACCAAAGATTAACACCTTAACAGCTCCGAAGGAGATTAATAACCTTCACAAGCTCTAATGACATCATACTTGGATGGAGTAAACTCATTTAGTCACTTAAGGGCACCTGATTTGTGTATCATCATGAAACATCCCTCCTCTCCATTTTGACAGTTTGGCTTGGAAGTAAAATGAGTATGCCTCTCTCGTCTCTAAAGCAGATTAATAGCTGCTTTAAGAAGAATGTACCACCTAATTCAAAATTACAAAATAAATCAGGCCTGTGAAAAAAAATAAAAGCACCTCTCCCTATGTTTCATTCAAATCCAGTTAAACATTTTCTGTGAATTTTCACATTATTTGTTTTATAAGACTTATTTCCTATTTTTCTTCAACTGAGTAAAAAGGACATTCACACTGGCAAAAATCTTTATTTTTCTTTAGGAAAATGTATTACTTAAATCTCTGCATTTCAAAACTACACACTACAAAGCTAACAACAATAGAACGATCCACAACAATATTTGAATACTAATGAAAAAATAGCAATTCTTCAACTTTTCTATCTTTAATTGAATCAGCTATTTCAGTGTGTTGTGGGAATACATTTATCAGAATCAGTAGAGACCAAATGTTAATTATGAAGGCCAAGCACAAATGAATAATCTTATATATAGACCCTGACACATTAGAACTGCAAAGCACTCTGCAGATCTTATTTTATGAAAATGTACTAAGAGCGCAAATGTATAGGCCCTTAGGAAGCAATTATCCCTAAAAGATTTAGCTATAATTCAATCTGAAATATTATAAGAGATTTTTTTAAAATGGTTTCACAAAGAGGAGGATTATTTTACTTTAACTATGGAAATAGGGGCCCACATGCTTCTCTGAATGACCTCTGTGCAGTTGTGGGCATTGCCTGGAGGGAAGATTGGAAATTGGCCTTTTTGTTCAATTAACACAATCATAAGAATATTATAAAAATTAGGAGTACCAGTTTGGCATTGTGGGACTGAATGGCCCACATCTCTGTAAGGAATGTACTCTGCAATAAATATGTTAAATATGGACATTTAAAATCACATATTACCAATATGTATGACGGATTAGTTAAGAAGAGAAGCATTCAAGGCCAGGTTGGACGGGGCTCTGAGCAACCTGATCTAGTTAGTGGTGTCCCTGCTCCTGCAGGGGGGTTGGACTAGCTGACCTCTAAGGGTCCCTTCCAACCCAAAACATTCTATGATTCTATGATCTTACCAAACATGTACATATGTTATATTGCACAATAAGATGAAATGGCACAGTACAGGCCTATACAGCATGCCTTATGCACCATATGTTTTATTTGTCACATGATCCTCAGGTGTGACACAGGATCTAAAAGTGTAAAAACAAAAGTATGCAAGAGTGCTTATGTCATCTTTGTGATTTCTAGATCCTGGATCTGGCCAATTTACTGCCACCACACCGCTCCCACAGTTACAATACGTCTCTCTGCTGCTTTGCCTCACTCAGGAGTCTATGGTCTGCTACTGCCTCAAAGAAGGGTGGCAGTAGCCCCATGAGCTAATACAACTAAAAATAAAGCTGAAAGATGCACCTTATATTACCTATTAGATCATACCATCAGTGGAATAAAATAAGTTTCTTGTGGATTGGTCTTACACTTTTTTCCCTTCTAAGCAACTCACTATTGTGAGATGATTTTAAAAGGTAAGAAAGAAACAATACCTGCTGGGGTTTGGTGTTAAGTGTATTTCAGGACCCCGCCGAGGCAATGATCTCATCTTTTATCACAAACTCTTACGCCATCCTTAATCTAGCTGATCCTGATTACTGTGTTTTTATCCAGTAAAGATTGCAAGCATTCTTGCACCACATCTGACGTTTATACTTCCGTTACTCCCTGAAGAAAAATCTAACGCAGATCAAATTCCTCATCTGCCACCTATCACCAGAATACATCTTTGGCCAAGCTGAACCAGACAACGTTAATTAAGTTTAAGAGAGTAAGGAAAATTAAATTTTTTTTTAAAAAACACCTTTCTTAACAGAAACTGTCCTGGACAGACACAGAAGGGATACCTGGACTACTTCTGCAGGACAGGTGTTTACAGCTGAATTAATAGTGCATAGTGCAGCTCCCAGTTTGCACATGGAGGTGGCTGAAGTAAGTGCCAATCTGTGGATCACAGTGAAAATAAAACCAGTTGTGTTCATATTTAACCCTGCACCACAGAGACAAACAGCCTGTCCTACTTCTCTGAAAACAGTCAGATGACCAGAGGGTGATCTGCAGCAGAGAGGAGACAGGAGGGGATTCTTGGGTCTGTGCATTCACCCTGTGCGTAGCACTTACCACAGCTACTGAGCACATACCAGAGGCAGGAGGCAGCAGCTGAGAACAAGAGGGTTTCACGGGGGAGGTGTGTGCCAAGACCCCACAGCGCGTTACCTGTCAGGGGGCTCCAGCTGGATACTTCTCTGGCAGGGAGCTCTGCCGCTGACGGCAGCAGGAGCACCCCAGCCAGCTGCAGCCAGGCCCAGAGCACTGGTCAAACCCATTTCTAAAGGAGCTGCTGGCACAACTTCCACCCCTGCCAGCCAGTCCAGATTTTCTAGGCTGTAGCTACAGTAAAACGGGGTGAAAAGCTTTTAATTTACATGAGTGCTTACGTCAGGATGAGCGTTCATACAATGTATGTTAAAGCTAACTACTACTGCCAATATTTCATCGGGGCATTTTCAAGTTTTTGTGGTCAAGAATTCAACTTGACCCACAGGCCTTTTTAAAAGTACTTTGATGGACCTGTAACAGTAATATGAACAGAGACAAACTCTACAGAGGTACAATACTAAAAAAAGTTCAACTTTACCGAAAATTGAAAAGCATTCCTTTTTTCCTCCCCAGACTCTCATCTCTAAAAGTCTAAGACCAATTAACCTCTAACTTCAAAAAAATCAAAAAATGCCTGTGACAGCCAGAAATTAAATTCTTTAAAGATTAGGTGCTGGGAGAGCAATATCAGGCTTAGAATGAAATCCTAGTAACACTATGAGCTATTAAGTCACTTCTCGGTCTGAAAATATAATTATTCTGTAAGCATTATTTCAGGCAATATTAAATGTAAAAAGTTAAGTTTCAATAAAACATTTCTGTTTTCTAACAGAAAGAATCTGTGCATAATATTTTCAATGACACAGAAAAAGCAAGTCAGCGTGCAATTAACGAAAAATACTACTATGTTCAATAAGTAGCATGCTCAGCAAGCACTAACTTCTAGTGATGCCGGATTCAAAAGAGTACTATTATTGTGGTCAGAGACAGCCGTGAATGTTTATGATCTCCATTCCTACTCATCTGCAGATGGATTGCTTTCACTATTGCACACCTGATTCTGTAATATTCACCATAGATTCTTATGGCAATTATAAACCCATGGAACATACACAGCATTTGTGTGGCACACAGCCTCTCTCCGTTTACTCATGACACTTTTTTTTTACTGTTAAATGTCAAACTGCACAAGGATTTACCTTAATTCCTGTATTTTGCATTAGTCAAGTTGTTGCATGAATAATGGTGTTTTCTGAATATTAAAAAAAAAAAAGAAAACAAGAAAAAGCAGGCAGAGGAAAACCTGCCTGTAAATGAGATACATTTGGATCTTACTGCCTAAATCAAACACAGTTTTAAAACAACAACACAGTATCAACAGAGTAACTTCTGTATTTATATTGTCTCTCCATTACCCATGAAAGAGATTTTTAAGAATACAGTGGTTGAATAGGTGGACACGATGCTTGCACGTCTTAACAGGCATAGTCTCTTATTCTGGCTAGCAGCGAGGTTGCTGATTATGTAGCTATCAGTTCCACTGACGTTACAATTTCCCTTTCTCAAAGCAGCAATAACCTGTCACTTCACACTGTCCTTTCTCTGACCCTCTCCTGCCTCTTCACTCATTTTTATTCTTATTGACAAGACTTATTATTCCTCCTCCCAATTCCAACTAGCTACCCTTTTGCAAATAGTAGTATCAACTATGTGGTCACTAGTAGTATAGGTCAACAATGTTATTAATATAGCACACACTGCTGGGAGCAGATCAAACAGCCATGCTTTAAAATATTAGTTTTGCAAAGGTACCATGAGGCAAATAGTTGCAGTTTTCTTCATGTTATAAAATGTAATATTGCAAGGACAGACCCCAAGAATTTAGCGTTAATTACCAGCCCAATAATTTGGAAGATATGTTATTTTTTTCCTTGTTGTTTTCATACACAAAATAAAATAAAACCATAACAGAAGGGTGCTGTATCTGTGTTTAAAGAAGGGGTTGTTGGCAAACACCATAGCTCACTTCTGCCGAAATGTACACAACTGATATATGCAGCCCAGAAAGCTGGCACCAGGGGCTTACAACCTTAATTTGCCTGCAAGAAGAAATGGAGATTTACCTTCAGAGCACGTTCTTGATTGTTTTCAGCAGTCAGATGTCTCGTGTTGTTTGCTGAAGTCTGGTTCTGCTCTTTCAGATGATGAAGCTCCTGCTCCAGCCGTTTGCACTGCAACGAGGAAAGAATCCCATTAAGTAGAGGAGTGTGGGCATATTTTTTTCAACAAGCCAAACGAATTAACGTAAATAACCCCATCACCGTTTCTGCAGTAGTGAAAGCATCAGACAAAAGCAAGTTACAACCCCAGACCAGTACTAGAGCTCCATTTTTTAAATGTGCATCATTATTCAGTTTCTTCCTGGTCCAACTGCATGCCAAAAAAAGCTAAGTTTACTATCAGATAAAGACATTTTGCAGAATGCTTTAAAAAGTCTTAAAAATGTCAGGTTGAATTTCTGCTCCTAGTTATGCCAATATAAGGCTAGATTTTGGCTTTTATGTATTAAGTAAGTGGATATAAAGGAAGCAATACATGCTTTTAGAAAAGCAAGCAAATGAAAGACCCTCCTCCCAAATCCAGGACCCAGCCTTTTATTCAAAAATATACATGTAATTTTTATACTTGTATTTTTCAGGCTAAAGGATTCCTCTAATTCCCAAACACATAACACATCTTGAAAGAAAAGAAGTTCTGAAATTGTTTTATTATAATATTTAACAAAGAATGAAAAATTTAACATTTGCTACTATGTGCATACACGCATATACTTACTGCTGCCAGTCGAACGTCTATTTAAAGATCTGCAAATTGTGAGCTAAATTATATTTCACTGGTTTTTTTGGTAACCATAGGAGGTCCTTCACAGTTACCTTGGTTTGAAAGCATAAGTTGTGAGCAGACAGTTTATTGTATTATGAAAAAAAAAAAACCAAACAAAACTGTTTGACAAAAAAAAAAAAGCAAACCAAAACAGAAAAAGTACCAGGAAGATGTAGGAGAAAAACTGTTAGAACTAGGGGTAAACACAGTATTAGCAGGATCTTTTTAAAACAGTATATTAGAAGCAAGTAGTTTGGACATCACCACCAAAACCCAAAGCTGATAAGACTCTGTTGGAACAAGAGACAATTAATTGATAAAAAATATTTTAATAAATACTTTCTGAAAACACTAGTAAGAAGGGAATGAGAATCGTGATATAACGGCCACGTAAGCATTACTGTCTCAAATGAAAGATCTGGAAGCATCAGTCTCTTGTGTTATCTTGGTTACTGTGGACGACACAGAACTGAGCTTCCCATCAAGTGTATAAAACCTATTCCTGAGCAATTCAGTGCATGGGACAGTCAAGCATGGCTCATGTCAGCTCTAAAAAAAGAAAACACTGTGAAATAGAGAGTTGTAGGACTGCAAAAATTGTAACTGAGGTCTAAGTAAAATAAGCAGTGCTAAAGTATCTTGAGACAGAAATTTTAAAGACATACCAATACATATCCTTCTTAAAGACAAAATAAGTCCTTAACAATGTACTGCACATCAGGTATCCAACACAGTATATAAACCAGAATGATTCAATCCTATATTTGAATAAGTTTTAAAAAACTGTAGGTGTCCAACAGTACTATTAAAAAAAATAAATCAATTCACATATTATTTGTTTTATTTCATTACTTCTGTAAGAAATCTGGGCTCATTTCTAATAGGATTACTTATTTTAAAGGCAGGAAATCTCTCTGGCCTAGCGCATTCTCTCAGCGTCTGTTGTAAAGTACCTTAATGCACAGTTTCATTTTTATTGCAAGAAAAAGCGAAATACAGAAAAAATGTTAAGATACATTTGATTGCAAATATTTTCACAGACTTGAGACTTTTGATGTCTATGTTTATCTCACACACACACAAAATCACAAATCACAGAATCACAGCTGTAATTCTTTTTCCATGTCCAGCATGAAAATTATGTGTCTGCAGACATGAAGGTGCTAATAAAACTATTGAAGGACTAAACCCAGATTATGCAGGTTTTTTTTTCTCTGGCAGCTTTTTTTCTCTAGCATACATGATCTAAACACCATTTAAAAAAATAAAATAAATCTACTACTTCAGGCGTTATTATGACACTTTACACATTACACCACGTAAGATCAGCAAGCCTCTCACTTTTCTGCTTTGCCAGAACTCTTCAAAACAGTGCTTTGGAATTCCCAATTTGACAACAGCACATGCTTCTTCCAGTAAATATTATTAAAAAGGCTAAAATCTCAATCTACCTTTAAAATATGAATTTATACTCATGCTATTCTCTTGATTCCAAAAGAGAAATGAAAATACGCTAAGAGCAAAATCCAGCTACAAGACCATACGGAAAAAGATCTTGAGGTGCAGGGCAGGTTGCACAACTAAGGGCATGGGTACAATGTTATTCTGTTCTCCACTTGGCTTCTGCTCTCCTGTGAAGGCAGGACAGCGGAATCAACAGCAGCAGTGGGACTGTAGCACCATACAGCATACAGAGCACGTACGATAAAGATGCAACACAAGTAACATGAAGCGGATGGACCTCCCTATCAAGTCAACCTTGACATGATTACATTTACATCAATCTTGGTAGCATTTTGTAATTTGTCTTTAATTTGATTTCCACTAAAAATGTTGATACCTGAAAAAAGCTAGGCATATTCAATCAGCATGCTGCTTGAATCCATTTTGAGGGTATCATTGAAAGAAATGGTGATCTAATTTGGCCTTCGCACATGAGTGTCCTGATATGTTGGAAACAATGTATTAACAGAAGATGTTCTGAATTATCAACCAAAATGTATTTATTCCTAGCTGTCTAGGAAGCAAAATCTTTAATTATCCTCTTTGTGAAAGCATTATAATAATACTCTAAAATGCAACATTCTGTATGTCTTACTAAAATTTTATACTCTACAACACCTTGATACCTGAACTACTTCTAAAACATCAATTTAGCTTTCTAAAAGCTAGCACAAGAACAAGACTATATGAAATTTCTGTGTAATCTTGCTGTAAAAGTTTTAAAAATAGAGTTTAAAAACAATGCAATCGTTCTATTCATTTGAGCCAACATTTTTTGAATTCTGTGTCATTGGTGGTTAGCAAGGTCCAGTAAAAATAGATGTTCTTTAAAAGAACATGTGTTTTTATTGGTTCACTCCAAGGCTCTAAAATGCCAACAGCTGCAAGTAAGAAACTGGATTTCCTTCTAAAAACATACATAAAAATACTTTTTGGAGCACAGTGAAGAGAAGACATCGTCCAATTCAGTACTGGCAAAAAGGAAATGTTGGATGTATCCTTTTAAGAAAGTTGAAAGCTAAAGGAAGTGTTTCATTTTAAATATTATAAATAAGAATGTCTAAATCCTGTTATCCCAAACTTGTGAAAATTCACACTTGGGAAACCTTCAAACAGAATCCTCTTAAAGTCAGAGACAAAATATTTTGTACGACACAGGTTGCCTAAACATCTGATCTGAGGTGTAACTGGAAGTTCCCATGGATTTAACATGTTATGAAAAGTGGGCTGCTAATTGAGAAAACTGCTTCTTTACCTCAGACAATTTGAGTTCATCAAGGAATATGAATATGCCTTGATCAGAACACTAAAGACTTTGCTAAGTAAAGGATATTAAAGCCTCACTGTTGTGATTTAACCCCAGTTGGCCACTAAGCACCACCCAGCCACTCACTCACTCCCCTGCAGTGGGATAGAGGAGGTAATTGGAAGGGTAAAAGTGCGAAACCTCGTGGGTTGAGATAAAGACAGTTTAAAAGGTAAAGCAAAAGCTGCACACAAGCAAAGCAAAGCAAGGAATTAATTCACTGCTTCCCATGGGCAGGCAGGTGTTCAGCCACCTCCAGGAAAGCAGGGCTCCATCACACGTAACAGTTACTTGGGAAGACAAACACCATCACTCCGAATGTCCCCCCACTTCCTTCTTCCCGCAGCTTTATATGCTGAGCATGACGTCATATGGTGTGGAATATCCCTTTGGTCAGCTGGGGTCAGCTGTCCCACCTGTGTCCCCTCCCAACTTTTTGTGCACCCCCAGCCTCCTCATTCGTGGGGTGGGGTGAGAAGCAGAAGAGGCCTTGACCCCGTGCCAGCACTGCTCAGCAGTAACTAAAACACCCCTGGTGTTATCAACACTGTTTCCAGCACAAATCCAACACAGCCCCATAGTAGCTACTATGAAGAAAATTAACTGTATCCCAGCCAACACCAGCACACTCAGAAATGGTAATATGTCACTTTATAAAGATTTCACACAAACAATCCACCAAGAATTAGCTTCATTCTATGATCTACTGTGTGCATTCAGAGTTCTGTAGCCTGAGAGGCAATACTGAAAATACAACACCCCACCCCACCCCAAACCCAACCAGAAAAAGGTTTCCTCTCTTCTTTCAAACCCTCATGTTTGTTCTCCTCTCTCAATATATTTCCCTCAGAAAGTCTCCTACCTTAGCTAGCCTCATTCAGGTGATAACATACTTGTCAGACAGTGAACCTCTAAGCCTACTCCAAGTGTTCCTTAAGCAACCATCAGTGCCCAACTGTACAGTTTTCACTACATCATCTATTCCCAGCAACAGGCACTCAATCTTCTCTATAACCGTATTTCCACAGTGCAACCCGGCTGTGCTGTTCTAAATGCACTCAGTCTTTCCAAACAAATATGCCTGTATCCAGCACAGGATATATCACAAGCAGCTAAGACACAAAATGAAAAGCAAAGCAGGTAACATACCAAAAGGGTAAGAAAAGATTCAGACAGGAAAGAAAGGATAGACAGCAAGTACACCTGTCCTTCCCTCCCATCTCCTAATTTAAACCACTGGGCTACTGGTGAGCCTTTTTTAACGAGCATCAGCTAACATGGTTCATGAGAATGAGGATGTTTGAGAGAGGCACTAGTTCAACCCACAGCAGATGCTGACCCCTTTCAGTGACTATCCAGGTGGGAGGGTTGAGAACTCCATGGGGAAAATCCATACAAACTGCAAAAAGGAGCACCTGCTCCTTTCTCACTGATGGAGAGGTCAAGAAGTGGACCAAGAGAACATTGCTGAGTAAAGTCCTTGAGGCTCACCCAGAAAGAGACTGTTAAAAAATGGTCCTAGTTCCAGGTAAACAAACAGGGGTAAAGACGGTTTACAATGAATCGAGTATTTCAGAAGATAGAAAAATCAATGTAGATAACCACTTAATAGTGTTTGGCCTTTACTAGAAAATGAGGTTGCATTAACATATCAAACATAACTTTAGCACTTGTATAAACAAATCATCTTTAACATGCTGTCAGCTTTTCAGCATTTTCTTCTTCAACTTGTACCTATAACATGTTAACACAGTGTTATGGTGCCTGCCATGTCTACACAGATTGATGAGTTATTTTTCGATCGTTACTTAACATGATTCTTCAGTGAGGTGTTCTGAAAGTAAAAGGTACAGACGTTACAGAAGAGTAAAGAAAAATCTTCAAGCCATTGGAGAAATAACATTAGTAGGGACAAAGATGGAATACAGCAAAGCACTAACATCGAGCAGAACAATGCCCTGGCTCCAACCATTTGGTCCCTGTGCAGTTTGTTTATATGAAGACAACACCTACCCCCACAGGTCTCATGCAGAAGTGGATGATGCATTACCCAGGTCAATCAGACCGTTCATGTGCTTTCAAAGAGATAAATGTTTTGCTACGCTGGCATGCCTTGCTCTCATCTCACTGGACTAGACAGTAATGTCAGGTGCATTACTTATTTTGTATTTCAGCACAGATTTGACCCAGAGAAAGGGGACTGTGACACTCCTTGACTGAGGAAGCAACAGCTAAAGCTGAATATAACAGAAAGCCATAACACTTCCTTACTACAAACGCAGTCTTGGTGGCTATTTAATCCTGTTACATCTATATTTGCTTTTAATATTATGATACAGCATACAATGCTTTCCATCATCTTTCATTAAAAGGAATCCAAACTAACCCTTCCTGAACTTATGGCAATACGCTAAGGAAAAAGAAGAGTCAACCCATTATGCCATTTATATGCTAGGAAAAAAAAAAGGAATTGATTTGTCTCTGTTAATACAGATAGGAGAGTCAAAATCTAATGAAACATGTACTAGGACTAAGATGAGGCCAAATTCTGCACAAAGTTCTTTCCCAAATTCTGAATTACATTTGATTGTCTTGTCCAATTAGTACATGCAAAAGATGGCATTTTTTGAAAATATATTTGTTCATCTAGAGTCGTTGTCAAAACCTTGCAATCCTTATAACCTTAAGAATCATCACTGGCATAAAACGACAAGACTCCACTGATGAGACTGCTGAAAAAAGGAATGTAGATGTAGATGGAGGTACTGCAACGCGCCTGCCCTGTTCTTATCCCCTTCCCGAAGCCTAGGCTATTGGCTGAGGGAGGTCAGGGTGGGGAGGCAGGTGGATCTTTGGTCTGATTCAATTTCATTCTGTAGTTTAATAATAATCTTGTACATAACCACAGCCTCCCACAAATAGCTTCATTCTGTCATTAAATTTAAGGTAACTTTTTTTTTCCCAAGTCAGATAAAAATCAAAAGCGAGTGCTTTGTCACTTTCCATGGGTCAGCCAGTGCATAACTACTTGATTGTGTATCAGGCCCTTCACTTTAAACAGTGAGTACTCCATCGCATTCTGCGGGCTTTTATGCCTGAAGACCTCGCTGAACTGGTATCTAATATACTGAAGTAATGGCAGATAAAAATAACCTAGTTCCTACTGAATAACTTCGGAAAATGGTTTATGTCCTCCAAATTATGGGAAAGTAGGAGTCCATTGGAATGGCAGATGAACTATTTCCAAACATGCATTTTGTCCTTTATGCATTTTAAACAAAATGCTCATCAGCAAAGTAAATGACACACCGCATCTTGATGGAAAATGCACAAATACCATTAAAAGATGAGCTTATGAGGCACCAAGATCCTACTACTACACAGCATAATACTTTTGTAAGTGATAAATTGCAGATACATTTTGAAATTAGTTAACACATATTCACTGCAACCAACAACTGAAGTACAATTATTCTACATACTAAACGTGGAAAAGATGAAGACAAATGGCTACTTTTTCACCTGTTGTATTTTTTAGTCATCACCTGTGTAAACGTGACCACAATAAACAATGATGTGAAGTAAACAAAACCAATCCGAGTGATTATTCTCTTATTGTTTTGTTCACCTTTCTTACTTTGTTTGTAATGCTCTGTACTTTAGAGTAGCTCCTAGTTCAAAGATGCCAAATGGAATGCAACTGTTCTCAGTTCAACAGCCCTTCTTCCCCCTGCCCCCCCCATTTTTTTTTTTTTTTTTTTTTTCAAACAGTCTGCCCCTTGTCCCAAATTCATCACGATTTCTGGAGAGGCAAACATCTTGCACCACTTGGATGCTGCACAACTCTTTCCTCTGCAGACAAAAATAATACCAAAGTCATCCAGTCAAAACACAAACCAACCTTTGGTGTCACTGTGAATTATGTACTTTGAACTGCAGATGTTTGGAAGCACTTATATTTATATAAATAGATTTTATCCTTTTTCTTCTAAAATAATAATTTTAAAAGAAATAAAGAAATACATGAGTTTCTACATAATAATCACTAGAAGGATTTTTCCATTAAATTATAATTTTGAATTAAGGCTTTCTAACCTATGAAAGAAAAGACTTTTCTTCAAAGTTCTGGCAAACCATCAACAAATGTGTTTAAATGATTATTTATACAATGCCCAGCAGCTTAGAACTACTGGGATTTCAAGAAAGAGAAGTGCTTTTGTAGAGCTTAGGCCTCAGAAACACGTGCATCTTTAAAAAATTATATTCTATTAGTAAGAGAAACACTTAAATGTAAACACCTTTTTTCCAGCAGTGCAGTGGTGCCTTGCTCCATCGGAAGCCACAAAAAGAAATGCATCGAAATACAAATGAAACATTTTTGTCTTCCTAGTCACTATGAGCCAGTTGGAACCTGCAGCATGAAGGCAGATAACATGCTGTATACATGACTTGGTTTCCTCCTACCATTTCTTTCCCTTTTTATTTCTGAACACTTCAAAATGCAGCAAAACGAGTTTTCATTTCTTTTCATTTGAATAGTTAAAGGAACTGTAAGTGCACAGAAAGACATTCAGAAAATTCAGACAATAAACTTTAACCATGTCAACTCTTCATGTTAACAATCCTTACATGTGCAGCTATTCAACAGCACTGGGTAGCCCTATGGTACCCACCCAGCCAACTCCATTCTCTCTATATTCTTACACTTCCCTTCAGTGATGACATTTCAAAGATCAAGACAAGCTTGATCTACTTCTCAAAGAGCTCAGCACAAACAGACTTTCCTAATCAATGATGCTCATTATAAAAAAAATGCACGGGATGAAGAAGAGAAAGGAAAACGTGATGTTCCTGAGCTATATGTGATTCCCAGGTCATTCAAGCAGGGTTCCTGTGCTGGCTGTGCCACTGGACTACCAGGACTCTGCTTATAGGGAGCTGCTGACAGAATCCTGATCTGCAGGAGGAAGCCTAACAGCAGGAGCTGCTGAAGTGACGTAACTGGGTCACCTTCACAATCTCCTGCATCCACTGCGTGTAAGTTACCAATCTTACCTTGCCTCTGATCCACTCTTTATAGTCGCTTCTAATCAGAATGTAAACCCAGTAACCTGGAGTCGAACATTTATTCATGAGGCTGTACTGGGTCTGAAATTAAGAAAAAATGCATTCAACTAACCTAAGCGTGGTTTTTTTCCTAATTGACTGTCATATATAAATAAGTGACTTCTGTTTTACATGGAAGTCACATTACTAATTCAATTTTTTAATTTCATGCCTATAAGTCTAATAAATAATGTATAAAGTAAGCATGTAAGCTGATGAGTAGTACGCAAGGTTAGTATGCTTGCTCACACACACAACCCACTGCAGACTTGTAGAAACACTAGAAAGTGGCACAGTACAATGAACTTCATATAGTTTACATGTCAGTGAGTTATATTCCAAAGCAAATTACCAATACTCCCAGCTAATTCAGCAAATGGAAAATACTAATTAAAATTTTATAATAAGAGGGAAAGATCACTCAAGAGTCAAGATTCTCTTTTAAAAGCAATGACAAAAAAAAAAATCTTTATTAGCTAAATTCTAAATCACTGAATAAAGGTCTGTAAGTACAGTAATACTTAGACTAGGATCAGTTTTACTTTCAATGCATGGTGGCAATTCCAGCATACAGATTCAAGAGATTATTTCAGAGGAGAAACTTCTGCATAGAAACTAATTCAGAGTAACCAACCTCAACATCTTTAAAAAAATTTAAAGAATAAAAATACACAACACCAAAGAGGTCATGGAATAAATTTGCCATTAAAGCAGGTCATATATTAGTACACTACTTACAAGAGAACCAGGACTGAAATACCCTACTGACTACCTGAAATAATTTTTACCCTGGTTGAGGAGTAAGTAGTACTGCAAGAAATGTCCTGAAGAAGCCAATCAGAGCAGCTGAATATTAAAATACTGTTCTGATCTTTTACTTATGGTCTTAGTACCTGTTTTCCAAGTCAGTGCAACTTCCACATACTCATTTATACACTATTTTGCAAGGCACCTTTGATCATTTTAAACTCCAGCGCTAACTACTGTGCAATTTGTTAGCACACCGAGCTGTAATATTATGAAATGGGCTACCACAGTCACAATACTTCATAAATGCTGATAACCTAATATATCACTGATTTTTTGTCTTCAGTTAGGGACAGATTGCTTAGTAGCCAGCCACCTCTTCATCACATGTGCTCAAAAAATAATCACATTTTATTCCTGCGGATTTATAGATCCTACACACGTTCTTTCTAACATGGAAATATAATCATAGAATCATGGAATGGTTGTGGGTGGAAGACACCTCTGAAGATTATCTTTCCCAATGCCCCTGCTGAAGCAGGGCCACCTAAAGCCAGTTGCCCAGGACCATGTCTAGGTGTATTTTGAATATCTCTAATGAGGGAGACTGTAAAAGGCCTATAAAAGACTATGTATTCCTAATAAAAAGAAAGAACACAAATTTCAGAAAGCCATGGACTTTATTTTTTACCAGCTGTTTTACTTTTTAGTTTTATTTCTCCTCCTTCGTTGCTGAAAGGAAGAGACACAAGTCTTCCCTCTCCAGTTTCTTTAGTCTCTCCCTCCAAATGTAACGTCTTTCCTCTGTTCTTTTGCATGTAGCCTAATTCTCAGTTCTCATCTTGACCTGTGTGAGGTCCATTCCACTGCATTACCTCATTTTTGTCTACTGTTTTGCTTCATCTTGTTCCCATAAATATTCTCTTTGTTATGCGATTCTTCTCAATAACTCTCTTAAATTATACAAGTGTTTGGTAATGTTATAACTCTTGATAAACATTGACTAATCATTTTTTCCAACACTTAAATGAAGTTAGTAAATAGGACTTGTTTTATGGGATGAGAAATTAGCACAGAAAGTTTAAGAAGATTAATCAACCAACAAGTTCATGTCAGAACTGGGATTACTACACCCAAACCCTTTGCTTTACTGACTTGACCAAATGATACAGAGCTATTGCTTCCCGTGGCCACGTGTTTTGAAGAGCAGTCGGTTCCATTACAACCAGATGGCCCGCGGCCAAGAGACAGCTTGTCAAACATCTGACATAACACACCATGACAGATAGCTGATAATTGCTTTTGTTTAAACCCTTTCCCCACCCCCAGGTAATATTCTGCAGTCTTAGTCCTCAGAAATATATATAGTAGAACGAAGGTACAGAAGGTGCAAAAGGTGTATGAAATGGAGAAATTTTAGAAAGAAACATTCACAGCCTGATTTTCAAACTAGAACTAGAAATTAGGAATCTGATTCTCAGATATATGCAAGGTACTCAGCTGCTGACAAAAGTATGTTTTTAGAAAGTGTAACCTTGTTTAATTGAACATAACCAATATTAGTTGACAAGAAAACAAAATTTGGTAAACAATCTGTCAGTTTAATGAGCTGGTTTTTAAATAATCTTCAATGGATTTTCTTAAAATCCATATGCAAACAAGACTACTGCCTAAATGTTAAGTTGGCATTTACTGCACAACAGGAATACTTCTGGTCCATTTTTAAATATCATCACATTATCATTATCCAGTATCATGGATCACTGTATAGACGCCACAGTTTTTTAATCTCTTTATTCAGATATTGTAATCATGGGATTGCAGGTGTTCCTTGTAGTACACACTACCTGTTTGTCCTGACAAATACTGTACTCTCAATTGAGCCATCAGTTGCTTCAGTGGCAGTTCTTCAATTTTTTGTTGTGTAATGTATTCTCCCAAATGTACAACAAAAGCTACTTTAAACTAGAGATTATAACAAACTAAACCAGCTAACTAGGTAGGTGAAAGCACAAAGCTCTGCAGACGTGTCAGGGCGAAAACCACTTTTTGAATAAATGACCTGAATCAGTAGCATTCATTCTTTCTCCACAGAATAACCATGCTTTTTTAGGGAACGTCAATACTGAAGATCACAACTATTTAAAAGCAATATTAATATCAGTGTTTCAACAGTCTAAGTGTGAAAATGGAGTAACTAACTATAAATCTTAAAATGTTACTGTGAAATCAGTTTCTTTCTCACCAACACAGAGATCTTTTCAAATTTGCTCATGTGCACTGAGAAGTGGAATAAAGATATTGTAAAAAAAAAAATTAAATCAATTAATTCATCAGTTTTGCACAAGCTTAAAATGAATCATACGCAGAATACAAAGACACCCCACAAAGAAATATTTAAGAAAGTAAACAAAAGCTCTGCAAAGCTAAAACAAAAGCACACATTTAGAAATGATGTATTGGTCAGCTTCAGTAATACTGAGAAACATCTGTATGATTTTGGTACGTGAATAAGACTTTTCAAGTATTAACTAGTGGTTGACTCTGAAGATTTTACTTCTGTAACAAAATTTAGTTTTAGCTTCAAAGTGTTTTACAGGGATCAGTGTGACTAGCTACCCAAACAGATGCACACTTCTGAAGAGGACTGACCATACAGCTGTGAATGAACAGCCATGTAAAAGCTTTCAGATTTGTACTGAAATTCAGAAATGCTTAAACCTAAAATCAGCTGCCTTTGACACGTGCAATTACCAAGATTGCCCTGATCCAACTCAAAGCCTCCTGGCAATTCCATCTCTCACTTGTAGAGGGTAGGACACCCTAAGCAGAAAAAAATTAAGAAAAACACAAAGATAGAAGAATGTTATGACAACTTCTGAAAGCAAAGTGTTGGGCCTGCCTGCCAAAACAAACAAAACGGGCAAATGCTTGACTACTGCTGAGAAGTGTCTGGATACCATAGAAGACAACACACATGACATAAAGAGAACATGTAACAAGACACACAGCTGCTGGCTAGCCCCACAGTAGAAAGCAGGATGATATGACTATTTAGCAGAAGGGATTAACACCAATTTTGCTGTTTCTTCTGGGAGGCTGGCACTGGATGCATTCATTTTCGCAGTGAGATTTTCAAGACCGGTTTTGCAGATCAAGATTCAGTTAAAGTCCTATCATTTTGATTGTGAATGGGACCTCAAGCAATGAGGCTGAAAAAATGCTTGCAGTTTGAGAATACTTTCTCAAAGCTACAGAAGACGAAGGAGGTGAACTCCCGGAGAGGTCTGGTGTTCACTCCTGTCCTGAAGACAATCCAGCAGAACACTCTCAGGCAAAAAAAGAATGAAAACTATTGTTCCCTAACATTGCTGGGATCCGTAATACAATCTGTCTGAGATATGAAATTCCTCATTGTGATTACAACATGACTTGGAAGCAAATCTCACCAGTTGGTGACAAGTCATCTCACGAGACAACTAGGAGCAAAGTGTTCATAGCCATTCTTCTGATACAGAGCTTCACTCTGGGTTTGGGGTTTTATCTAAACTTTGGTAATACCTTTGCAGATAGCAGAGAAAGGTGTTACAGCTAATTCAGGAACAAGCTACTCAGCATAACTGAAAGATGACCAGTAACTGCAGTAGGACTTTGGTTAATATACTCAGATTTACAGGTTTATAGCTGCTAATTCATTAACTAGAGGTAATGTTAGAACTCCCCTCTCTCTTTAAAGCATTATCAATTCTATGTTATCCACAATATAAAGTATACACTCAGAAGTATTACTGCCGATTATCCTGCATCAGTACATTACACCAATGAAACACCCTGTAGTTAGCTACTTGTTGTATTCTGTATTTCTGATAACAACTCCAGAATTGCAAAAAGTTGTCATACTTTTATGATTTAATACTGTTCTTCATCCACAATTACATTTTTTTGTTATAGCTACAAGTATGATAGTTTTACACAACCACAGCTTCTTAAGGGCCTTTAAGTATTTCTATGTATCTGAATTGTGTCATTTAGAACGTATTTTTAATACAAAAGTAAATACAAAAGTAAACTATAAATCAGAATATGGTATTTTGTGTATACCCCCACAGCATATTCAACAATAAATACTCTAAAAACACTACTGAAAAGAATGACAACAAAACGTCGGAAAGCATTAATAAGTTCCCCGACAACAGCACCTTACAATCACAAGCAGACTGCACGCAATAGGAAAGCCCGTCCTTCATTTGTGATAGAGGGTAACGGAAGCTAAATTTTTCTTGTTCTCAAGCAACTCAACTTGAAAAATAATTAACAGTGAATAAACAGAACATGGAAAAGAGGGTAAATCCTAGATACTCACCATGTGAAGCACGAAACAGTAAAGCCATACAACAAACAAATGTAGGCATACTTGGTGAACGAGACATAGATAAGTTAATGCCACTGTGAAATTTTTCTTTCATAAAGAGAATATTGACAGATTTTCTTGTTCCATGTTTTTCTCAAGGGCCACTACACACTTCAGACCAGAATATGTAAAATAACTTCATCAAGCCTGAGGACTTCCAGAAATTGATTAATAGCTTTGCAACCAAAGGTCACAATGTCCAGACCAAAGCAAGAGGAAAATGTTTAAGTTCTACATTTCAGTCACAATCATCTACCATTCTGCTGAAAATGAGTAATCAGCTTATCCTCATTGCAATAATTTATCCTTACATCCTCTGCAGGTGCCAGAGCTAAACTTCCTTACTCACCACCTCTCTTTATGGCTTAACACAGATGTTGAATCACAAGGATGACTGTGGAGGGTATTGCAATGCTAGAGATAGGTCAATATTTCACTTCAGGGACTCTGGGGGAAAAAACTGAAGTCAACAAAAAGCAGATCTATTCATTCTTCTTAGCTCCATGTCTCACAATATTCTTAGTCAACTACTGATGTCATGGTAGTGGCATGATCAGCAATATAGTTTGGCTGCTATTCTTTGAAGATATCTCCACTGTCCAATTAAATCCAAACTTTATATTCTGTGTGTCATTTTATTTGTGATCTATGCTACTACTTTAAAACCTATTTCTCCTTGAAGGAATCAAGTTCATTTATATCTTGTGGACAGGTCCAAAATCTTCACCAGAAAAGTCTGCATATAAAGTAGTCTAATAATTTTCAAAGTAAAAAGGCTGAATACAAACATATTGGAATACTTTCTCCAACAGCACTGGTAGCTTTTACTTCCCTTTAGCTACTTTAAAATTTTTTTTAATAAATCTGATTCTCCTTCTTGAAGTCATCTCATTTTTATCCTTAATCCTGTAATAGATGAGCAGAGCTTTAATCCAATATTTTTCAAATATTTTCTTGGATTAAATGGATTTTTTCCATTTCTATACTTATAAATAATGCAGCTTTGAATTTTTATCTAAAAGTTCTCAATGACTCTCAGAAATCTTCAGTGAAGAAAAACAATTTGCATGCTACTTTGCACTGGGGATGCAATTTGCAATTTCTCTCACCTGTCTCTGCTTCTTATGCATTGTTTTGCACCACGGAGTACTATCTGAGAATGTGAACTGGGTTTCTTTTTTGATTAAAGCAAATTCAAAGATGCACTCCAGGAATGCAAGTAGTGCAATCTGACACAAATGAGTATTCAGTTCATAGGACTTGACTACAGCTAGTCCAAAGTAAAAAACAAACAAATGAAAACCAAAAAAATGCACCCCCCCCCGCCCCGAAACATGGTAATGTGGTTATCAAATGCTGAGAACTATTTCATACTTCAGATCCATTCCCATTTGTTCATGCTACTTACTAATACAGACATAATCAACCACAAAGTTGGAACTGTGAACATTCAAGAAGTGGCAAGTAGGTAAAAGCAAGAAGGAAAATGAACACACAGGTCAGACATATTAACCTTTTCAGACTCCACATGAAATGTAAACATGAAACAGAAAAATCCTATTTGTCACCTACCAAAAGAACTTTTATGCAAACTCCTCTGGGTATCCAAAATAATCAAGTATTTTCACAGAAAGATTTCTTAGAAAGTTGCCCAAGAAAACAAGCTTTTAATACGAAATACATAGATGGATTTTTTTTTATTTGTAAGAAAATCAGAGACATTTTCCCCAACAGGTAAACTGAAATCTGATTCAACACTCAGTACCTAACTTGAAACTGTGAAGTGTTAAGTACCATGGAAAATTTACTTTAGGTACCTCTACAATAGTTCTGGTTCCTACAGAACTTATAGTATGCACAGTGATTCAATCTCCTCTTCAGAGGGAATACCATTTGAATTCTGCTTGTATCACACTGGAAATTTCCTCTATGGGTTGTTGCTACTAAAACAGGAGATCAATAAGCATTCAAAACATTTTTCTTCTCTTTCATCCTAGGGTTTTGACATTAAATATTTAAATTAATTCTAGAAATTGGTTTGGAAGTCTAAGCTGTGTGAACCTAGAGCTTAGCACCATGATAGATGAGTCAAATAGCAATTAATCAAACAAGCCTGCATGCAAATTTACTGTCATTTTCAAAGGGGTGAGGAGTTTCTAGGTACTGAAGAGGAGATGAATGTTCAACTGGAAATTCATTAAAGTTTACAATTAAAGACACAAAGCTTGATCATGCCCTCAAATACTATGCAGGCATGTATTTTCTGAATTCTGCACAACACACTGTTTGCAGAGGAACAACAGGTGATTTAACAATGCAAACAATGATGTGTCTTAGGGCATCATTCAGCCAAAACCTTATGGCAAGTAAAAAGAAGAAATGTAGTATCAATTAAAAATTTGCTTCGGAAGTTCAAACCGTAATCCCTCTCTTCAAGGAAACACTGCATTAACATTTACATATTTACTCATACTTAGCATTCATGGGCTAAATACAAAAGTTCAGTATAAGAGCTCCTTAGGGTAATTTCCTTCTGATCCTCCTCTCCCTCCCACTAATGACCTACCAGCTGACCTGCACTCCCAGCTGTGAGAAGCATTAACTCAAAACCTACAAGACCTCATGCAACCAAAGCCTTGCTGAAGTCAAACTAAGGAACAAGTTGCAAAATACTCACTTGCACTAGTGAAATTCTGACTCCAGTGAAATCAAAGGGAGTTCCATGCCCTGCTAACACACCTGCCTACAGAGAAATCACCACCTCTGCTACATTAATGCAAGAGACCAACTGACACTACAGACACAGATGTGTAATGTCCTCAAATCTTCTCCTATCAACCTGTCTGAACATCTCACCTCTCCTCAGCTTTCTTAATGCCTTGAGAACTGAGCTACATACTATGATCAAAAGAAAACAGAGCACTATGACAAAAGATTAAACAGGTGTTATTCTTTTGGGAAACTTTCTACACAAATGAGAAAACCCAATGTAAGACATCAAGAGGATTCTGCTTGGCCAGTTTCCTCTCTATTTTACTCTCCAGTGGACTAAAATTCCTACTTCAGAAGAAAAAAGCACTTCACACATCTGAACATAGCCAAATATTTAACTGAGTATTCCCGTGGAAAATATTCTTGCTCTAGCTAGCACAAATATATCCGAGGTGGAGAGTCAGAGCATACCTAATTGTCTCAGAAAGTAAAGAATTATAATTTTTCAAGCTGGGTTTGTTTTTAGAAGCAAGCAGCCAAGTAGGGAAGAACCTGCCCTTTTGTGAGATGCAAAAGATTCCTGATGCTCTTCAGCACCATTCCCAATACTCCATGCCTCCCAACTACAGCAGGCACTGCCTCCGTTTGGTGCTTTGAAAATTCTTTAGCTGGTGAGATTCACTTGGTTTATTTTCAGAACCAGAGAAGAAAACATGGATTTAACAGTATAACATGGACTTCCTAAAAAATGGATTTAGTCAAACTTTTAAAGGACTATCTTTATTTAGGTACACAGGAAACAAAATGTGACTGTTCCAGTGCAATACAATCAAATGGAAAACTAATGTTGCCAATCACAACAGTTGCACATATAACTTGGCTTTTTATGATCTTTCTTCATGTTCCCTTTTACTCAGCATTACCGCCAAAGAAGAGTTGCCGGTGAGATTTACCTGAGGCCACTGATGTGAATACCAATAAAACTGACAACCATTTCTTCAACTCCTGTTTCTTTTCTCCCCGGAATCACAGTACAACTTTTAATGTTAAATTTCAGGGTTTTTTTAAAAAAAAATCTATTTTTTATTACATAGCCCTATTGCTTTCTCTTAGGACTTGGACTAAATTTGCAGTGCAAAAGGGGCATCTTGCAGACAGCTTATCTCTCTCTCACCATCCTGCTGGCAAGTAATTTCCCCATGCCCATTCATCTGCTACCTCTCAGAGAAAAGCACTGCAAATGAGGGCAACAGGAACTTGCTGTTGCCCTCCCAAAGGAAACCAGCCATAAGAGTGAACCAGCATGGTCCTTGGATCCTCAAATTACAAACATCCCCTTTACCTTCACTTCCATCTTCAAATAAGTTTGTGACCAAAATCAGCAGTACCCCACAGCAGCTGCCTGGTTCACAAACAGGTGTGTCCTACCTTTTCTTTTCCTGTTCGCAAATATCAGTGGCAAAGGCAAAAGGCAGTAGGGGAAGCATCCTGGCAGAGCAGCTAGAAGGACACAGTCAGACATGCTCCTGCCAACCATGAACTCGATTGGTATCCTTAACCAAGGAGTGTCACAGGGTTCCAAATCACAGAGTTTAAAACTGAACTGCTAATTCAAATTACAAAAATAACATCCCAAACTACAGTTTGGGTTGCAAAGGGATTGATTACCTCTATCATAAGAGAGGATAGTCATGAGGCATTGTAACCCATCACCTGAGTATTCCCCAATTAAGGGCCCAAGATCTCTATGTCATTTTTTTTCATTTACATATGCTTTTGTTGTTTTGACACTTCATACAGCACTTGAGTTTATTACTTCAATAAGACCTGTTCGCTCACGTGTGCTGAGAATGCCTTTTAATGCTCTGTGAATCACAGATAACACAGAGCTTTACACCTTATTTGGTGTAAAAGGAGGGAAATTGCTTGAGCAGAATGTAAAAAAAAAAGTAAGAAGCTGGCTTGTTGTAAGTACAGACATTTATCAGTTATTAGTCATTAGTCGAAACTGATAATGATGGGCAGTCAAGCATAGTGCTTCTCAGCTTTGTTTTCAGTGATGATAAAGTGCTGCCTGTTGCCAAACAGTGCCTCAAAATGGAGAAAGGTACTTAAACTTGCTTCAGATGAGCAACTGGGTGCATGCCAATTTTTTACATGAACAGTCATAAGCGTGTTCCTGCACAGCAGGATGTGATCAAACTATTCAAAGCTGTAAAACCAGGTTTGCTTGCCAGTTATGTTATTGCTTCAAGATCAGCGTATTACAGATGATACTTTGCCAGCCATGAAACCACCGTTTTTCCTTAACAACAAATTCTACACCTTTAATATTTAAAACTCTGTATAGAACTGACTGTTCTCAATCAAAACAAAAAACATCACAGAATGAAAGTTAGGACTGAAAACATATCAAACACAATCTCCTGAACTATAAGCCATGTCTTATTTAGCTTTAAAAAAATCACTTCCTTCAAGCAGTACCAATTAAAAGGTCCTCTTTCTTCTCTAAACCAGAAGAAAAGTAATTGTAATGACTTACTCAAGCCCTTAGCTTCAGCTGCCAACCCTGTAATCATATTAACATTCCTGTCCATAAGGTGTGATGTGGTTAATAGGTGGTGGCTAGTGTGAGACATTGCACTGTATTGCCTCCTGCTGGAAACCACTTCTTTAAAGTATTTTATGGAGATCACACAATGTGACTATGCCATGTGTAATCTTTATTAAATGTCTGTCACTAATTGGATTACTCAAGCAAGAAAGATTTTTGAAGAAAGGCAGAACTATAGTACAACGCACTGGACAAATAAGTTTTTTCCTTGAATGGGTTAAGACAAAACCGAACATAACAGACAAGAAACTGATGTTTTATTTCTCATGACAGGCAGCATCTTTCTTCATTTTCCTTTCAGAGGATCAGTCATAAAACTGACTCAAGCTTCCCAGTATAACACAATATCTGTTCACTAACAAACATATCTTAGCAAATACAACCAAACAGTTGAGTTTGTTTTTTTAAGGGGGTTGGTACAGGAGAAGATGGATGTCAATGTTTAGCCACGCTTTAGTTGTTTGGTTTTTATTCACTTGAAAATACATACTAAAAGTAGTATCAAATATTTGAGTTTATACCATTTTATTTGTTTTCACACATACAAAAAGTAGTTTGCATATTTGCTCAGCAATCTAGTGAATGATCTAAGATTACATACACATGCAGGGCTCAATACAGTGATAGAAGTGCCTCTATCTGCTTCCTAGTAAAAAGTAACATTCATGTTTGAAATCTCAAAAAAAAATATGCAGAAGTTCTTGGGTGTTAGAGCTCAGAAAAACGTTTTCTTGACCTTTCCAAGACATGGACAGTGATCTTCATTTTTTAAAGAATAAAAGAATTATTGAAGTAAAATTCAAATAGAAATATCACAACTAGCTAACCATTGTCAAGTACGCTGCAATAGCAGCCCAGTAAAGGCAACTTAGTAGTATAACTACCAGGAAAAGTATTGCAAAACTGCATTTCAAAAACAGGTTGAAAGTAATCTGTACTTGGTCATAGGAAACAGTTCATAGAATGTCCATTTTCTAGGAATGTAACCTATTCCTTACTTGAAATCAAAGCATTGTGTTCGAGCTGTGAAGGCTTTTGTGTTATTGTTTCTTACTGAGGAAAATCAGTAAAACACCAGAAGCTAGATACTACTTATGTTCACCGTGCTCAATTGTCAAATGCCAGGCTATTGTGAAGAAAACCATCAAGAGGGATAACAGATGCAGCTTCATTAAACACAGTCAGTTCAAACCCTTATCATCATACAGGCAGTTCTCTGTCATACAGGCATACGCTGTCATGGTTATAGTGGTCATTCAAATGACATTGCTGTCTCCATCACCACACAACAGCAAGGAGGAACAGAGCAACATGGTGCTCACACAATGTGTCATGAAGCATTTAGCTCCCATTGCCCAGTGACCTCTGAATTTTAAAAATGCCTTTTCCAGCGGACAGCCCATAGCATGCTGATGGTTTACTCTTTCTGTTTTGTCTCAGCCTATGTCACCTCCACCAAAAAGAAAAAGATTTTAACTTTCAGATGTTATGAATGCCTGAAATGACCTCAGATCTAACTTCCAATAATTTGCATTTGTTATGCTAAGCATATACATCCCCTGAATTATACCTAGTCCCTTTGTGGTCTAATGTAGGAATCCCTCTCCTATTGTTCTTGCTGTTAGCACTGTAATAACTACCGCTATTGCAATGTTAACAAAAGACTACTAATAATTCAAGTACGGTACGAATTCCCAAGGAATCATCAAGTGAGAAATGCAGGTTGAAATGGTAGCTTCAATTCCAAGGACCTATTTTCTAGATTCAAGAGTTACAGCTATAAAAGCATCACATATGTGAAAACACAGCACATGATCAATAGTTCTATTAATAATAATAATAATTTCAAATGATGGTATTATAAATTGCAAACAGTATCACAGTAGTACAGCTTAATACCAAATATTTAAATTTTCATTTGGCAGGGATTTATTATTTTATTCATTTATTTTTTCAGCTGCACTATCTACTTAACATTACCCATGCTTCTTGCTGACAGGCCCAAAGATGGCTTTGCTAGTTGTGGCACTTGATCCATTACTATCTAAAATAATTATCTTTATTAATTTCCAAGCTGATTACTTGGACAAGATTACTCCTTAAACAGGCAGCTTAAAAATCAATTCAATTAAAATACTTATTAAAATGCCCTACAACAACATTCTTCTGACATTCATAAAAGTTTTATGGTCCAAGTATGCCTGAAAGTCTGTTTCAACAGAGGCAAAAATTGACAAAACAAAAATAAAAAAAATCAAAAGGACCTTCTTTTATAGGATTTTCTCCTATAAGCTGCTCACTTTTCAAATGCCCTGTGCAAAGAACAAACCTAAACTTTTGGCAGGACTGTTGGATGTTTCCCAGTAGCTATGCTGCCCGCCATTATTATAAAAGCAAAAGCAAGTAGACTGAAAAAGTAAAATTCCACCATTAACATCTTCCAATATTAACATCTTCCAACATTAACATCATTTGCAGTGCATACTGGATAGACACACAAAATATTTTAAGCACCAGGCAGATGGGGCTTTCAAGGCTAAAGTAGGAGAGAATGCAAAAACAATGATTGCAAAAAAGTGAAAATTACAGGGTGTGTAGAAGGGGAGACTCCTCAATACAACAGAAATTCAATCAACTTTATCAATACCGCTCAAGATCACAAACCTGACTTTAATAGAAATTAGTTAGACATGGGCTAACTTTGGTAACTCACATTGAAAATCTAAATTTTCAATATTGGAAGAGTCAGATGAAATTTCTTGCCTGGAATGAATACATAAGGAGTTATATCCAGCCTGTTCCTATTGAGCTAAATCTAGGTTAAAATCCAGGAAAGAAAACTGTGGGGGGAAAAAAAAAATTAGAAAAACTCTTCCATGAGATGGGAAAAGCAAGGAGACTCTTCACGGTAACGAGCATGAAGACAATAGTGTTCTGTGAAAATGGGAAATTGCAGGGAATGAGTGAACTGAGCAGAAAAGGGACCTCAGGTTCTTTCAAGTCACGTAGCAGAAGCGTAAGACTGAGAGTCAAGGACTACATGCTGATTTTTATCTCCTGAACGTAAAGCAACAAAGGGAGGAATTGCTTGCATTGTTGCACGTGGTACCATTATCTTCCTTTAATGTATATTTCTGCCACCTATAACCCTTTAAAAATCCTTGAGTCCTGGTTAACTGTCATCCAGTGCATTATACCAATACAGCATAATGCAAAATGAAGCCCTTAACAGCTTTTTAGATTGGCCAATACACTAAACTATTTTGTTTTTAAAAAAAGGAGACAGCTAGTGATCAGGTGCAAAAAAAACCCAAAACCCCAAACCTTCTCATTAAACGCATTGATGCCATTTCAATGGGCACTGCTACCATGAAAAAACAGTCGGTCATTAATCAGTCATTTACTGCAAGGGCTCTCTTTGAGATTTTCAAGAGAAAAGTAAAAGAAATAATTTCCTTCCCCAAAAGTAAAGCATAAAAAAAAAAAAAAAAAAAAAGAAATTTGGTACTGAGTGATTATATACTTGTAGAGACTTACTTGAGACAAAGCAGCATCCCGTTGTTCTATTACTGCGTTCATTTCCTCAGCTATTATTTTCTTTTTACGTTCTTTGGTCCTGTGTATTCGATTCAGAATTATAGCTCCATTCTTCAGTATATCTATCCCTGTGTCTGCATTGTTTATTCTGTTCAGTAATTCCTGTAATGTCTACCAACAGCATTATATGTTAGTCAGACATGAAGTTTTAATATATTTTATTTAATATAGGGTTTTAATTAATAGGCACATGTGAATTGTAAATTGACTGAGTGAAGTTATTGAATTTTCATATTGCAGCAAAGATGTACATTATTAGTGTGTCAATTCTTCTTTTTCCCACATCTTAGTTCTTGAAACCCACTCAATTGAACTTAAGCCTCTAAGATATAAGACTGACATCAAGAAATCTCCTCAGAGAATGGCTTACCATGTCATTTTCTTCAGGGTTAATATTTTCTAGCCTAGAAAAAAGGGACACAGAAAGCCTGATCAGTAGCATTTCCTTAGTGCAGCAAAATGAGTTCGCTTTTTAAATCTTTAGAACCTCAAGTAATTTCATTCTACTAGTCTTTAGAGTCAACCATGACACTGAACATATTAAAGTGCCACCTGCTCGACTCCATCTTTCAATAATGCTCCATATCTTCAGCACTGACTTCAGACTGTTAAGTTATTAATGTTTACTGCTATATATGACTACAAGGATCAATTGTTCATATGTGCTTAGATGAAGAAAGTTCCCCAGCGATAGAAATGACTGATGCTCTTATTTTATTTATTTCTAGGCTTACAACTTTTACCTGACGTTGTATTTTTGTTGTTTTTACTGCACCCCAAATGAAACAGGACAGGACTTCTGTGTGGAATTTTTTTTTTCCATTTATAGTAATTCTTTTTCCACCTCTCTCTTCCAAAATGAGGAAAAAACCTCTAGTTGAAGTTTCCTTAAAAATATTTTGATTTTATATCTTGCATAAAATAGCAAGCTAAGCCAATTCTCTGCCAGGCCCTCATTTAATTCTGGAACAAACCCCCTTCACTTTCCTCCCTTTCTATTTCAACAGAACATATATTGACCTGTCAAATACAAAGATGATACGAGGAATTTAGTCATACAGCATTGAACACTGGCTGCGCAAAAGCAGTGAATGATAGCACAAAAAGCCTAATAAATGAGATAGCATGTATTTTATTTTACCTAAGGTTCGTTATATGGACAGCATATTTAAAACACTTATGTGTGTTTTAAAACAGAAGACACCTCTTTTCTGTAAAAATGAGCATATTAAAGTTACCTTGCCAGTTCATTTCTATTTACTTAATGGTGACTTCTACTAAAAGTAGGTCTGACACTAGCATATGATATTTTAAAAGACAGATGTAGCAGCATTAAACATCTACAAAAGAGCAACACACACTTTTTCAACAGTGCTGTGACAGGTGCTGCTCTGAAGCCAAGATTTTAGCTAGCAAACATCATAGAGCACTTGACAGCACACTAGCACCTTTTACATTAAAGCATTAGTTTTACCAGATAACAGTACATAAGGCAGAGTAAATCAACCAGGACAGAAATTAATTCTTTAAATAAAAAAGAAATAATTCAGAATATACTAGTAGTGAACAACAGCTGGTATATTTATATGGAATTCACAAGCAATAACTACTCCAACATATACAGTCAGCACCAGAACTAAAGAAAGTAAAAGCTAACCTTTGCTGGGTTTGACTCGTATTCACAAAGTAGCACAACTCATAAAATAACAAACATAAGTCCAAATTCTCAGAACTGGCTCCTTGACTTGGCTCTTTGTAGAGTTTCTGCTTTAGGTTTCTATGTTGCTCGAAGTGCCACTTTACGTGCTACTTAAACGTGGATCTCCAGCTAGTTTGTATTCTCAGTGAAAGGAACGGCATTTGTCTAAGTAAATTGGCAGGACTGACCTGGCTTCTCCACTGGACTTCTACCCTGCTAAAAGTGTGGGTCAACAAAATCACCCAGCAAACCAACGGGCTGGGTAAGCAAGACACCTTAGGGAGGAATGGGGGTGGGAAAAAGAACAGGAAGTTCTACCCATAAGCGCAGCCCTTCGGCATACTGCCACCACAGGGATCTGCCTGGAGATGTACGTACTACTCCTTAGGTGACAGTATTTTTTAAAAAGCAGCATCTAGAGCTGCGTATTTGCCCTGCTGCCTCTCCCTGTGCTGTGAACAGGCAATAAATGACCCTTAGATCTCTCATGATTTTAAACAGCAGTAAGCAAGGATTCCTCTTCTCCCCATTTCTACACACATTCTGCTAATATAAGCCCTAGGGCCAACAGGACTGAAAGAATTTTGGTTGTTACAGTTAAATAATGACAACAGAATAGCTCCAGCTGCTAACTTAAAGAAAGCATTAAAGCATTTGATAAAGGTTGGCAGGCTGTTCAATATTGCCCTCTTGTAAAGATCTCTGATTGGAATAAGTCCAAAGCAGATGGAATGAGTGACCTGTGCTCTAAAACTTGATGAGTATGGCACAAGTAGCCAATGTTCTTTAAATAAAAACAAACCTCTATGTGCTCCACGTCTGAGACAGAGAACTTGACCTTTTGAACAGCCAGCATCAGGAAGAAAATATTAAGGGTGGTAGTCGGAAAAGTTCCAAGACTCCAGAAGAAACTCCAAAATTAAATAAAATACAGTGAGTCCCTCATGGCTCATCCCATCATCCCTACTCCTTCCAAAGGATTAGTGGAGAGGTGAGGTGAACTCCAAAAAAATTTCCATTCAGCCACAGTAATAAACTACTTCGAAAACAGAGGCTGAGAAAAGTAATTTCCTCATGGGGTTGACTCTGTTTCTGAGAATGCAGCACTGCAATTTGCCTCTTCTCAGTCAGAGTCCTGGCTTGCTCCTCCCATTGCAAAATGCTAGACATCCAGGCAGATAGAGAAATTCGTATCTTGTCACCCCAGCTGAGATGTTAGTAAAGATGCCCAATGTTCTGAAAAGCCTGAGTGCTGGCTCCACTCAACCATTTCGTGCTTGCAAGGTGTATGGTTGCACGAATAAGCACCTTGTAAGTTTAGAATAAGTGCACCAGAAGAAAAGTAGCTGAGCCTGATGGAGGCAATCCTGCCTTCTTCATTCTGTAATGCCCCAAGATTTCAAAAGCAGCAAGAACTTTCTTCAAAAAAAAAGAATACAAAACTCCCCAAACCAATAATAACAACAGGAAATGTTTCCCTGTACCACACCATTGCTCTTTTTGGAAGAAATATCACATTATCTAGAAGGTGCTGTCACACAGAGAACTGATACCGGTCAGGGAAAAGCTGTGGTCAGCTTGATCTTGGTCAGGTTGCACAAATGGATGCAGTCACCATGGGCTGAAGTAATATTGAATATAAATTGGTGGATCGGAGCAAGACATCTTTCAAGTTTCTTACATTGTCTGATATGGCTTAAGACATTCCTATCAAACTTGCAGTTTAGCTGAATGGGTAACAAGGTAAGGAAAGAGGCAGATATTAAGACATCTGATGCAGTGAACATGATGTTTACTTGAACATAAAGAATGAGTTTTTCTCCCTTTCAGGGGATTAAATATGGCAATTAATGTCCAGTAATTCATTACCATTGAGTATCTGCTGCATGGATGATTAATAAACTTTAACAAACTTTACAGTGGAACAAATGAAGCTTTTGCGCTCTGTGCCTTTGTGACTTTTGTCAATTAGGATTTTTCTTTTACTGTTCTGATGACTAACACTAAAATTATCAATGAGAATAAAAGCATGTAACATTTTTCAGAACCCTTCAGCAACATCTTTGTGCCCTGTGGGAGGCATAAACCTGCTTGGGATCTGCCTAAGGATTTTATTGCTGTCCAGGATGCATTCAGTGACAGGTCACACAGAACCCAGGACATGAAAGACTTGGGTATGACCCTTCCCAATGAGCTGCCATTGCCACAGTTGATCTCTGCAATGCAGAACAGGAGACCCTGGAAAATACTGGAACTATGATCTTACAGTACACATGCAGCCTGGCAAAGACGATTCTTTTGAACTAAATTGGTGTTGTCTCCAGTCTTGTGTTCTGCTATTGGCTGTCATGACAGCAAATATCACACAGAAGCCTGACCTTCACCCTTGCAGAATATAAAGGAAGCGATGCTAGCTACAGACAATGGCTCACTGGTTTAGGCAAAGAGGAATGCGTATCAGGTATTGAACCAACAGTAGCTGGTTAGCCCATGGCAATTTTTACCCATGTTGGGTTGGTGTTCTGTTCTCCACAGGGAAATCTCCTATGCCAATTCTGAGACTGTGAATGGCATCAGGGTATCAGGCCTCTATAAAGCATCAGAAAGAGCACCCAAGTGGATGACAGCAACAACAATTGCTATTCTCTAAATGACAGCAATAAAGTGTAATAGCTTGGCTCCAGGCTATCAGGTAAGGGAGTTACTGACCCCCTTCTTGGAGCAAGTAACTTTTTTGTCATTGCCAGTGTACCCAGTACCTTCTGCAACGACATTCTTTGGGGGAAGGTAGTATGCATGTTCTCCAAGAAATGGAGTTTCTTCTCTTTTCTCATCCTTCTGCTTAGAACTAAGTTGGTCTTCCGGTACATGAGTGAAGCGGACAGAAGGGATCAAAGGGAAAAAAGCAATGGTGTTCTAAGGGATTCATGTGTGTCAAGAACTGCCAGACGTGTGTCTATGGATTCCACTGGAGAAAAAGCAACAATATGCCTCTCACACATTTCATAACCAATGATTTGTTCCAGAAAACCAAGTCATTGACTACGTCTGTTGACCAGATTAATTTGCTGCGGGACTTGAGCACTTTAACCCCAAAGATCTCGAGTTTATGCTAACCACTTATAGACCACTTCATTTGGTATTTGGGGCCATACAAAAATTTCTTGCTTTCTTTACTGTGGGAACATAAAAAATTAGAAGAGCGATGAAAGAAACTGGAAAAATGGAATAAGGCTCACAGTTATGATGTCTCTTATGGGAATTTATAGCACATTTGTAATTTCCTCAGAGATTGCTGCTCAAAGCAAGATTTCAGATACACGTACACCTACAACGGGCTCTGTAGAGACATTTACTCCAACAAATTATGCACTAATTCTTGTGGGAATGGAATCTCCTAATCTTGCTGTTGAGTCATACTTACAGGCTGTGACAAACTCAAGCAACTTGTAAATTCCACAGAGTAATGGTGCACAAACTATGTGCAGACTATTGAAATTTATTTAGATAACATTCTCTGGCCTTACCTACAAAAATACCCGAAAGAAGACAACTGGTTTTCTGCCATAAAGAGGAAAGAGTGTTCTTAGTAGAATCAATTATTTAAAACATAATCGTCTGCCATTTAGTTAACTAATAACTGCACCTATTCAGTCTCCTACCATGAAAAACTTCTCTGTTTGCTTTGTATTTCTCTTGGCAGAAAAACAGGAGGAATTTCTCAGCCACTCCAGACTTTGGAGAACTACCCTTTGGGGGACTACCATAGACAGTAGCCAAGATGATCACAACTCGGATGGAGAAGGATTACATGGAGAGGCAAACTGTAGCTTCAAAGCTGCCTATATCCCAAAGCGAGAAAAGAAACCGTTCTTGATCTTCCTCTCCTGACTTAACAGTTTTGTTTAAAATGAGATTGCCTGTTTCTGTTGTGTTAACATGGCATATATAAAACTCTATTAAGTATTAATTATACCCTTATTACAAACTGCTCCTACACTAAAGATAAGAAAAAACCCATATACTTTTACTACGTCACCACATCATTAGTAGAAATTTTGCTGAAGGAAATGTCTAGTGGGCTTAAAGGCTTGATTGATTTCCTATACACTGCAACTTCTGACTGACATTCTGGTACTCTGTGTCAGAAGACCCCTACAAAATGTCTCATCTGTCTTATTTATCCCTGAATAAATCAATACCAAAGCTTTTGATTATATTTTTAATTTTTGTGACCAAAATTATTCACCTTGCTCTCAGTCTCCAGACAAAAATACTGTCTTATAGGATGTCTAACAAATTAACCAATAACACAGTAAGACTAGCACTAGCCTGGTATTTTGTCATAGAGAAGTTTGTGCTAAGTTTTCTTATATAACCACTGTCGAGCAGTTTTATGACAGTCAGACTGATACAACAATCTTTTTGCACAGGGCAGGAAATGTATACATACTCTTTAAGAGACTCTTCTAAACGCTGGACTCGTAGAAATGCTTCATCTCTCTCTTCATTGGCTAACCTAAGCCTTGCCATGACAGCCTCGTCACGTTCCTGTTGAGCAGAATAAACTTCTTCCACCAGAGCTGCAAAAGTAACAAGTGTGTTTAACAAACAAGTTTGACAGTAAAAGACACTATTAGATGCACTTACATGGGCCTTTGCCAGCATCTCCTAAAAATCAACATTCCTCCACTGACCTCGGATTATTTTGGGTAAGGTCTATATTACTCTTCAGACACAACACTAAATAGGTGTTGATTGCTAAAATGAATACTTTAAGGAATGAAATAAAGCTATGTGTTCTCAAATTCACCCCTGTATAATCAAACAGGGCAAGGAAGTAATTTGCTTTGTGTTCTAAATACTTGTTCTAAAAACTTGCTTAACAGAAAAGCAATTCTTAAAGCTCAGAATCATATGACACACTAATAGGTTTCTTCTAGGACACAGAGTTAAAAGTAATGATCCATTAAAACTACTTCTGCCATCACATTGCTTCTTATCAGGGTGGCACACTGATATTAAATATTAAAAATTCTAATATTTTCATAGTCTGTCTCTGGTATCACAAGAATGGCACAGCTGGCATCTCTCCTTCTCTGCCAAGCCTTTACTTTATTGTGTAATATACTGTTATATTATCTGTTACGGCATACATGGACCTTGGAGCATTAGGTGCCAATAAACTAAGATTTACTGTCTATCCTTGGGAGCAAACTAACACCTTCAAGTCATTCCTCATCCTGAGCTTACATTTTCTTCCTGCCTCTTCCCTGTCAATATGTCTAACACCATTTCTGGCACACTGCCAGAATCCTTACCTCGACCCTGCCTCCGCTAAAATCTTTATTCATACTTTCATCATTTCCCTCTGCAATACTGCAAATCTCTCCTCACAGTCATCATAAAACCTTGCAGTTGAAATGTCTAGGGACATTCAGGATGCCATAGCAAGACTGCTGTCACTCCTGGACATAGACAGAGGACTATATCATCCCTGATTGTCACAGGCACCTCCAAAAAACTCAACTGACATCTGCAGGTTCCAGTATTCCCCATGCTCCTCTTCTAGTCTGCCAAGCTGGTGTTTAGTCACAGTCTCCTACTACGGTCCCTTTCAAATACTGGCAATTTTTTTCTCAAGAACCCTCTGTATTGCTGCTGGGCTTCCTTACCTCCTTCAGAACTCTGCTCCTCTCTGAACCACTGCTCAAGTCATTAATTTAATATCTCAAAGAAAGGCTTCCTCTTCACTTTAGGACAGAGGTTTTATCCCCTCCATTCTTGCCTCAATTGACATCAACTTGGTTGTTTTTATAGGTTAGTTTACTCTTACTTCACCATTGTACATTACTGTACAAAAACTTCACAGTGTGATAATACATAAAACACCTTATGGTTCTTGACAGAATGGAACAATAGGAACATAGTAGTACATTTGGGTAGCAGCTATATTACTGGCACAAAATACACATTACTAGTACTGGAAAAAAACCCAAATCATCCCAACCGAAATACAGAAAGTGGTAAGTTTTAGTACAGTTCACAAGCAGCTCCAATAAGCAGTGATGTAAGATGAGTGAGAAGATGAACAGATAAAGAACGCTGAGAGATGAATTAGGAAGATGTTCAAGGTAGGAAAGCAATTCTCTTGTCCTCAAGCTGGGGAGAAGAGTGTTGCTGAGGAGTAAGGAAGCATTTTTTGCAGATCTAGTAAAAGGTTGCATGATAACAGCAGACTGGACAAAAGACAACAGGGAAAGCCTAAAGGTCACTTCAGGGAGTGCAGTCCCTCCTCTTACAAAAGTCTGCAGAAGAGCTGCAAGCCTAGTCATCAGGCCAGAGATGGAACAAGTTGCATCACAAAAAGATTAAAAAAAAAAAAAACATCAGAAGCACAAATCTTGTAATGTACAGAAAATTTAACAAACACTGATTTAATTCTATTTGATCTATTTGCCCTGTTTGCAACAGGAAAGCTTTGCTTGATGTGGAATGGAAAAACTAAGGCATAAGTAAACCAGCTGCAAAACTGCCTGCACACAGATTGGTAGTCAGGAATAAGTTTGCAGCACTGGCAGAGGATGAGTCCAATATCTGCAAAGGTAGGTGGCTCAGCAAGAAGAAATTGTATGGGCTGGGCTGTGCATTTCAGCTCCCCAGACTTCCACTTAGGTTCCTAAGATCTGTGATGGCAGGGGAACTAGTTCCTCAGGCTTGACTGCCTGGGTAAACCAGAATACAACTTCTATGTCCCGGTTGGATCAGAAATACGCAAGCAGTTTAGTTCTGTATAGTAATTATTACCTGTCCGTACCTTAATATATTTGTTTACTATAGTTTTTCAAGTAAATTATGTCAGTATACCTAGCATCATGCCAGCGATACTGCAGAGAGAACCCTTTCCCTAAAGCTGCAAGCGGAAACATTATGCAATTTTCATAATGAAAACAATTGCAGGAATGAATAGAAAGCTGTCTAAAATAGCTGAAGATTCGGCACGTATTACTGTTGTGGGGCTAATTAGTTTCCAGATTAGTTAACTTCTTTGAGTGCATCCCTTTCTGTCCGACCCTACAATGTCCCCACCTCAGCATGGAAACCCACAATTTGCTGACTGCTACAATGGGTCTTAAGTGTATAACTACACTTAGAGGGACTGTGTTTTGGTATATCTAATTCCCTCTCTGAGGAACCATAGCCAGTGATAATAATAAAAAGCCTGTACAGTCAAAACAAGATTATTGCTTATTTGTCCTTAAACCAAAGTAATATATATATAACAGTATGAAAACATTAGGAAAAAGAGATTTGTTAAGTTACTTAAACATCCTGCTTATCTCAAATCTTACCATGTCTGATAGCAGCCCAGAGGCTAATTGCCTTGAACAGCAAACCATTCCCCCACCCAAAGGTCCATTACAAAATACCGTCTTTTAACTATTGGCTATGGAAAAGGGATTTAAATTGAGCAACTCTTTCTTATTTTCTTATCCTTCTACTAAATTAAGGCATTGGAGTAAATATCCCAACAACCAGATCCACCAACTACATTAAAAAAAAAATTTACAGTAGTTCCATATCAATTACAAGTCTTTGGCTTTTGCTTCTATTTCTTAAATGTAATATTGCAAATTAACTTTTTCACATTAAAACTGATTAGGAAGAGTGTAGAAAATCATGTAAGATGCCTATATGGTAATCGAAGTTAAAAAAAAGAAAAAACCAGATACTTAGCTACATGGCATTTCAATACCATGTAGCAATACTGACAATTACCACAAGAAATGTAAAAAATACTTTAAAAAGTCCTCATTTAACTCATTTTAACAATCCACAGAAGGCTAACTCACCTGATTCCTTCCAGCCAAAGCTTCTGCTGAATTTAGGTTAGACATTTCTGTTATCCAATGCCTATAAACTTCTGACTATTTAATACTTTACACATTCCTTTTTTAATACTATATGGAATATTACAACAGTTACACAATTGCAGGTAGCCCGAAGTATGATGTTAACAATAACGTTCACCATTCAGACTGAGTTATGAATGAGTCACAAGTAAAAGTTCAGGACCATAAGGATCACAAGATTCTTTAAATAAGCAACTGAAATACGTGCACCTTTGGGTTGCAATGCAGCAGCAAATCAAAACCCTGTGTCATATTTAGGAAAGTATGTGAAGTATAACCCGTCCAATGAAAAGTCTGTGAGAGAGTGTGACATAAAAATCCTCCATATTAAAAAGAGTAAAGGCTATCCAGATAATCATCCAAATGCTTCTTAAAAATGCCAGGCAAAAAGTAATTGAGAGTAACAAGTCAGGCTCCTAAGCCCCATTCAAGATATGGCATATCCAGCAAAATACTAGCCCCATACCAGCACACTGGCTTGATGCCTGATCCAATGAAAAAAGTGATCCAGCTACTTAGTCACCAACTGCTCTGGTCGACACCATGAGGTTTTTCTTGGAGACCTTCCAATGGCGCACGAACCAACCCTATCCTGTTTATCTTGAGGCCTGACCAACAAGAAACACAAATTCTTATAGAACTCATGTTTCAAGCAAGAAAATGACACACAAAAATGAAGCATGAATAGTCAAGTATTAAGCTAAAATGAATTGTGTCATTTACTAATTCATATTCATATGACATTCAAGAGTTAAAATATTTAAATCCCATAGTGTTAAATTAAGAAAAACGGATTATTTTCCAATGCTTGCAAACATTGTAATATATATAAATATGACATTACTACTTAGTTGCATAAACTTTATTTGCTTTGGAATAATTTAATAACATCTTTCTTCTTGTAACTAAAATCCCTGCATACTCTAAAAGAGCTCTTTATTTTAAAAGAATCATTATGCTAAACTCATCAATTCTAAAACATTTTTAGTTTTTAGTAAAGAAAACAATTGTAAACAGAGAGCTTTTGTAAGGTAGATAGCTATTACAAAGTTCACTTAGAAAATCAATATAGCATTTTAGCTGGAATTTGCTCATTAAACACCCACAGCTCTAATGCAAATTATGATGGAATGAATAAAGCAAATACATATGCTTCTTTCTTTTTATTAAATGTAAAATCTACTGTTAATTGCATCTGGTATGTCATATAAACTTTTCTCCTTAACTATTAAATGGAAGCCTTTACAAAAGTCATTAGAGATTCTCTTTCTTTGACTTGTATAAATTTCAATATTTGTTCAGTAAAGGTTCACAGCAGTTAAATTACATTAACAAATATTATTAGCTACTATGTAAGCCAACTAAGTAAAATACTTATATTGCAGGTAAAACAAATCAATGGGTGTTTACAATAATATTTGGATATGTCCATTTTTAAACAAGCTTATCAAATATCATGTAATTCTTAGTCAAATGAGAGAGACTCAAAGTAGATTCTTTTTCCCAAATACTCAAATTTGTTTAGTAAGCTAATTGTTTTCTAATATGGGCAAAAGTAAATATGAAGAAGATGAACCATACTGAGTATGAGTTTACTGAGTCAAAGCAGTGTACATATTTTCTTAGTTGAACCTGATTCTTTTGGCAAACCTATCTTCTACACTTTTTAAACTACCTTTAAAAATACAGCAGTAGCGAGAAGGTGTGTTGGAAACCATTCTAGTTTAAACAGTGGTTCATGATTTTCCAAACAACAGAACTTTGGGGGAAGGGAGGGAAGCATGGTTCCCAGGAAAGAACTCTGTTTGCTGATTTCCTAGAGGTCATCTGTGTAAATAAAAAAACTGAATAGGAGAGGCAAGAAAGAAGAAATTGTTAGGACTTAAAACATCTATGGCAGCAGAAATCACTTCATGTTACTCACTAAAAATGTAAAATCCAGAATACAGGCTAGACCTTATAAGAAAAAGATGAGATCACTACCCACACTGCTATGTCAGAAGATACAGTAAATATAACACTATAACAACTGGCTTTCAAGATAAGTCAGCTTTACAGAATTAACAACCACCTTTTGGAATCTGCAAGGTATTTGACATTAACAGATGTGATGTAATACTGCTTTTGGCTTTGGACTACATGGAAAAAAAAAGTTATCCAAGAAATTGTACAATTAAAATCTTGCTGATTGTTTTCGTAACAAGCACTAGTTATAGTGATCAGTTAATTCCAAGAAAAAGACATGGTGAGAAAGTTTTTCTGTTAATAACAATGTATTGTTGCAAAAGGTCAGGGTTTTGCAGTTTAAGATTCAGTATTCATGATCAGTGGTTGCTGAACAATAAGTGACTTGGGATTTTCTTTAGCATTGATTCTGGTACATTCAAATTAATTTTACTAGTTATTCGCATCATTACAGCAAGAATAAATACAAATGAGATAGTACGTTCTAATAAACAAGGCTCTGAGCATCTTAAATACTCAAGAATTGACTAAAATAATAATAATGACTCAAAAAAAAATTGATGCATGATTCAACTTCTGTTTCATACAGCTATACAGCTCTAACATAGCACTGAATATTAAACTCATGAGAAAAAAAGAAGCAAAGAATATTTTCTGTTTTCTGCCTTTTAGAGATGTATATTATTTGGAAGGAAAAACAGAAACATTATAGAACTTGCTTGGCGAGGTCATACTTAGAATTCAAGATTCCTGTAATGAGCTTCTTGTTTATCCTGCTCAGTTGCTTCCATGAAAAAACTGTCAGTTGAAATTTATCCTTCAGAGAGGTTTAACCAAACCCTTTTAGGGATTTTTGTTGTGTTTTCACTTTGGATTTCTGAGAGGCAGCTACAGTAATGTGAGGAATTCTGGAATTATACTGGGAAAAAGAGGTGCAATGATTACCTGCCTTTTCATTTTCATCAGTCCTCCCATTCCTGTCCACTACTGCTGGGTCTCTGTCTAATCACAGGAGGACTTGGAAACTATCCTTGCCACTTCCAGATGGGCCACTATTATTAAATTTTATTTAACCATATGGATATATGCTTGTTCATCTTACAGAAATACAAACACACATGTATTTGTTATCCAGTCATTTTAGAAATCAAAATCCTCCGAGACTTCTTTCTACTAGATTTAATGACTGTGCTCACAGTTCTTAAATAAGAAGTCAACCTTATCCTACCCAAATAAACAAAAAAAACAGATTTACTGCATTGCTATGAAAGCCTTTAAAATGTGTCATTAATTGGTCTCTGCGCATACATGTTACAAAATACAGATAATCCCTAGAAATGTTCAAAGCCTAAGGCCTTTACACAGTTCTCATTCAGGTTAATAGCGAACTACCACAAGCCCCAAGGCTGACTGTCGACTTAAAAATAGTGCTGAAATATTCTACTACAAAATAGATGACTTAAGTTCCTAGCTTTTTTTTTTTTTTGAAAGCTACCATTCATTTACTTTCAGTTATGACCTGTAACTGAAAAATAAAAGCAAAATAGTGATAAGAAGATCATAGGAAAACTACTTTTTTTTCCTCCTACTTGTTTTCACTGGTCTATACCAGGAATTATAGACTATAAGCCATTTACACCTAAATGTGACTTTATAGATAAAGCAATCTGAACAAACACTGATAGAACACAGTGACTTCTTTATTGCTTTGTGTTTGTTGTATGTATTTAGTGCATAGCATTCATCTGCTCCTACATTTCCAATGCTATAAACAGAGTGTTCCTAATAAAAGGCTAAAGTTGCTTAGTGGCAGCTCTGCATAAGGTTTTCTTTGTGTACTTGGATCCCAATTCAATTAAAAAAAATAAAGTGGGAAAGAATAGGAGAGAGTATTATACACAGACCCCAAGGCAGTTCTTGTGAAAGCCAATCCCTGTATAATACTTAAGCCTCTGCTTCTAACACACTAAACACAGCTGACTTCAAAATTCAAAACATAATGCTGTTCAACTTTTTTTCAGTGAATAATTGCTGATGCCTGAATATTTACTTTAGGGGCTAAAATATAAATGTTACATTAAAGTTTGCTAGTTATCATTTGACAGGTTAAAGAAAAATTTTTGTAATACCCCGAGAAGATTATTTGCAGACCTTTTTATTCCTGAATAAAACCCAATTCTTCATGTTCATCTAGCACCATAGTGGGGAAGAGAAAAGGGCCAGACTGATCATAAAAATATGCAGCAGATACTGGCTTGCTTTCTACATACAAGCTTCACCCTTAAATAGCTTAGTAATTTACACTTTAACCTATGCCAGCTCATCATATATTGTACTTCAAAAAGCTGCATGGAACTTCCTGACAATCAACAAGTCTGACAGTCTGAAGGTAAAATTACATTGTTTCAAATTAAGCTGTTAAAATTTAAGCCAAGATGTTCTCAGTCACAACACACCTACCTTGGCTTTTTTTCTCTGTCCTTTAGATGGATTGTCTACCTTCCCATACAGAGGATTCAAATCCTATGGCTATTTTCAAAATTCTGTTATTTACCAGGAAATATTTTGAAAAAATATTCAGGAAACAGTTTTGCATAATGAAGCATTAATAGGACAAAACCCCTAAGAACTATATAGCCTGTATATACAAATGAATTATGCACAGAAAACTGAATTAGGGAAGTATATGCATCACCTACTTAAACTGTAAAATATCATTCATATTTAGGTTTATAAACACAAGGGTTGGGAACTACCGAGTTCTTTTGGCTAAAGCCCAATATTGGCCTTATTTCAGTTTAATTGGAAGAGGATCTTGAATTCATCTTCTCCATGAGATATCAGGAACCTGGATTTCTGTTTGTACCAAAGGTTAATAAGAAATGTGTCTGCAAAAGTCAAACAGCATTAAATACCAAAAACTGATTATTATTCTGCAGGAGTTGTTCTGTCATTCATAATCTCTCCATGCTCCAACCTTCCACAGCTAATCTTTAATGGATGACATGCAAGAAAGAAAAATAACATCTAAAAAGGGACTCTAAAGTGAGCTTGAAGAAATGGAAAATACTTTTCTTCTGTGCTGGAAGTTATTGCCACCCAAAGTTTATTACTGGCAAGATTACTTATTTCCTCTTACTTTACAGGATATTAAATCAAACTAACTCTAAGCTAATAGCCACTTGGATATTTGTTTTTACTTTTGCTATTAAAACTATTGCATATGCATTCAGTAATTATTTTTCAAATTAATTTAGGAAGCTTTAAATAACGTTCATGAACATTACCATACTATATTAAAGAATTCCAGAACACCACAAACGTTAATTCTCAATATTTTTGTAAAAACAGACCTGAAAAAAGGGACTTCATTGTACATACTTTGCTGTAGTTTCCAAGCAACTGAAAGCTGTATAACATATAAAACAGTATTAGAAGTACTGCTTTCCCCTTTTTTCACATTATTTTTCTTATCATAACCCTGGTCTTTCAGAGAGCATCTGCAGAATGCCATACATTTTTCAGACATTAAAGGTGGTGTGCAACACCTAACAGACCTAGCAAGGCTGGAGTCAATCAGCTGACTCTGATTTCAAAAATTATTAAATTTTTGTAACATTACTATTTGATACTGGCAAAACCCCCCCAAAGAATAGCCCTTGCTATAGAAAGCTTTAATGATAAATATTTTTTATTATATTTCCCTTCAGAATTATTCTTAGTCCCAATATATAGCGCTGCGATAGCAACAAAAACATAACTATGTTCTATCACGTTGCAGTAGCAGTGAGAGTTACTGTGAGAAGACCAAGGCTTTGATATTTTTTCCAGTTTAAAGAGGCTACCACTATGCTCTGCAGTTCTCACTTACACTCAACCAGATCTTTTGTCTAAAAGTTCCTATATATCCTCTGTATAATTCATCTGTTAGGCAAAAATGAAGTCACTTATTATGTCCATCCAAGGTGAGATCTCTTCTCTGCTAGTCCTTCTGAACACTCACTCCTTTGCAACATCTCAATCCTTATCTTCCAGTCTGTCCTCAGATGTGTGCTCCTTCTCCCTCGTCCCCTCCCACAGAGCGCACCCATTCCCTTTTCTGTTCAACATGGGAAAGCTGTGCAGCCCCACATTTCAAGATTTGTCTATTCTTCATGCCCAGTTCACATGTGGTGTTCCCTTTCTTCCCTATGTTATCCTAGACTCAGTTCTTTTATAATGTGAGCTTCCCTTGATTTTCCTGATGTTACCTCCACCTCTGTTCTTGTCTTCATGATGGTGTATTGGGTCGAGCAGCACAGAGATGTGCTTTCTATTGGTAGGTAGAAAGAGGTTGATAACACAGCAATGTTTTGGCTACTGCTGAGCAGTGCTTGAACAGCATCAAGGCTGTGCCTCCACTATTCCCCCCTCCCCCCCCCCCCCCCCAGGAAGAACTATGTATACTGAAGCCCTACTTCCCAGGAAGGGGCTGGACAGCGCCTGCTAATGGGAAGTAGAGAATAAAATCTTGTTTTCTTTCCTTTTGCTACCGTGTGCGGCCTTTGCTTTTGCTTTTTTTTTTCTTTATTAAACTGCCTTTATCTCGACCCATGAGCTCTTTGATTTACTTTTTTCTCTCCTCTGTCCGGTTAGAGGGGAGTGATAGAGCAGCTTTGGTGGGCCCCTGGCATCTAGCCAGGGTCAAACCACCACAGATGGGGAGTGAAACTAATGGTACCTTCTGACATTGCCTTATAGTGAGAGGAAATCCAACAGAAGAATAATGAAGAAACAGCAGGAACCTGTGGCAACTATGGCCACCAGAAACAATAGCCTGTAATGCTTAAAAGCCTGCAACCAAAACTGTGAATTCTCTAATTTTCCTTAGCTGTAGCTACCTGATACAGAGATAAGGATGCAAGGAAGTTCCAAAATCCATTTTCCAGGCTAGTAAAATTTAAAAAAACCCACCTTCCAAAAATAAGTTATTTACTGCACACAGTATTAAACATTCTTTTCCATCATGTATATCTTTTGCCTTAACTCTACTTTTTCTTGTTCTTACATGAAGCATTTCACAAATCTACACATTTTCTCTTCAATTCTTCCTCTGAACAAAATAAAAATCATAAAGCAACAAGCTTTGGGTAATTTGTTTTTGAAGACTGTTGCAGCTTCAATTTAAAATGGCATTTATCTTCAGCTTTTTTGTTCTTTCCGCAGGACTTGTTTAAGTAAAACCCATCAATTAGAGGGTTACATTTTAAAATAGAATTGTAATATTCCTCAAACTAGATAACATTTTAATGGTGTATCTTTCTGATATTTTTCACAATATAATTTTGTTGAGTCATTTTCTTATCATAAAGTCAGTACTAAGTAATAATAAAAATGCAAACACCCATATTTACAAGCTTCACTCTACCATGTGTTATACACTGCAGTAATTAAACATTAACCAGTAACATGAAATCACAGCCGCATGTGTTCTCTTTTCCTCAAAGGACGTAACACAAGGGGAAAAAGTTTTTCCTTAAACACACTGAGTCGTCTTTATTTGGTTCTGCTTGTCCATTAGAAGTCTCCCCAAGGCTTTTATGAGACAGAGACACATAGGCCTCCACAAAGTCAGCTTGGTTCACATCATTCCAGATTTCAAAACATTTATCCAAACTTGGTAACTTTCTTAGAATCATAAGACAGGAAAGCAAAAAGACCATGAAACATTAACGATGCTTCCTTTTTGCAAACAGCTTAAGCAGTAAGGAGCCTCTTGCCCTCTCTCTCAGCATTTAAGGATATTATACTTCCTGAACTTGTAAAAGGAGAAAAAAGGGTATTTTTTAAAAGGTCGTCCTTATTACACATTGTAGCTCTCATTCAAATTTGGCTTATTCCTTTTAAAATGGAATAACTATGTTAATTAATAACCATACTGTTTTGAAGAGAATATTATGCTTAGGACATAATTAAAATGTTTAAACAGTAATGTAGGAAAAAACAATTTACTAACAAATATTTCAACTGTATCCATGAAAATGAAACTAAACACGTTTTTGACACACCTTTTGACACACATTTCTTTCCAGGTTTTAATGAGTAATAAACAGCTATATCAAAGAGAACACTTCTCTATTACAGGTACAGAGGTAAAACACTGTGCAAATATCCAGGAACAAACACAAAACTTGGGATTCAACCCAAACAATTTGCATTAGCTTTTGGCTGTTGGATATAGCTATGACATGCAGTGCAGATATTTTTCTTCTGAAAATAAAGCAAGCAGTTTACATTTTAAAAAAAAGAATAAAATTATGCCTGTATTTCAATTTGTTTCCTAATGGGTATATTAGATTTGCCTTTCCCTTCATCCACCACAGAAAACATAGGAACTCTCTCTTCCATCTAATAATATATACAGAATACTGTATTCTCAGGAGTTTGACATTAAGTGGAAAGTCAGCCATCTGTTTTTTTCAGCTGGATAGTTTATTTTCTGCTCCATTTTCCTGAAGACAGTTACTTCTCCCTTACATACCAGCATTTTGGGGACAGGTATTAGTACTATTAATGCTATACGAAGTGCATGTGGCCTGTAAGGACATAATTTTGCCTAGCTTACACTTTATTTATGAACAAATGATACAATGAATTTATAAAAGCACTCCCATTAATTTCTTTGAAACACTTGGAGAAAAACTTCTGCGTATTTTTCATCCACTGGGTACACTGTACACACAGTCACTTCTCACTAATAAAAATACTCAGCTTCATTACTTTACAAATCTCCAAAATCACAGAATACAAACTGTCTCCATTCTTGTATGTCTACCGAAAGAACAATTAACAACAAACATAAGCACGCATTCACTTTCACCTTTAACCTTAAAACCTTTTCATGTTGGGAATTTGTATAAACTTCATTCACTGGAGACATACCATCATCAGACAAAAATTCATTAACTATCAAAAGAACAGATTTTTCAAGAAAAGTGCAGGTCTCCAGTTGAGGTGAATGTGCGACTATCTTCATACACGGGGAGGGGGTAGTATTGCTCTGAACGAGCTAAAACAATAAGTGGTATTTGAACTGCTGGTTGAAAGGTAGAGGCACTGGTAATCATTATTTCCCCTTGTTTGTTCAGGACCTTCCAACAAAACAAACAACCTTTTTGTGATTGGATTGACATGGTGTTAACAATGCATTTAATGCCCAAATCAGTATGAATACAGGTAAAGCTCCTGCTAATACCAGTACCAGGATGTTAAAGCCACCTATTTTCTAAGCAACTCTAAACAGCCACACATAAAAAAAAAAGTCAAATCTTCCCTCCTTTAGCAAATAAAGCTAACATTCACTAGGCCACGTCATATAGCAACCGTGGGTACTGTATGAGCCATACAGCCATCTGTTAAACGCTTGCCTACTGTACCTGCAATCTTTTCTGCAATCTTAGCTTCTGTAGCTCTCTCTTGCAGGTCTAAGTCCAGTTTTATTGTCTTCAGCTCCTTGTCCTTTTCAGACAGCTTATCCTGAAGCTGAATTGAACAAATGGACAGTAAGATTCTTATCTAGCTGAAACAGTCAAACAGCTCTTTTAACCACCAGAAAATTTTAAATAATAGTTTCTTACCCCCAAAATACAAACACCAAGAAATACAACAGAAGTTCAATTAATGATATTTATTTATTTCAAGGACAACTGTTAAAAATATATTTTTTATCATCTGCCCTATCTTGCTCTACAAGACAAGCAACAATGTGTGTGCCATAATTTTATTTGGGATTCCCTTCTTCAGGTATCACCACCTGTGGTCCTTCTCACTAAGGAAAAGTTCAGAACTACATGGAATTATAATGCAGGTGGTGTCTGCAGGAATAGCCTGTTTCCTACCAAGAGTACTGACATCACAGCCTGAAGAGACCGTGACGTAAATGCATTATTTTTCATGTGGATTGCCAGATAGAAAACTGATACTCTTTTACACATTGAGGCCTTTCTTTTAACTGGGAATTCACAGAATCTGTTTTTGGATGGAAATATGAGCTTGCCATTGAATATTCAATGACACTTCACGGACAGACTATAGACTTAGTTGTTGGTTAGGCACACACAACTGCTACTGACACTAGAAGCAATGTAGTGTGCAAGTAGGATGGAATTTTCTTCCCCTCAACAAAGAGAAGGTATTGGCACATTCATCATCTGGACCACATGTACAGAAGCATGAACTCCAGATTCTATTAACGAAACCGTTGCCTTGGTTTTGGTCCTCCTTGGGTTCCATTCATGATGCGAGAACCTATGTCACTGATTGAAAAGGTCAAAGGGTAGGATGAAAGATTTTTTTAATTCCAGAGCAGCAGTTGTTAAGCAGATACTAAGAATCCAGAATGACAAGAAAGCTATTGATTGGTGCACTAAAATAAATAACAAAACTAAATTAGGAACAGTTGAAAATGTATGTTTTGTAAGACAACCATAAAAGAGCAAATACTGTGATCTGAATATCTCAATTGTACCTTTTTATTTTTGGCTCTCAGAGTGTCCAATTCTTTTAAAAGGAATGCAGTTTCTGTTTTTCCACCTAAATCTGCAGGATCCCTCCGTGAGGATATAAATTCAGGGAGCACCCTGTTAGCCTTTCTTTGTACAGTGCTGTATTTAGAAGAGAAAAAAAAGAAAAATAATACAAAACCAGTTTCCTCCCCCCCCCAAACCAAATACACAAAAATAAATTATCAAAATTTGTTAACCATTGCAAATGCATTAAATAGCCAGTAAAAGGGATGTCCTTGTAGAAAGGATGTCCTTCTAACACTTCTTAAATCTGTAATTATGAAAAAAAAAAAGTCTGTAAATCTGGAATAGTAAATAAATATACTACAGTGCTAAGGCATAATACAGATGAATATAAATTGGCTATGAAGCCTATAAACATAAAATGCTTACAGGAAGCAAATATTAAAAACCTGTGCTTAACATGGCGTGACAAAGTAATGAAATATTTGGAGATCAAATTGATGCTTAGGTTAAAAGAAACCAAACTCTTCGGCAGGATGGACAATTCCATATGAAGTGAAATGAAAATATCCAGAAGACAAGATCTAGGAGCTCATCTTGCAGAAATCCATAAAATGATGGCTTCACTTTAAATATTATAACTGACAACATGAATTCCATACTGTATAGCACTCACAGAGTTTTAAGATAACTTACTTAGCCATAGACAGGAAAAAATAAGACAAGATTCAATGGCCACAAAAATTCTGCCTCAAGGTAAGACTTATAAAACTCCTTGGCTATCCAGATACTCACAGATAACTCCGATCTCACTTGTAAGATGGCAGCAAAATCAGAAGATGAACGGATTAGAAGGGGTATTAGCAAATATTTTTAACATTCACTACCCTTAAGCATTTTCTGTTTATTGGCTTCATAGCCAATGAGTCATAAGAAGTAGCCACAGAAAAGCCATACATTTTGAACTCCTGCTTCGACTGTACACATTACTTTCATTATGTGTAATTCACATCCCAGAAAGAAAAGGAAAGGTATCTGTTGCTCCAAAGAGTCATTCTCTTGGGTAGACAGTTATTTGTACTTAACTACCCATTTCTTCACCTGCTTCTACTGGATTTGTTTTCTCTATGGTTCTTTAAGAAGGAAGTTAAAATCCATAGTCTGCAATTAAACTACAGTGCAACCTAAAGCACATCAAGTGTAGACAGCAGGGAGATTCACATTAAAAAAGTACTTACTTAATGTAATACAGTGTATATACGGGGTGGAAGAGTGCTTAAACTGCTTGTCTTCACTTTCAAGATTTTTCAAAGCCTATTTCATATTTGCTCTGTCCACCAAATTTAATTTAGTGTTGTTTTGGACTGCAAGTGATCTGTGCCTCTGGATACTATTGCCCAGACATTAGAAAACTCAAACTTTTTTTGTGCATTTTCCATGTCCAGAAGATGCTTCTCATTTACAAGTTTGAATATACCTCATCATCACCTTTCAATCCCTTAAATGTTTTCTTCCTGGTGTCGAAAACAAAACTTGACATGTTACACTGATGGTACATAAAGACCATCGTATACAGTGCAAATCAACACTGACTCAACATTTCCCGGGTCGTTCGATATTAAGATATTTTCTCATCTTATATTCTAATTGCAATCTACCTGGGGAAGGACAGATTTTGTACAGTTCATGTAGTATCTACCACAATAAGGTTTTGGCCTGTAGCTTTAAGATCCTACATGCAATGTATTTCCAGATGAGATGGCTGAAAATGCTGACTGCTGTGGGAAGTTAATCTCAGTGTCCAAGACCAGCCTGACTTCCAGTGTGAGTGGCGCTGGCGAAGGGTAGGAGCAACAACCTTTGGCTAACTTTGCGCTGGGCTGTACTTGCGCATTCAGGATTATATTTGGCTTTTAGTGCAAGATGCATTGCCCTAATACCAAAAAGGCAACAAGCCAGATGGAAAAGCACTATGAACCATTTTTGGTCCAATGGATCACCACTAGATTGTGCTAAAGATAACAAAACCAGGTATAGAATCTGCCAAACAGTATATTTTTCAAAAGTACATCATAGGGCTCTGCAGCCTTGACCCCATTTTCAAAAGCAACTCTGTCACTCTCAGCTAAGACTTGAGTTTCAGAATTACTAAGCCACTCAAAACTGGTAGCCTGTTCCCTAGTCAGCTGGATATACCTTTATATTTTATGTCACATAGAGCATGAGTGTATATGTTTCTTAAGACTGCAGCTCAGTATGGAAATCAATGACTATAAATGACCAAAATTAGCAACAGAATAAAATCTTCAGTTTGTACTACACTTTTCAACCATATTTACCCTTCTCCAGAGTCCTGTCACAGACTGCCTACAAGGTAGTACAGCTCCTCATCTTTACTCTTCCAACTTCATCCAGACTTATTCCTCCTTTATTCCTGCTTCCTACTCCCTCATCATACTTAGGGTACACCGTAATGCTTGTGTAAGGCCACAGATACTATTAGACTTTTAGATCATCTTTTCTAATTCTGTTCAGTATGCATTTTTAAAATTCTCTAGAGAGATCACAATCATTGAAATACCCGCAGTGTGTCACATAAGCCATTACCATGATCGTATTTTCTACCCATGCTAGAGGACACAGTGGTGAAATGCCGCATGCCACAAGGAAAGAAGGGCAGATATGATGAGTCTAAGTAGTAACAAACTGACTTGCTGATTCTCAGGTGGGAGGTAAACTTCTCTATCCAAAAATCTGTATGTATACTGTCTATAACTTGAATCCAGAAAAAAAATGCATGTAGGGATAGTTGGTTTTTTACCTTGATTCTTCAGGACTGGAATTACAATCACTTGAGGCTCCTCTTCTTTGACTGGTTACTGACAAATCTGAAAGCTTCAGTGCTTCAGCTTCTGCCTGGATGAAAAATTCTGGGTTTTTTTGAGAATTCTGATGAAACTGAAACTCAACACAAAAGTCGTCTTTTTTCTCTTCCAGGATGTCTGTTTCTAATTGCAAATAGAAGCGAACAAATTTTTATTTCATTTGGAGAAGCAGCACAAACTTGAGAATTCTCATTTGAAAATGACTTTCTATATTCTTATTTATAGCAGCAAGGAGAAAGTACTCTAGTTTCGGATTCGCAGCTTACTCATCCCACTAAGGAGCGAAAGCTATGTAACCTAGAGCATGGGTGTAGGAGTTACCAACCTATTTACTGTATTTTTCTTATGGAAACCTGAAAAATTAGTCACCATTTCCCACAATCCCTCTTCCCCTTAAATGACTGCTTAAAATAATGCTAACCCTAGGAAATTACCTACCTATCTTTTGTAAAAATCAGCTCTACCCTAGTGAGACATGATGAATTTCTACTGTAGACAGGTAAATTTGCAGGTTGTGAATACTCTTACTTGTATTCAGGTCTTTTTCAAATCCTAGACAGGTAAATTTGCAGGTTGTGAACCATACTCTTACTTGTATTCAGGTCTTTTTCAAATCCATTTTGGCTGCAAGAGGAGTATCAGCAAGCTGTAATTAGCAACAACAAATTTAAGGCCCCATTATTCACTCTTGGATAGTGCAAGGTACAGGTTCATACAACTAAAGAACTTGAAGAATGCAAAGCACAAATTGTGCCAAAGGGAAAAATTATCTGATTAAAATGTTGAGTGTGATAGTTCTCTTAAGCTTGGCTACTAGATATTTTTAGGACATATTTCTGATATCAAGGTATTTAAATGAAAGAAAGATCTACATACCATGAATGTTCTTTCATAAAGTAAGAACAAGTAAGTTTTAATTATAGAGGAGGAAGAAACCTAAAAAAGCTGCAAATAGAAAAAAGTGCATATATTCTTCATTCTTTCATTTATATTAGTAGAGAACAAACACTGGAGTTTTTGCTCATTTAATAAAGATAGCATTACCAAACATTTTGGATAAATTACATGGTATACCTTCTTTGTTCCAACTTATTAGTTCTCCTCAAAAATAATAAGAAACTGTCTACACAGTTGCAGTCACCTACAAATAACCTGAAAATACACATCAACTAGTATCAAGGTGTCATGCTGCATGTAAGACAAAAGCACAGATTCCAAGTCAAAAATACTGAAGATTCTCCCTAAAGTCTGTTGTAAGATTGCTCTTTTCTTGAAGAAGGAAAGACACAGCCACTGGCACAGGAAACATCCCGAGGGCACAGAGAAATGACTTGTGGATTGGCTGGAGGCAGTTCAATAAGTTCCCATCCAAAGCTATGTGTTACTACCTTGAAGAAAAAGTTGTTGTACCCACTGCTGATCTATATTCTCCTTACCTACTTCCGCACAAATCCACTTGAATCCACTCTCACCATTCCTCTAAACTACAACCATGGATTTTTGTACTAGAGGAACAGCAGTCAACAGCTTACCAGAATCTCTTTCCGAGCAATAATAAACACGTGGGGACTGTAACTTGATAAAACATTCGTTAACAAGAATAACCTAACACTACTTTCCATATTGTAATTGAAATGTGTTCCCCAGATCATTTCACAGCTAATGCAGAGACTGAACACAGCCACGCAGATTCTTTGAGCAAGTGTATGCTGTTGTTCACTGGCTCGAAATCCTGCAGGTTTTTGAGCAGAGATTTCCTTTTAAGTGTTGTTACATTTTAAAACTGGATTCAATGTCTTGCTCCTCCTTACAGTAAGTAGCAAGAATCTCTAAAGTAACAGGCATTAAACAATTCCCTACATATACTTTAAGAACCTGCACCAATTTAGGAGTGGCAAAACTCTGAATCCTCTCCAGTCAGTACTACCTGAAAACTAACCTAGTCTGAATTTCAGTACTTGCAAAGCTTTTTATAGGGAGGCATACACTTGGCTAAGATGTGTTTCCCATTTGATTTATTTTATAAAGAACTGCCTATCAAGCATCATCCTGTCCAATTCTCCCATTTCAGATGCAGTGATCTGTATATACATATATAGTCACAAATTATGCTCTCACACACGGAAGGGGAAGTGCAACGCTTCACTTGCCATAACTTTTCCTCCCCTTCTTCTCTAGGGCATCAGCATTTTCTATAAGCCATATATATTTGAAGTGCCTCAGGTGAAGTATGATGCATTCTGCGGAAGAATTCAAGCACAACGTATCTGTTGCAATAACCAGTGACTGTATTGCCATGAAACTTTGTTCCTTGTTTAGCATTACTGCACTCTCCTTTGGCCCACACTATTTAAAAGAGTTAGAGAAAAAAAAAAAAAGAGCCCAAAACACTTCTTACTCCAGAATGCTCGTAGATGATGGTAGCTGCCACAGTTACACTGGGGCAAATCAAAAAAGGAATTCTATCCCTTTCACACGAGAGTAACCAACTGAAAAAGATTTTCTTCTTTTCACAGTTCCTGGTTTTTTCAAACTTGCTGCTTTTAGTGCCAGGACTTTAAAAGAGTTCACAGAATTGCTGCAGTTGGAAGAGACCACTGGAGATCATCTAGTACTAGACCTCTTCTCAAGCAGGGTCACCTAGAGCAGGCTGCCCTGGACTATGTCCAGATGGCTTTTGAATAGCTCCACAAGCAACAACTTAAACAACCTCTCTGGGCAGCCTGTGCCAGTGTTTGATCACCCTCATAGTAATAAATTGTTTCCTTGTATTCAGATGGAATTTAATGGGCTTTAATTTGTGCTCATTGACTCGTCCTGTCAATGGATAAGATCCACTCCCCCAAGCCTTCCCTTCTGGAGACTCAGTCTCAGCTCTCAGCCACTCCTCATACATAAGATGCTCCAGTCCCTTTGTGGTTTTTTGCTGGACTTGCTCCAATGTGTTCGTCTCTTTCTTGTACGAGGGAGCTCTGAACTGGACTTGACACTCGCCACTGGATGTGACCTCACCAGTGCTAAACAGAGAGGATGGATCACCTCCCTCCATCTGCTGGCAACGCTCTTCATAATGCAGCTCAGAATTCTGTTGGCCATGCTTGCCATGAGAGCACATTGCTTGCTTACGCTCAACTTGCTGTCCACTAGGATCCTGATCCCTTTCTGCAGAGCTGCTTTCTAGCCAGTTGGCACTCAGCATGTACAGTTATATGGGATTATTCCTGCCCAAGTGCAGGGCTTCCCATTAATGAAGTTCCTCTCTGCCCAATTCTCCAGCCTGTCAAGGTGCCTCTGAATTTCAGCATAACCCTCCGGTGTATGAACTACTCCACACAGTTTTGTATCATTAGCAAACTTGCTGAGGGTATACTCTGCTCCATCATCCAGATCATTAGTGAAGCCATTGAAGAGGATTGGATCAATTTTTGACTCTGGGAGTGGACCACCAGTGACTTGCCTCCTACTGGAATTTGTGCAACTGATCACCACCCCCTGGGCACAGACATTCAGCCAATTCTCAGCTGACCTCAGTTTACTTATTTAACCCATACTTTGCTTCTCTATTAGGACATCATGGGGGACAGAGTCCAAAGCCTTACCAAAGTCAAGGAAAACAACATCCTGCTTGACCCATGCTTGACTTCCTGCTTGTCAGAATAGGCTATTTTTGAGCTTGGATGAGGTGATCCTTGAATATCAGCCAGCTCTCTTGGATCCCTCTTCTCTCCATGTCTCTATCCCATGGGATTATTCCAAGTAGCTCTCTGAAGAGGCCAAACTCCTTCTGAAGTCCACAGCTGATGTCCCGCTCCCTCCTCTCAGGATCCTGAACTCCACCACCTCATGGTAACTGCAGCCAAGGCTGCCCCTGACTTTGATGCCTACAACCAGTCCTTCTTTGCTTGTATCATGGCCAGCAAAGCACCTCTCCTTGTTGGCACCTCAGTCAGTTGGGTCAGGAAGTTGTCATCAATGGACTCCAGAAATCTCCTAGATCACTTGTGCCCTGCTGTTGTCCTTCCAGCAGATTATCTGCATCATTGTAGTCCCCCACAAGGACCAGGACCTGTGAACATTAGGCTTATTGCACTTCTCTGAAGGCGGCCTCATCTACTTCACCCAGTTCTCCTCCATGCCCCTCCCTTGCTGACAGGATCAAGAATAACACCACCTGGGTCTCCACACCCTTGACCATCACCCCCAGAGCCATATAGTCATATGTAATACTTCCCAGGTCACTTCAACAGTATCTCTGGTGCCTATATGGAAGAGTAGCAGATGGTAACAGAGGATCAGATGAGCCTCAGCTGCTTCTCTATAACTTCCTGAATATAAGCTCCCAAGAAGCAGCAAAGCTCTCTAGATGACAGGTCAAGTCAGCCAACAGGTTTTTTTAAATTTTTTTTTTAAAAAAACTGAATGAAGTAAACATGTCTGCATGATAAGGTAAACATCTGCATTAGCAGCTGAACTTCAGGCTAAATCCTTAGGCCATGTCAAAGTATGGATTTTTATGCCTTCAACTGTAAGTTACAGCAGCTTGAAAAAAAGAATTTAGAATGGAACTAGACCTGTATTGGCATTTATTAATGCTAATGCTCTTTCTTTAAGCGACTTACATTTGCAGCACACCTTTTCATCCAGATTCAATTCCCTCAAGCACATGGGTAAGACTAAGCAGCATCACAGCAGGCTTGTAAGTGGTATTCCTAGAAACATCAGATGAAACACAGGATCTGGGTTTTTTCCCTACTGGCTTTGTAAGAGAGAAAATGATGGCAGCTTCCTCCATTCAGAATTGGAAGCACTCTGCCAAAGGTTAGAGGTTTTTACTTGTTTAACAAAGCTGTAATGCATTTTTTTTTTTTTGTCAACATGCTGAATCTGTCAGTAGAATGCTTTGGGGAAGACATTTTGGACACTGTCAGATCAATGAGCATAGTGATTTTTAAATTTTTCAACCCACTTTATTCTCCATATAGCCCATGATCCCCACCCCAAGTAATTTAGACCATGGTACATGGTAGCTTCTTGTCTTGCTGTTAAACTAAGTAGCAATATTAATCAATGCACTTCAGTGCTTTTCCTCATGCCTCCTGCAAATTGTATTGTGCACTAATTACCAATGCTGCAGAGACACACTGGGGACTAAGTAGCATTTGCAATAATCAGGCTGCACAAGGAACATCAGAGAAAGGGTAAACCAGCCTTGCAAGCTTTTGAAAAAATGCTGTAGTTTTCATTAAGTGGTATCACCACCATCGATTCTGTTTTTTGAGTATACTAAACAACTTATTTTCTATATAAAATAGAACAAGTTCAGTAGTCCAGATTAATATTTCACTATAGGGAGAAGCTGAACAGCTGATCTGTATGTATTTATCTTGAACCAATAGCTTGTTCACATTGAGGGAAAGAAAGGCAAATGTTAGGAAGAAGGAATATAAAGACACTAGAATTAAAGCTGGGAATTGTGAGGGATGTAAGGGGAAGATAATGCTGTCATGGCTTGAAATAGTAAAGGCAGAACAGAATTCAATGTTGTTAAGCTGGGAGTGGTTAAAAAGTCAAGTAAAAACATTGATCCTAACACATTCTGCAGGCAGCCACTATTTCTCATAGCTTTTTCTTAGAAGTGGGGGAAAACACAGCATTAGAGAATCCTATACCGACAATGATAATAAGGAAAGAACTGCTGAAGATGTAAGTGCACAGAAGGTGCAGATTCACCTGGAAGGCTAAGGAGGCAGTAGCTTCCCTTGCACACCACTCAGCATATTCAGCAGCCCCATCATCCAGCATCCACCTCCTTCCCCCTGTTTGCACTCTTTCAGCACCCCACATGCCAAACCACGCTGATCAGCTCGGAGGTTTGCAGTGGATCTCCAAGGAATAAAAATAAAGGGAAACAAACAAAAACCAATGGAACACGCACACAACACTGCAAAATACATGGCTGGCTACAGACCCACCTGCAGATGATTATGGGGACATTGGAAGCCCTTGTTGGTGCTCCAAACCAATTTCAAGTGTAATAGTACTTACCACTTGCTACCGATAGCTTCCTAGTATTTGTTTTAAGCAGGTCTGTAGCACAGACAATGCATGTCCTCATCTGCCTGCAAAAGACTGTGTGAGTGAACCTCTAGAGGGATGCCAGTAAGAGGCAGAATAGGAAAAAGAGCAAAACCAGGAAGGAAGAGAACGAGCCGTATACACTCTGGGAGCATGAGCAAAGCTGACTGCAAACTCAGTAGCTTATTCTTCCTATGTGACACTGTCAGATTAAAAATATTTGAAAAAAATGCAGAACAAAACATTGTGCTACACTTGAGGAACTAACTGCAACCTCAACTACTAAAAGTCCCCAAAAATTCAGTAATTGACAAACTCTCATTTACTGTTAATCATGTGGGGTTTTTTTTCCTTAGTCTAAACAACAATGCAGCTTCAATTTCTGTGGTGGATTTTTTATTTTTTTTTTTTTTGGTATTTGTACAATACCAAAATCCTTGAATTTCAAACCCCAAGAGGGAATATTCACCAACAAAACTATCAAAGCAAAGAACCACCCTATACCAAACTAACCTATTCCCACTGGAACAAAAGGACACACTTACTACAGTTTAAAAAGGCTTGCTCTTGCCCCTAACCTGCAAACCACACGTCTACCTCAGCTTGCTGCAATAACTGTCAAGTGTGTAAGAGCAGTACTCGAGAACTTCACTTTTTCATTTTCACTAGATTAATTGCTTTTCTTTATTATTGACTTTCAAATTGTCTAGATTTTTTGTACATTAATAATATTACAAACATTTTTGAAAAGATACTTTTTGGGCATGTGTGTATGACAAGGCATGCACACCTGCAAGTGTTGTAACAAGCTGCTAGGACAAGCCAGTTGCTGCATTAATAGAAGTCAATTTCCAATATTTTCATGCAAAAAAATGGATTATGGAACTGTCTTAAGCTGCATTAATCTAATGCCACTGGACTTGAGTTTTTACATATATATAATAAATAAATAGAAATTAAATATTAAGTCTAACTGAAAACTTGAACCTGATAGCCACCAACTTTTCAAGCTATGCAAATGAAATTAGTACTATGGCGGAATATTCCTTCATGAGCTGAAAATGATGAGTCAGCCTTTTTGTCAAAGACAAACATTCATTCACTCAGCTGCATAACTACTGGAACTTCTACCAAACAGAATGACTGTGAAAGACTCAGATTGCTCAACAGTTCACCCCTTACTGAATGATTAAAAGGCATAAATCCTGAAAATGAAGGGGAAGCCAAAATTAAAGGATTTTACAGGCATAAATATGCAAAGAAAGAAAATGAGGCTGGTGAAAGAAATCTGATCCTATTGCCTGGCATAAGTGGAAAGAAAAGAGTTGGTTTAGGTTTGATGCTTTTTCAGAATGCCTGTCATTTCTTTTCTCATTCATATTTGAGTTGACACAGATGCAACATACATGATTTACATGCCTATCTCAAAGGGTGTTCATTACTTTTGACTTTTCCCTCACTATTTTATCTTTCCCATAATCTGTGAACAAATTTTCAGAGTTAATCCCAAGAAAAGATGTTGTACTTAATTTTCAATAATAAAGTAATTTCTGTTTCCAGAAAACAATTACAACAGTGCAGTACAAAAAGTACAAGGTCAATATACATTTTCTCCAAAACAAACAAAAAAAAGCGCAGCTTTACTTATCTTTGTACTTACTACAGATTTACTTATGTTAGCAATTATTTAGGCCCCTTCAATGCAGTGTAGTATACTGAGAACCAATAACCCACAGCAAACAGTTGTCCCTTCATGACAAACTATTTCTATCGTTTAAAGAAAACTGGGCAAACTTTAAGACAATTATTCAGTAGGTCGGACTCTAAGATCTCACTAAATCATTTCTGTAGCACAGCAGAATGGCAGCCACAGGAACCTGTTAGGAAGGGAAGACTGAGCTTGGAGTAGTCTTATAATACAAGGCTAATTCCTTTTATTTCTCAGTGCTGTGCCCAGGCAAAACACCACATATAACCAGCCAAGCCCTTGGCAGTAACGAAGAGGAAATCACCACGTAGATGCATTGCATGCTCAGTGCCCCAGTGATATATAACTGTGGGCCCCACTGAGAGCACCATGGGTCAATTCAGAAGAATGAGGAGTATAAACTTATTTTTAAGTAACTCTTACTCGAAAAGATCCCAGATTTTATACTGAAATAGGATATCTGCTCTTATTTTAAGAAACGAACGACATAGGTTCACCAAAATAAGCCTTGAAAACATTTTCTGGAAACTCTCACAGGTATTTTATAAGGGATACATAAGCACTGTGATAGTAATTTTAAAGCCATCAAGACAGTAATGAAGTAACTGGATGGAGGTCATTGAGCAAGTCATGGCAGAAGTAAAACTGCAGAAGTCCAAGGCACTGTGTCTTGGAGCCTGTGCTACCTCCCTGGTGACTCTTTCTACTCCTGTTCCCTCCTCAGAGACCTCAAATTCTTCTCTCTTCTGTCAGAGAGGCTTTAGAAAATCATTTCAATTAGACTTCAAGAAAAAAAATACCATTTTTACTTATGAATGATAAAGTAACATTTGCACAAACAAAAAATTAAGAGACATTTCAAATAACTGTATTGGTATCCTTCTACACCCATAATTTAATAATAATCATCATTTTAATTCAGATGACAGTATTTCTGTATTAGAAGACAGATGTGCAGTGTACAGTATACACAAACTTCCTGTAATAATAACGAAAAATAATAGAATAAAATAACTTTTTTTATATTGACTATCCTAATACAGAAAACTTCCAAACAATTAAAACTGTTTTAGAAGTCAGTCAGGTTAACAGAACAATACACTTCAATTCTCAGTCTCTGGCTACAGCTAAGAATTTAAGCTGTCCAAAATTATGATCAACGAGAACCACATATTCTTATTACTGGAACATCACTGAGAAAGTTCTCTGCAAATGAAGTAAGAATAACCCAAGTTATATTTTGCATCAATGTCTTAGTTTGCTCTCTATCCCATCATGCATAGACACACAAAAAAAGAGGCTTGAAAATATTTCATCTGCTAAAATTCAGACAAAACTCAGAAGTTTAATGGTTCATTTTTTTATTCCTTAAAGGAATCTAAAGAGAACAGTGAATTCATTCTGTGTTAGCCATTTAAGCGAGGGGACATATGTGTTACTTTGAATGCTCCTTTATTCACCTGTACTTGTGTGGAACCCTGGCAACACCGTTCATAAAGAAATAAATTGAGAAGGAGATTAAGAACAGTTGGAGTTATTCTGGCAAAGGCAATTTTTTACAATTCTCTGAGGATTCCGATTATTTTAGTAATGATATTTCCCTTGTCTGTCTCTCTCACTAAGTCTTTTGCCCTCCTATTTTGCATCTAAACAGCAATTGTGTACAAACTGGTGAATATTTAAAATAGAAAAATGCGTCTAAATCCTTAAAATATGCAGCCAATCATTATTTTGGTATTCTCTGCAGTTAATCGTGATGCATTTATTAATGTGTAAATATCAGACATTTCCTTTGGCATTCCACTCTCTGTTTTCAATTCATTAACATATTGTTATTTTAAAATATTAGTCTCTGAGAAGACCCCAGATTTTCATTGGATTGGTCTCACACTTGAAAAAGCATTTTTATATTCCGATTGCATCAAAACAGCAGAATCTCTAGGCAGATACTAAGTGGGATTCACTGAAACACAATGTTAGTTCTAATGGATGGATGATTGTGTTTGGTCTTTTGAAACTTTGAAGTATAGGTAAGTCTTGATCACACAAATTAATAAATCCTAAAGCTGGAGTTAACAATAACCATTACACCCAAATTCTGCAGCTTAGCCCAGCCAATTTTTCAAAAGGTCAGGTTGTGAACTGGAGAAGATCAGGGAGGTCCACCGCATAGCTTTGTTGCCAGGCATCTCTCGTCTGGATTGTTGCAGGCATTTATTAGTATTCGTCAGCAGACTCAACAAAGCAAACAAGAAATTCAAGCACGAATAATAAAATGAAATGCTGCTATATAACCCTTTGTCATTCAGCAAATATGGGACTTTTTAGCTACATTGTTCCTAAACCTGGGTTACTACTTTAATTTTTCTCCACAGTGCTGACTGAATGAGTATGCATGTGTGTTAAATGCAGAGCTCCCTTAACAACTGCAGGACTGCCATTTAATCTGTTGGTAGATGGACCATTTCCTGTGGGAACTCTAGCTATGATTTCCAGATCCACCAAATAAATCTCAGATTAAGATTCCAAATGAAACCTGCCTTTGGCAGATAAAAAATGTCAAGATGGATATAAACAGTAAAATTATAAATTATCTAGGTGTTGCACGATGACTTGATGTGCGTTTTTTGTTTACACTTTCCCCGATATCACAACTATACAAGGCATTCATCAAATGTCACACTTTCATAATATTGGAGGCATCATTAAAACTGTTTGGCTAAGGACCTTGAAGTGTTTAAGCAGTAGCTCAAAAGTATATTTGTGCAAAGTAGAAGAATAAATTTACATATCAGCAGCAGCTCATAAGGGATGGGTAAATATTCTGTTTATCTCTCATTGTAATTCAGGTTAGTTTAAATACAGGGTTTCAGGATATCATTACAGCCTATATGGAGTTATTACATAATTTCCAAACATAGTGTCTGCTAGAGTTTTACTAAGCATGCTGTGCTTATGTTTTCTAAACCAGCTAAAAACAAAGTAAACCCTCCCATTCCATTTTTCTTCTGCTATTGTCATACCAGACAATTGCTTTTCACATATAACCCCTTCCATTATCTAAATCTTAATGATCCAGAACTCCCTTTTATCTAGGCAGGGTCATGTTTCCTGATGCCCATTAATTATAGTGAAAATTCTCTTATCCAAATGTACTCAACCTCCCCTAATGCAAACAAACAACTAAGGCTTTGCTGAATTAGAGTTCTAAACAAAATCCCAGAAAACAACTGCTTTAGAAGAAAAATTTTGTAATTTTAAATGTCTGACATAAAAAGAAAGGTTACTTTGCATAAAGTGCCAGTAATACACTTTGCCCACCCATCCTTTATTCCGAGTAAAGTGGTCTACCAAAGATGCAGGTGAACTCTCAGATAAGAGTCTCCAATGCACTCCCTGGAGAACCTTTTTTTAATAAATTTTTTTATGCCTTTGCTCTGAACTTAAGCCTCATTCTAGTTGTTATTAAAATAGAAGCAATGAAGGTTTCTAAAGAAGAAAATAACTAAATTCCTCTTGCACTTGTGCTATTTCTTCTAAAGCTCTTTCTGAAGCACTACATAAAAATTACTGTGGTAATAAGTGCTGCTTTCCCTGAAGCACATTTCAAGACATTCTGAAGTTAGCTGCACTCATACTTTAAACACTTAAGCGATTCAAAGTGCAATACTTCACAGTGCACATTCTCTCCATCTTTAGTGCTTGCAATACTTGGTGCAAGATAAGGCACTACACATTTTCAGTGTACTGTAAAGGGTCTAAAAAAAAAAATCACATTCATAACACTCCAATAAGTCAGGCAGATACTGGATACTTAATTATGCTTCTGATGAGGAATCTTTCTGCATGTAGCCTGGCCAGAAATGCACTGTATTTAACCATTCAAAATGTGCAAGGAAAGAAATGGGATGGAAAAAGGAGACATGAGAATTTATATGCATGAAAGGGTGATTATATTTACAGGAAAGACCAGACAATATTGATGATTTTTCAATTATCATTAGCTCCTTTTTATCTTCTAAGTCATGGCACACTATTCCCTCCTCTTCCACGCAAGATGTTTCCTTCATCTTCCATGCTTAGTGTTGCTCAACAGTTACTCTCTTCTGCCTCCTATGCTGTGCAGGGAAACCTGCAACTACCCTTCCCGCTTTGCAAGGGGATCTCTGATAGCTAGCACACAGCGAGTTCGATGCTGAAAGCACAGCACACATGGAAGACACTTATCAATTGAGCTGCATGCATGAAGAGGACGCTGCCTCTCTGTATATCACATAGATTCTTCTGCATACACACCCAAGCAATATCCAGGTCGTTTTTCTTTCCCAGGTAAACAGCGTTCCTTATTGCTAAAAGAAGGAAGGAGAGGAAGAACAGTCTCACACTATCTCCTGTTGAGGCACGTAAAAAGAAACAGACTTCAATATGACAAGCATGGTTTATTCTGCCTCTACTGAAGCATTGGAAGAAGGGCTTCAGATTTACTTTACAGTGTTTACAGCTGTAATGGGTGTATTCTCGAGAAAGGGGAAGCAGCCCCTTTACAACTAGTTGCTTTTCAACCCAACTAGAGCATCAGATGAAAAATCTTTACAACACCACATTACTCTCAAAGCTTTCTTCACCCCTTCATCTTTGTGTGTGTGTAGGTGTTAACGTGTGTTAAAGACACAATAGTCATTCCAGACAAAAAGACCTTGTAATTACTATTTGAAACCCACAAAAAAGCACATTAAAATCATTAAACAACTGAAAAACTTACTACTTCTAATAAGATAGTCTACAAATATATGGTGAGGAGCTAGAGTTTCATTTCAAGAGGATTCATTTTACTTAACCAATGCTTATGACTGTACATTGCCTCAATTACCATGAAATTGAAAGGGGTGGCTGACAATTAATGGAATTTATAAGTGGGACTAAATAAATGCAAAAATATTTCTAGAGAGGTTTTATCTCCTGTATATTATTCACTACACAGCAAAAGAAGTAAAAAATATTTTTGTAAGCAATACACTGGCATATACACATATCATGACCATGCCAGTACAAGGAAAGCTATGGCCAGATTCTTAACAGTAAGCACCATGCATTCATGCAAGACCAATGCATGAACACACAATGCAATTAAGACAATCGTCTATGCATAAGCTTATCACATTCACATGTGTCTGAGCAGCTGTATATACATAACTTGTTCATTAGGTTTGCATATCTGTTTTCCTCTTCTACTTCTCCTGAAGGGAACAAGACTGGAAAACACCAGCTCACCACCAGATAAAACACTTTTCAAATTTCCCTGCACAAGCTGATTCTGCAGTTCTGTTCCAATCTACATGATCACATCTCTTTAAAGCTAGGGTCTCCTTTGAACTCCAGTTTGCAGACATGCAATTTTAAAGTATTTTTACAAGCTGCCCAAACATTCTTTTGAAGGATAACAAGTTACAGTGGAAGTGTCTATATGGATCATAACTAACAGCTGACATCCAATTCTTACAGGTGAAATTAGTTCATTGACTTACCTTCCATATGTGCTTTAAGTAATGGTTTAGAAACATATTTATTTCTATGCTTGAAAAATATAACAACCAGCTTTAAGAAAGCAAACCACTTTGCTATTAAAAATAATCAATCAATTACCTTGTTTTAGGAAACTCCAAATAATAATTATACAATGTTTTTATTTTGGAGTCAGCAAAATTATAATTTTGTTGTCAAAACAGACCAAACAGTACTTGATATTCTAAGACTTCACCTAATTTCTTCCCTGTCTTTAAAAGTCATAGATGCTCAGAAACATGACACAAGCAAAAACATTACAATAGTGAAAGGCTATATAATACAGAACAAGTATAGCTGCACCCATTCAAACACAGTACATGATATGAGTCAAATAAGACAAGTTTAACTCCAGTATTTGCACACTTACCACTTGCCTATCCTGCTAACTCTTTTGGAAAATTGACATATCAAGTCCTGAATGTATATGTAAGTATGAAAAGCACCCGATTTCAGGTTCTGTCTTGTGTTTTCACAGTATTAATGTTTTGTGCAGTTTTCGTCATGCATGTAAACTCTGCTAAATTAACAACTCCACCTAGGTGCAGTGTACTTCCCACTACTTCCCAGCCCCCGTGACACTGCAATGCAAAGATATGTACTTATTAGCCAATATAAGTTTTATTTTTATAATGGACTACTATCCTAGGCTTTCTAGCTTGGACCATGAGTATTTTTTGTTTGGAAATTAGAGCCTTCACTAGCCTGCTGCCAATGCTCCTGATACATTTTTTCAGGTATTCTTAAGAGAGAAATGAAAAAAAGTCAATATCCTATGAAAAACTAGGTGCTGTGGAGATAAACAGTACATTTAAATTAGATACAACCTCAAAATAATGAGCCTTCACATAGACTGTTCTTTAACTCTTCCTAATATACCAAAACAGAGACAGACAAATGTCTTCAATCCAGACAGGCATATTATATCCCAAACAGAGAAAGTTAAAAAGAAATTTCAACTATCAAACACTTCAGATTAAACAGTCATCTTAAACATTGCCTTTCTTTGAAGTATTTTATTTTATAACATCTATTAACAGGTTACATATTATCCTACATAACTGCCATAAACCTATCACTTCTCTGTACTTAACATTTCTGCTTTTTTTTTTTAAATTCTCGTTGCTTGGCTGAATTTTCATCTAGTCAGCTGAATTTAATCTCAGACGTGCTTTACCAGCCTTATTTTTTGACAAATTATTTAATCTCCAACATCTCAGTATGTTAAAAAAATATTTGAATAAATCATTACCAGGTTGTTCTAAAAACAGCTTTTAAACTTCCAGGTTACAAGCAAGGAACAACTAGATACAGTACAGTACCAGACGCAAAAACAGAAGTTACCACAAATGACAAAGGAAGCAGAACACAAAACAGTACACACTTCAACATAGACATTTAAACAGACAATTAAAAGTTGCTTTGATTTAGTAGTTCAATGAGAAAATGCACCAGAATATCTACCATACTGAACATTATGTTGCTGTGTTTTATCTATTATCTTTAAGATAGGAAAATGTAATTGAGTTGTTAATACCCAAATAAAATTCTAAGAAAAAAAATTCCTCATCCAAACCAGTATGATGACAGAAGATTTATCCTTAATCCCTTTTTTTAACTTCCCTAGGAGTAAAAGCATAAAGAATTATGTGACTTATTAATGACTGATATAGAAATACGTAAGTGTTAGCTTGGAAGAAATAACTTTCTGAACAGCACGAAAATATTAACTTAATGCATCAGAAAAATAATACACATGAAACTCAGTAACTACCCAGTTTTTAAAGTATCTGTGAGCAGCAGAACACCACCATTCCTTGCAATTAGACAGAAAATATTTCACAGAGAATCAGTTTATGGTATTCACTTGCCTACTTTGGCAAAGTTAACCTTTTGAACCATTCTTAGGGTATGCTGACCCCTAAAGGTCTAAAAATACTAAATCTGATTAAGCCATTACACATGTAAAGTATAAGTTGTCAGAATACAGTTCTCCACTAAGTTACTCCACCATGACTATTTTTGTTTTCAGAGTACATGATGCAAAACATTTTTAACTTCACTCAGCAATAGCTCAAAATTCCATGAATTAAAAGGAATTTTACAAGTACTTTATTTTACACAACAATATAAATAGAAATTCCTTTACATATGTAAGACACGCATCATCTCCAAAGACAAACTATTTCTTCTTTCTTCCAAACAACCAACTGTTCACAAGACACTTGACATTTATTATATTTTGAGAAAGAATACATAGTATAAAATTGAAAAAAAGGAAATACACAATATGTTATCAGGCTCTGATATAGGTGCTGACACCTATTTTTTTTTAACCTACACACAATCACTGGAAAAAATCCACCCTTTTACGATGTACTGAAGGTCTGCTCCCTGTGTCTTGCCCTTTCTTCAATCTACACATTATTATCTAGTCACAAGCCACTTTCTGACAATTCTCTTCTGTAAAGTGAGTCAGTCACATAACGTGCTCTGCCATGAAACATAGAAGAGTGTATCCGAGAGCAAAATTTTGGTCATTCAAATACAACAAGATCCTCTCATCCTAACAGAGATGAAAACTCCATGAACCATGGAAGTTCCAAGTTAACCAAGGCCCCCTCTACCTCCAAGCCTACCTTACTGTCTATAATCAGTTGAGACAATAATAAGACACTCGTTTGTATCAGTAGAAGGCTTAATCATACTGTAGCCAGGCATGAATAGCCAAGAAAGTTAGTTTAAAAACAGACTTCAGGCTTGTTGTTAACCCATTAAGTAAAAATGATTGGAAAGAAAAGTGCAATGTTAAACAAGACTTCTCAAAGTTATACAAAAATATTTTCAGTAACGCAGAAAATAAAAATAAAGCTGCTGATTTACATTCCTGTAGCCGCTCTCCTGTTACGCCAAATACTTTTAAGAGGCAGTGTGTGGCTGTATGGGTAGAGTGGGTATTTTTTTTTTTTCTTTTCTTCCACAGTCAGTCATATATCAGCAAGAACAAATACATTCCAGTCACTGCCTAGCACTGGTACAACACCTGAGGTTCCTTATTAATATCTTAAAAGTCCTTACCTTTTGACCAGTTCTCCATTTGTTCTTCTGAACTTGTTTGATCTGGCACTGAGTCCAGTTTTTGCTTGACGATTTCGGAGCTAAAATAAAGCAAACTCTAGATAAATAAACTTGAAACAATATATTATAACACACCTATACTTTTCCTTCATCTGACAGAAAATTTACAAGACAAATGATTCAAAAATATTTATAACAGCACAATAAACTGTGTACTCTAACAGTAAGTGCTAATTATATTTCTCAGTAAAATAATTTTTCTTCACACATCTTATTTTTATAATGGTTTGGTTCAGCTTTTTGTTGCGTGTAACACCTCTGGTCTTGGAAGTATGCGCTACTGAACACAGCCCAAATCACACTGAGTGGTCCCACTAGAGGCAATGAGACTGCTCACTTTGGTAATTATTACAGATGGTGGTATGTGCTTCACTTTGTGACATTCTTTCTCCTGCTTTAATTTCCTGGATAAAATACAGGTAAAGTGGCCCATGACCACTCCAACTCTAAATTTGCAAGGTTCCTAAGCAGCTAAATAATCCATTCTAATATTTGCATACATATTGCTTCAGTCTGTACAGTTAATTACACAGTTGCAGTATTTCATATAATCAAGGATCTTCAGGAAACAACCCTCAATACTCAACAATAAGACCTACACTAGAATGTTATGCTTATCAGGTAATGTTTTGAGTGTTAAAATATATGCTCTCTTATATGTTAAAATTCAACTATATTCTATATCTCAAGTAAATCTAAATAAACTAGTAATCTTGCTAATACAGTAAGCTTACGACAAATTTTATCTTTAGTCAAACATCACTTAAAATGTATTGTACAAAAGACAATTTTTCATCTTTAACTACGTAGTTGTGCTTATTTTGTATCGTTTCCCTGCTACAATTTTTCTACGTTTATTAAAAAGATACAACATATGCCTCAAAGAGGCAGTGGCTGGATCATGAAAATAAAGAATTGTCATTGTGCTGATGTAAGAGTTCAAAAAAAAAAAATTAAGTACTCATTTTAAAATTCAAGCATACTATTCTAAGACATATATTCTAACTAATAAAGTAGCAGAAGAAATCTTCCTATACAACACCAAAAGGCAGATGTTTTCTTTTTTATCTTTGAGATTATAAAAAAGTAAAATAATTGTGCAAACACTTAAGATTCACACTAACATTTACATTAAGCATTCAAGAAATACATATTTAGCTCATATTTGTTGTTATCTATAAATGTGCAAAAGAAAAAAATGTGTGTGATTTGATGTGCTTGGGTCTTAACAAAAAAATAACAACTTCACCTCATATCGCAGAACACTGAGTTCCTTACAAGAGCCCCTCAAATGAAGCTGTACGCTTCTTTTTCAATTCTGTGTAACTGTGTTGATTTGGAGTTGGCAATCTTTTCCTAAGTTCCTCATTTACTTTTGGATTAGCTGAAAATATAGAAGGTTATTAATATCAAGAAATAGGTTTCTGTCAATGAAGCCATTTCCCCACATATTGCACAAAAAGGTTCATAATAATTGCAGTATTTTAATAAGATATTCATATAGCAAGACATGAAGAAAATACGGTATTTAATAACCTCTGGAGTATTTTAAAACATGTCTTAGGGCCTTAATGTGCCTAGTAATATACTATTTAAAACCATAATTTTATCCCTCCACAATATACAGTCATTCTTCTTCGCCATTTACCCAGCTAATGAATGCCAGCAATTAGTAAAATGTAATCCCATTGCACAATCATTTTAATGCTTTTAGCACTCAGAAAAGTAAACATCAAATTAATACTGCTCAAGCCATATCAGATCCTAGTTGGAAGCAAGCAATTATAGTTCAGCTCCTCAGGTGTAATTAAATGATTGGAATGATTTAGTTCCATAAATGCAAGTTAATTCATAAGCAAGCAACAAATATACTGGGAGTAATTACAAGAAACATTGACAGTCTAAGCAGGACATGTGCCTTCATGTACCTGATGTAGGAAAATGCTGCCCTCTCCTGGAAATAGACTGTGGCAGAGGAATAATTGGAGACAGAAGTCAAGAGGCTCATTTCACAGACTTCGGCCTCATCGGTGAAATATGTTCCTCTAATTAACAGGAGTTTTCTGGTTTACGCATACAGAAAATAAAAATACTGCTGATATCAGATTAAGGCAACCTATCTGTCAAAGTCAAACAGAAAGACCTTTTGGGGCTCCCTAGGGTTTGCAATACACTTTCCCTATTAGAAATAAAAATGTTAGCAAATATTCCATACACTAAGTATGTAAATCGGTTGTTCAGAACACAAATGCCACAATAGGCATCTAATTTATGCACAACACTTATTATCATTCAAGATGTATCTTTACAGTGGGTACTTTGAACATAAAGTATTTTTAGAAGCAAAACTTACTGAACCATCATTATTCAGACAGTGCTAAACTTTGCCACAACAGCAACAGTCAAACAATGGCCATGAACATTTTGCCAGGAGGAATCATCAGAAAAAATTAAATAGTTATTTTAAAGCTTTTTTTTTTACTTTCATTTGAAGACAATCTGTTAATAATCAATCTGCCTAATAATCAAAAGAAATTAAAGCTGGAGATTAAAATAAAGTATACTGCTGGACCGAGACAAAGGTGAAAATATGAAATTAAATGGTGACCCAAAATCTGGAGTTAATTTCCTTATTCACTAACTATTTATTCAACCCGTGTTAGTGTTACAACTACTACTTGAACATCATACATAGAAAGCTAAAAAAAAATTGTCCGTATCTGTTGAATAAAATATGCAATAGTCACATAAAATTCACACTCAATATTTAAGTACAAAACTGCCTACAAATATGAATATAAATTAACGAACACCTTTCTACTAATGAAAGAAATCCCAGATCCACCTATTTTGCCCTCTACAGAAATAACAAATGCTTCACAGTGCTGCATACAGCAGCATGGGAGAAAAATCATGCGCTGTGGTCAGTATATGACTATTTTCCACACACAGAAATTAACTGTAAGGAAGCTCGATTTAAAAGCACCTGATCACTGTAAAAGCCTGAAATTGTTCTTTACCAATAGCACTTTGGCATCAAAATATTTCTTTGTTCCAGATCTCTGTGTATTTCAAAACAAACCCAAGCTGTTACACAAATACCTTCACTGTTACTTCACCCATCATGGAAATGAAATTAATTATTTTAAGAAGTCGCATTATTAAAAGTTTAAAATGTACAGCACATTTGCTTTGCCCTTTGATGTCACAGTCCTATTTTTCTATTCAAATCTTGTACACTGTAAGTTAATTGCTTTTGGAAACTACTTATTATTCATGTAAAAATTAATGTGCCAATGTGTTTAAATCCTTTTAAATGACCATTCATGCATCTTTCTTCTTTAAGTACCAGTGAAATCTGTCAAAGATATCAATGCAAGATGGTCTTAGAGAAAGTTCTAATAAAGATTTTTTTCTGCTAACATAAGATTTTCATTTTCGTCAACTTTACTTAAATTCCATTAATTTTTTAAGCTGCTTTTAATAATTTCACAAGTAAAAAATTTTAGGCTCCATAGTCTGTCATTTGTGTTCCAGCTGACTTTATGAATATTAATAACAGTGTTATCCTGATTAAATAGGCTTCATATAAAATCCCTGTGAATCCTATAGCTCAGACATCTCATTTTTCCAACTCTTTATGAATTTGGATTCAGACATTAAACTGGAAAAAACCTTAAAAAACAGATTCAATGGTACATTCATGTACCCTTAAGCAAAAAATTAGGTGTTCTAATGATTCAAATAATTAAAATTGATAGGACCACATATTGAGATTTCAGGCTTTCTGTAAACATGTAACATATTTTAACTCTAATGAAAACATCAACACTTCACAGAACAAAGGATTAAGAATCTATTATCAAATAATAATAATGTCTGTCCTTATCCTTACCTTAAACAACAGATGATATGATCTTAACTATTCATATATGGAGTGTTGATTTGCAGAAGCATTTCCCAAAGTGAAAGAAATTATTGGATGCTTAATTACATAAGCATACATATGAAATACACGAACATTCTAGTTTAGCATAGGTGTCCAGTGAAAAACAGCATTAACTTTTAATTGGGTTATACTTCAGCAAAAACAATTTTTTTCTAAAGAATGTCAAATCAAATCACACAGGAAATCCTATGAGACTCATGCAGTCACACTTTCAAATCTTTCAAGTCTTCCCATGCTTATATGTTTGAATTATTTACATCTATGACAGATAAAAATGAAAGCTAAACTCAGTGTGCTGCCTTCACTTTTTTTTTTTTTGCAGAGTGCTAACTAAAATTACTACTTCCTCATTCATTCGGGTATATATTCTGCAAAGGCAGCCAACAAAATATTTTACCTTCCAGTACCTTGAAAAATGAATAGATTTTAGGAGAAAAAAAAAATCTAAACAAAATGATGGCTTATTCAAAAGGATAGCATTCCAGTCCCAGTTCTAATTACTCATTAACACACTTAATACGAATTAAATAAAACCAAGAGGTATATAAAAATAACAAGGTAGGAAGCATTCAGTGCTTTCCTTGTGCAATTCTGAATAGCTTTTGTTACAGCTGTGGCAGCATTTCCACCTTCAGAGGAAAAAACCTCTGGAGTGTCTGCAGAATATATATTACTCAAGGAAGCACCCCACAATAACACCAACTTTCAACCATCTGACCAGTGATGCTGACCCAAGGTATTTAGATTAGTGACAGTCTGCCATAGCTGCCAGCACTTTCCATCCCTGGGCAGGAGACTGGGAAGTCCATCTTCTCAGCTGGAGTTCAGTTACTGACTCCCCCTCCCCAGGAACCAAAAGGCTGTTGAGACTCTTCTATATGGACCCCCGATGCCTTGGTCTTGCCTTGTCAGGTTTTGAAGACAACTACTGAATCACGGCCTTAGCCACTGTGACAGGAAGCAAACACTTGCTGATGTCAACTGCATTCACATCTTCTTCACAGTAAGTCCTCAGGTCTTGGGAGAGTTTTTCCACAAGGAGGGCTACCCCACCTGCTCTGCCTCTGGTGGAACAGACAGCAGTTCCCACCACCCCTTGGAACAGGGCCGAGCCCATCTTTGTCCCCCTTAACAATGCACTTGACAGTTGCCAGTGCAGGGATGGAGCTATGTAAGGGAGGGGACACAATATACTTTATGGATAGGGAAATAAAGAACTAATTCTAGTATTATTTTCGTAAGATTAATTAGATTACCAGGATCTCCTAAAATATCCTGAAACGTTTTGCTTCAGGCCAAGCTAAACTAAAAAATTTAATTTAGGAGGGTACACTACACAAAAAACAGTTACCTTCTAGACACATTTCCCTAGGGAACAAACAGCTAGTTTTCTTAGCCCAGGTGGAAGCCAAGTTCTGACGCAATGATACACTCCTCCACAAGAGTCATATTTCCTCACTACCTGAAGAAACTTAATGGCAAATCAGAAATCTAAGACAACCCAAAATAAGTTAATATTGGCTTTGGGCAGTTATAAAAATACCAGTCAAAGGATATTTGAAGGGGCTGTTTCAGTTATTTATCAAATGGGGAATAACACCCCCATTTCAAGTTAGATACTTGAAAGCTGTGAAACGAAACATACTTTGATATTTGATTACAGTTATTTATTTTATTGTATTTTATTACTATTATATACTTTTAAATACAAGCAGTTCATGCAGAATATTCTGTTTCTTTTTAAAACTATATAAAACACAGGCAAATGGATTAACCTCCTAAGTGGATGAATGCAGCATGACTAGTACTTCAAATTTAAAACTCCAGCACTGCTACAAATACTTCAAGACTTTGATTTACAGAAGTAACTGCATTATCTGGATGCTTGATAAAACCATTTTCCCAGAGGGCAGTCACACAATAATCCCTGGCTTTTCTCCCCTACTGGTTCTTGGCCAAAAAGGAGATGAGACATTTGCAGTTGGTTCCAACTAACCTGCATAAACCAGAGAAGACATGGAGAACCAATGCTCAGCTATTTTTACTTTGTTGCTGCAGCAGCTTCTTCACATTGTTATTAAAGAATTTGCACCTGGTGCTTTTAATGATGGCATACACCAAGTCAGAGCACTCATTCTCCATGTCATGCTTTTGACAAAGGCAAGAAGGGAGGCATAAAAATGCAGTTTCAACTGGGTTACAATAGGTTATACTTATTCCTGAATTAAATTTAATTGGATGTGTACTTTTATCTTTATTTTTTCTCCCTAATTTCTGCTATTAGTTCAGTGTCTTCAAGGCTCAATTTTCTCTTTACACATACCAGGAAGTGGTTCATGTGCATATTAGATCACAGACAGCCCCATATCTCTGCTCTGTTGTATTCTCTCTCCTCCATTAACAACCAAAATAACAATCTTTGTATGTTATTTATTAAACAACCTTCAGCCTGCTCTGACCTCTTCTTTCCCAGTTTTTAGCTGTCCTTTGTTCTCCATTTATTTTCGTTTTCCTTAGTTTTGTCGTCTCTTTGACAATACATGTCTTTTCCTTCTCCCCCTGTCTACCACCTCTTTGAAATGTAAAGAAAACCACAGAGGATCTTGTCAAAGACCGTCTCTCCTTTTTTTTTTCCAGCTTTTGGTGTGCATTCTGCAAAGCAGCTTTCTTCTGTGACACCTCCATTAACATTATTTTCACTCTGTATGACATCCTTTGGCCAAGTGTGGAACAGCCAATTCATTTAGCCATCCTTCAGCTTTGTTCTAAACACTTAACTGGTCTTAAAACTCAATTACTGTATATCACTTAGGAAAGCAGATTTCCATTTCTAAAGAGTCTATAACCAGACTGTTATTTCCATAACCTTTAAGGATAATGATAAATACGTGTATTTTAAACTAACTGTTGTCTTATCTGGAGCCAAAAGAATATTTTATAGAATATTTTAGTAGAATCAACACTACATCCTCATGGCAGTGAGAGCTACCTGCATGTTACGCTCTGTTGACAGGATCATAGCTAGCACACACAAGGTAAGTGATGAATCCCCCTCCATTTGGCACTTGTGAGACCACATATGAAGTGCTGTATCCTGTCTGACTCTCTCACAGATATCCTGAAGCAAGTCCAGCAGAGAGTCATCAAGATGATTAGGGGTCTGCAGCACATGACTTATGAGGAATTTGGAAGAGTTGAGTTAGTTGGTTTTAAGGAGAGAAGGCTAAAGGGGGATTTTATTGTGTTTTAGCTGCCTTGTGAGCAAATATAGAGAAGACAGAGAAAGATTCTTCTCTTGGAGGCAAGCAGTAACACAGAAAACTCTGAGAGTTTTGGGCAAGAGATTTTTCAGTGATGAAGGTCACTGGAACAAGTTGCTCGGAGAGGCTACAGAATCTCCATTGCTGGAGATGTGTAAAACTCATCTAGATGTAGCAACCTGATCTCACTTTGGAGATGGCCCCATTCTGAGCAGAGGTGTGAACTGGATGACATTCACAGGTAATTTCCTGCCCACCTATTTTATTATTCTAAGGATTGCAATAAAACAAACCCACCAGCACTAGTGTTCCTACGATACACTAAATTCTTGGAATTCTGGGGTTGCTTTCTGCTTTACAGGGAAGGAAGGGGGGGGGGGGAGAGAAAAGCCACCCAGCAGCGAGGCACAACCAAATACGACCCATGACCTGTGTGGCAAGCAGGCCAAACGCCAACAGGGATGAAATGATGCAACAGCAGCATCAGTGCAGCTTTTTGAGCACTGCTTATCTTGAGGACCCCATTTTTTCCAGTTTGCTACATGACTGGATGATGTGGCATTAAGCCAAATGTCGAGTGCTGGTTTACACACCATCCTTCAGTAAACCAAAACTAGACCACTGATACAGATATTTCACCTGTTTTTCTGAAAGCGTTTGCCTCAAGCCCCACAAAATCTCTCCCCCCTCCCCCCCAACTTAAGAAAAAGTCACTGTGACTAAACTGCTCCAAAGCTAACTATGGAAAAGACTGAAGAAACATTTGACCCTACAGTGCTTATGTTTGCAAAATACATTGTATAGTATATTGAATATCTTAAAATTCCCAAATCCCCAATTCATAATTTCTTTTACCACAAACCTAGCCTAGATTTCACCACAAAAGCAAAAATAAAGTCACAGAACATTATATGTCCATAAAAATGAGAAGCAGTGACTCCATGCCAGAGTCATAGACCACTAGTATAAGTAATAGCATTAAGCAGAAATGGTATTTCTCCTGCCAGAAGCATTCCAATTTAATTTTTCATCTGTGTTCACAGAAAGAAGGAAGATCGAACGAGGACTCAACAAAGAAAAGGAAGCAACAAACCACATTGGAGCAGAGAAACTCAGTTTATCCAGCCAACTCACATTTCTCGAAGTACCTTTAAATAGCACCATTTTTCCTGACAGCAAACACACTGAAAATAAAAAGCATAAAGGCTACAAACAGTGTGGATATTGGAGCCTGACCAAGAACTACAAGTGTTGAATGTTTAGAGGCCTGTCAGAAACATGCCAACCTTTCAAGACCCAGTCCTGTGTGTGGGGACTGAGTGGGGTCCATCAGTCTCTTGCAGTGAAATACAGCCACACCGGTTACATATCTGTCAGACTGTTTTGAACAGCATGAAAACACAAATGCATCTCCACTGCTGTCGTAAACCAACATATCCAGTGCACTGGATCTACCCTAAATTATTCATCCACTCAAATTCAACAGCATACACTTCAGCAGCTTCACCAAAAGGGTTGTCAAGCATTGGCACAGGCTGCCTAGGGAAGTGGTTGAGTCCCCATCCCTGAAGGTGTAAAAGATGTGTAGATGTGTTACTTAGGGACATGGTTTAGTGGTGGACTTGGCAGTGTTAGGTTTACAGTTGGACTCCATGATCTTAAAGGCCTCTTCCAACCTAAACGATTTTATTATTCTATGTTTGTTACACTAACAACAACATTTCAGAGCATTTTCTGCACTTATGCTTCGGCTGTGTGCTTTACAACATACTTAACATGTATGATATATAACATGCCCCATCATGTGCTGTTGCTTATTTAGTTATGATTAGCAGGCTAGTGTTTTTAGAAATTTAATCCAGATGCTTCCCTCAAATTTATTGTAATATCAAAGAAACCTGAAGGCTAGAACAATTTAGAATAGCAAGCTACACATCCAGAATTAGTCTTGGACCATCAGAGAAGAATCGGATATTCTGAGGTGGGCTAGAACTCAATGAGAACCAGAGACAAGCCAGTGAAATTAAGCCTGTTGAGAATGCCCAGAATGTAAATGGAAGCTAAAAATTGAAGAGGCTAAACCTGCAAACATTCAGCACCATGGAGTTGTTGCACTGCTTCCTTTTCTTGCACCAACAAAGGAAGGTACAAGGTTAAAGAGGAGTCACCATTGACTCCAAATGAGTGCCAGGCAGCTAGGATGAAAAACTACAAACAAACAACAAAAAAAAAAAAAAAAAAAGAAAAAGAAGAGGCATTAGCTAAAGTTAAAGAAGTTTAGATCATCAGTCATATTATCACAGGCATTTCTGACAGTAGATCAATCTCTCTGCCAAATTTTAACAAAGCAATGCAAAACATGACCACATAACCAACTTCCCAATCAAACTGCTGCACCATTTTTGTTTTCATTGTGGAAAACAATATATCTGTTCTTTAATCCTAGTTTGGAAAATATCCAAAACCTTCTCTCAGCTGAAACTTAACAAAAAAAAAAAAGGTCATCTTCACCTCGCAGGAAGGAAATCTACTATGAAAAAAATCTCCATCTAAAATATTAAAGTTATAAACAATGGAAAACTCAAAGAAAAAAGGTCTTCCAAAGAGAGGTGCAGGACAGCTTTAAGCACAGGCAGAACTTTCAGATCACCCATAATGAAAGCTCTGTCATTTCTGTTCTTGCTCAACAAATGAAATAGTTCAGCTTTTTGTTGAAATATACGTTTGAATAAATAGATCATTCTCATTCCTCAATCTTGTAAACATATATAATGATATACAACACAAGGAATAAAGAAGTTGTACAGAATCACTTTTTTTAAAAAAAAAAAAAAATTCTTTACTGAGTTTTGAAGAAAGGTAATTTTAAACCCTTAGTAAGCACATTATTCAGCCAAAAACACGAAAGTAATTTACAGAGAAGAAGCCTTAAAGAATTCCTCCAAGAACATGAACTAAAGAGGTTCATACAAGTTGAAGATTACACAACTGACAGAAAAAGTTCCTACCGGGGGTTCTGAGGCTTCAAATCAGATTCTTTCCACACAGAAAAAATGGGGAAAAAATTCCTGGAAAAACTCAAGACCTAGGATTATCTAGCCAGTTTCAGCAAGATTATTCTCTTCAATTTTTTGTAAAAAGAAACAGATGGCTGTTCTCTTCTTTCTTGTAACCTAATCATAAATTCAGATATCTTGCATTCATTATTCCTTGATTCATCAAGCTACATCAATGTTTTCATTGCCAAAACACTTGACACCAGAGGTGAAAAGAAGAAATTATGGGAGGTTGCAGAGAGCTGAGACAGCAGCTGAATCTTGGCACCACACCAGTTATTCCCGGGCAGAGCAAAGGAGCTCTAAATCTACTTACTAGACGAAGGAGGAAAAAGCTTTCCTTAGCACTTCTGAAACCCAGGTTTACTTTGATGACTGCTTTCTCTTGCACATAACTATGCTGAACAGTTTGAGGCTTGTTTGTCAGATGTTCTGGGCATTAGAAGTTGTACTGTTTGGCATCACTAAAAAAAATAAAAATAATAAATCAACACTATAGCTACAGAAGTATAGATAAAACAGCAGATTAAAAAATGGAAAATCTGACCAACAGTTCAAATACTCAGAACAACTCTGAAGACATTCATGGACATTGTAAAGCTACAAGACTTGGACTCCAGAGTTTTACCTCCCTTTTCATGTTGAAGGAGCACCTGACAAAGTCAGGTTTGTGCACTAGGATGGCTTCTGTGCCTAATCATAGTGCTAGAAAAACTCCTAAATAGCTTCCTATTTCACAGTAAAACTGGGAGGAAGAAGGGAGAAAGTCTTCTGGAATATTTCTTAAAACACATTATGAATAAATGCAACTTTGTTTTAATGTTGTACTTTCATGACTCCTTCCTATCAAAGGCAAATCTTAACTCAGACTTTAATGTAAAAAAAGGTGTCATTTTTCTGATAAAGTTATGCCACGTTGACGCTGCCTTAGAAGGGGTCTTCAATAATATTCTTCCAATTTCTCCAAGACTTTAAAGCCACAACATCTAATAAATTATTTCCATTTGTAAAGACTTATGCCAGTAAGTCACAGCCCTCTTGTGTTTTCTCCTTACCTAAAGGAAACATTTCACTGTACTCGGCTCTTCAGCTGGATTGTGCATCTGCTGAGCAGACTGGTTTGGGAAAAGAGGTATGATGGAAAGGTTGTAGTTTTTGCCATACCTTGGCTTATTACAATATATTGTTCTTGCCTGAAAGGAGTTAAGTGAGTTTAACTTACTCATCACACTGAGCTTCACTGAGATGTAAAGTTATTTTGCTTTTATTGAAAAAAATTTTTCACTAAAAAAAGCTAAACTTAAGAAAAAGGTATTTTAGACCTTAAAAAGTTTTCCACAATGCTTTCAGTACAGGTTGAAAAAACACACCTACTCTCAGACATCCATTAATAAGACACCTCCCTAAAAACCTGTTTCTCAAGTCACTTAAGAAGTCCAGAGACCCTGTAACTGGCAAACTCATGCTCCGATCATAGTTGTTGTTTTTTTGGGGTTTTTTTTCTGGTTTTTTTTGGTTGTGGTTTTGGTTTTTTTTTTTAAATCAGATGAGATACAGTTTTGTTTCAAAACATTTTGGATAACATTATCTAATTTGTATGAACTTCTTTATAACTGGGGTTTAACGTTAGTCTGAATGAATTTCTATAGCAACTGGAACAAAACTTTACTTTTATATACAGTATCACATTCCTGTATTAGTAAACAGTGACACTTTTACTTAGAATTGTACTACACAGGATTACAGCTAAATTAAGTCCATCGTTGGGTTATTTGTATTACACGTGGGACTTTTAAGAGCTGCAGATGTACAGACAACTCTTAATTTCCCTGATGTCTCTAATGGACTGAATGGCTGTATTACTGGAAAGAAAGTGTAATATGTAATACTAAATGGTTTCTCAATAAAATATCTGGTTTGATTTTTTTTTGGTAATTTTTAAGATAAATTTGGAAATGCGTATTACGCCAACTAGAAAACAAGCTGCTGGGCAGATAAAACTGGAGGGGAACCTCAGTATGATAGTAGCATATACTATTTTTAGTAAGTTTTCTCTTATAAGTGCAAGACAGTGAATGTTTGCCAAAAGAATTTTACATCCAGGAGGGTTTTTGAAATATGAAAGATACTTTTAAACTATGAAGAGAATTATAATTTTTGCCTAATATTTAGTAACCTTCAGATACTGTAATTCCACTTCAGATCCTGGAAAAACATTCTGGAGACAAATATTAGTCTACGACTGGATAGTGAAGAGGAGGAACAAAATTACATTTCAAGGGGAAACTGTTTTAATTAGAGTTACCTTGTACACCTGTACAGCAGTCACCTTCAGTATAGTGTGAGAAAAAGTGTTACACCCCACAACTATGTTCGTTCTTTCCACCACCAAATTCTGAGTCCATAAAGAAAGAAGCTGAAGTTTGCTCCCAAGTGTATTTATATCACCCCACATTTATGCTACTCTAGTGCAGAAAAGTAACTTTAATACCCTTAACTGGCTAACTATACATCCCAGGGTAACAGAGTCTCTTGATACATCCATTGCACCTTAATCCATAACATTTAAGACAAAGGAATCCCTGGTGGGTGATCCACTCTTTTACACTGTTGGGGTGCCATGAACCAACTAACGGACTGGGTCCCCTAGTGCCCTTTCACAGTTGTATCGCATCAAAATGGCCTCATTATGATCCTGAAAGAAATCAAATCCCATTGTATCAAAACTGGAAGGTGATTCTATTCTCACAGGGAGCTGCATTTCCATATCTGTCCTGCAGCCTAATCGATCTTTGCGTTTTGGAAAGAAAGCCCGATTACATGAGAGGCAGACCTTAGCGATCTGATCACCAACCCAGCAAATGAAAGCTGCTGAGCTACTGCCTGTGCAGAAGCTTACCAAGTGCTATACTAGAGCTTCATATTCGTTAAACCATTTGGTAAGCAAAGCCCTTTACCTTGAAGCCTACCTCACAAACCAAACGATCAGATCCTGACCCTGCCACAGTTGCCCTTCCTTCGCTGAAGCAGAACAAGTTACAAGCTCACAAACAAGCTACAACTTCAGAGGAAAACAAAAGAACACTTGTAATCCCAGCGCTTACCAAGGAGGGCTATTCAGCGACACCAGAGCAGCACCCTAGGGCTCTTGAGCCACTATTCTCTGATGTGATCTCACCCAGGTAACAGTGGCAAATTTATGACCTCAGTGACACTGCTACTTTGACAGGAGCCCAGAAAACCAGGAGTCTGTAACAAGCAACAGATGGAGAAATCATCTGTATAATAAGGGCAGCTGATCAAGATACGTTTTGGAAGCCAACACTTCTGAAAAATGCCCAGTTTGACAAAAATACCTGTCAGGTCTAGTAACATTTTTTTGTGAAGTGGATCCCGTGTCAAGAAATCTATTTCTTATCGACCTACGACTCAAAAGCTCCAACACACTACATATGGTAAAAACTGTCACTGAATGTTACAGTTTATTTATTAAGTAATTGTGGTAAGATGAGTGGCAGTCATTTCAGTCAGCTGCCTACATGTTTCAAATTTTGGCTTGCAATTTGGTTAGAGGTTGTCTTTTTCTTCAGTTCAGACTGGCACAGACAGTCAGCTGAGGTACCCAAGACTGAGCCACCTCCTTACAGGATAAAATCATCAGCAGCATACATTCTCTGTGAGGATGGACCTAGAATCCATTTTATTGTCCTGCCAAATCTGAAAAGTAGTTAAATTTCCTTCTCCAAGACATACCAGAGATCTGATTCTGGATAAAATAAGCCTCCCTGATAGAAGATGCTCCTGATAGGAAGAAACTTATTACAAAAATGGATTCTTAAAATGAGGGCCTTCATCATCTACATAGCATTTGGATCCCATCAACTACATCTCCAGCACACGCAAGGCCATTTGAACAGGGCCAATCTAATTTCTCAATGTTATCGCAGCAACGGTTGCATTCTCTCCCACAGACCTCTAGCAAGTTTTGCATGAATCTCTTCTTAACAAAGACGTGTTAATTTGGCTACAGGTAATATACAGGAGGATGCTGAGAGCATTAACATCTATTCACTCCTTTGAAAACCAAAAATACTGAAAGCTCTAACATTATAATGAAAGTAAAGAATGCATGGCAGGAAAGATGGTGCTTATCGTTTTCATTTTAATGGTATCTTCCGCAGTAGTAATGTGTTTTGCAAGTGAAGGGGTTTCCATCTACTGGCCTTGGTGTTCATCAGGACAATAGTGTGATTTCTACTGAGAATTCCAAGTCTTTATCTGATCTTATAAATAAATGTAAAATACATAAAACAATTATCCTAGTGGAAAACTGAATTTTATCTCTCTGTAACCAGCTTTTGTCTATGCTGCATATTTCTATGCTTGAATGCAATTCAAAATTAATAATAGGTATAATTTATTTTCTGATTTTTCATTATCTTGACATCTTAACAACCTTTTTTTTAATATTACTCATGCTTTAATTTTACCTAGGGTTTCAACCCCACAGTTCCTTTTTAGACACGTACAATGTGTCTTTCAGATTATCTGTTCAAGGAATAAGCCTGCTAAAAGAACATATGGGCCACTTGGCAGACCAAAAAAAAAGTAGAAATAAATAATGGGATTTTATAACAAAGAAAACCACCAGATTTGGAGAGAAAATGTAGCACTGTGCATAAATGACGGAAAAAAACACATATTAGAAGAAATCAAAAATTACAGTGAAGAATTAGAAGTAGAAAGTAGAGTTCTGAAGTTGGTAGTTCTGGAAAATAATGAACACAGTTTTAGGGTTTTTTTAATAGCTGCAAAAGATAACCAAGGAAGTCTTTTCCATATTAAAGGGCAGTCACAGCTTTATACTGAGTGTCATAGCATTAGCAGTTTAACATAGAGACAAGTCTAACCTGGACATAAGCCTTTCAATGGTTCATGAAAAAAATCACTTTACCAAGCAAGAATTTTTTGGGCTTAAATTAAATTCTACAAATGCACCAACCTAACAGTTTACTTTCTTTTGTTAGTGCAATTAATTAACTAACATCACTTCAAATAACCATCCCCAATGTTTTGTAACCATCCCTCAGACGTACGTATGTTGACTTCAAAGAAAGTGAACTGTGTCTCAAGTCAAGTTCTCACTACCATGCAGGCTCAAGTATACCTTGTACGCAAGTGCTATGGTTTACACAGGAGCTTTCTTTTAAGGAAAGCAAAAGGCTCAGAATTACAGGAGGTCAGGGAGAAGAAAAGGGGAAAAAAACCCAAAACAAAACAAACAAAAAAAGACAAGAAAAATTTTTCTCCAAGGTGGCAGATCTGCAACAAAAGCAAGAAGCCCAATTCAACCACACCGTATGTACACAAACATACAGAGTAAAGCATGAAAAAAAATCCCAAAGAGATTTTGATTAATAAATATGAAGAACAGCGTGGCTATATAGGCTGATAGCAAAATCGCAACTTTCCATACAGGGCAAGCAGAAGTCCATGACCACGGCCACTCTGCACAAAGCCAGACTGGTCACACCAGTGCACCAGCAGTGGGATTCCTCCACGTCTGCAGCAAACGAAGCTGCTTGCTGGGCCTTTGTGATTAGAGGAGGAATGTTATAACCACGGTGGTCTAGACTGCAATGAGTAAAAACAACACATCCCAAAATGAGTGGCCCTTGGTCTGAAGTGGCTGTGGTCAGGATGAGGCATGTTTAGGAAGTAGTCCCTCGAATACCTTGTGATAAACGCATGCAGAGAAAATAACACAAGAGAACACTGTAGTTAACTGAATAAAAGGTTAAAGAAAATAAACAATATTTTTGCAGCTTAGCATTTATTTGTGAACTGCTGGTCCAACTCTATGCTTGACAGAAAAACTATGAAGCTTTTGGTAACTTGACAAGACAATCTACAAGCTTGAATGAAATGTTTAGCTTAAGGAATTAGAATAAATCTGATGACTGATGTGCTACTGAACGTGACAGACTGTCATCTGTTTTAAACAAGATCTCCGTAGGATGTACTAAAAGCAATTTTTTTTTCCATTACCTTAAACATACTAAGACTTTTTCCAATGAATTCTGGCTAATCTATTAAGACAAAACTCTTGGCATTTCAATAAAATAATGAAATAGCCATTCAGCTTACTTGCATAATTAATTCATGCTGACACTGTACAACAAAAATGATTACCCTTCCTTCCCAAATTAACTATATGTCCTGGTTTCGGCTGGGAACTTCCCAAATTAACTATAAAATCATAAGATACAAGCAAATAAGTGAGTAAAGCAGCTTATCTAAGCCCTACTCATATATAGAATTTCACATATAGAAATATCAAATTGTTTATCTGTTATCAAAGCAATTAAATACATTCTTAATTGAGTCAGGAAAACATTCTAGTAGTATCTTTTCATAAAATCAGCAGACTTCATTAAAAAATAGGTACAGGCATTCTGCAATAGCTTTTTAAAATGAAGAAAAACTGATCAACAGAAGTCCTGCAGTGAAATGGTACTGCACCAGATAACTAGGGATAGATTAAAAACCACAAACTCTAGCTTTAAACTGGGCAGATCCTAGAAAACAGTTAAAAATCCTGATATATACATGTATTTACTAGTTTTAAATATATGCATAGATACACTTATATAAAAATGCAAAATAAGATAAAAAATATTTGAAGGCAATTTATACTATTTTAAAAATCATACAAGCATCAAAAACTTTGGCAAGATCTAGCCTCAAATTGGAACATCCTTCCTGTATCAGACCTAAATAGTTCCTGTAGGAATTACCAAGCTGCTTTACAATCTCCTTATCCTAGAGGTAAGGACTCCAATCTGTCCTACAAACAAGAAATAAGTGAAAAGGGATTTTGTGACATCCACCTGGAATCTGTGCCTTAAATATAGGGAACAGGCAAAATTGCTCATTGGTGGATAAAGAGCAGTAACATCAGTTTGAACCACACTGCATTTACAAAGCTGAACAGGGAAGCCAGCATAATTCTCCAGCTTGTACAATTCATTTCCAAAAGGGAATAAGAATCAAACCACCAAAGTCGTTCAACTTTCAGAAAAGGCCACACATCACAGATGGACACCATTTAAGATATTTTAGCTATCAGGTGAATTTCCCTCTTGGTTGATATATGTTCAACTGAAATTTTGTATCACACGTTTCTAACAGAACAGTCCATATTTTTTAGCTCATAAATGTCAATATTAGACCAGTTTATATTGCTTGTTTCCCTTACCACTATACAAGAATACCACAATTAGGGGTAATTAGCTCATCAGGAAACCTGTTTGTAGGCATGGGTCAGACTGCAAGCATATACCACATGTATTTTACTGCCAGAACAGAGAATTAGTGTTTTGAAAGACGCTTTGTATTAGAGCTAGTGAGCTTACATGTCCAAATGAACGTTAAACTCTGAATATTAAAGCTTTGACCAGTCCTACCTCAGCCAAAATAGTTTTGCATGTAAGACTGCAGTTGTCTAGGTGTCCTGTCTCCCCTGATTTGCACTCAGAAACCACTCAGACCTCAAAAGATCAACAGACCTTTTCAATCAGTTACTGTGTCACAGCTGAGCAATACAGAGGACCACAAGCCCCTGCACACCCTGATGTGTTCTGTATTTTGCAGGAGTTCTTCAAAAGGCTCAGTTCCCATAATCTCGTTCCCCACTCAACGTAACCAGTTAAAAAAACATTTTATAGTAGTGATGAAATCTCATGCTACAGGCCATTATCAATATGTCTTGGAGGTACCCTATATTGTCAGGAAAAAAAAAAAAAAAGTATTACTTCTGCTTGTATCAGAATAAGAAATTAAACTGCTTCAGTTGCCACCTGAGATGTTTTGGATCAAGAGAGATGAAACCAGAGCCTAGAAGCTCTGGTTCTTCCCAGAGCTTTTCACAATTGCTAGCTCTACATTTCTGTCATCTTCCCTAGGTCAAAACATCAGACCTCACTACAACCTCTGCTATTTAACATGTGTTGCATTTCCCTACCAAATGCTTCAGGCACTACATAAAATCTAACCGGTTCTCAAAAGAATCAGGTGCTGATACCTAAGGAATGCTGAAATCACATGAAGGTGGTCTACGCTTTCTTCAGGGCAACTGCCAAATTCAACTGATGCATCAAGCACGGGAAAACATCTGTTATCAGTCATCTTTTCATGATATTCTCCATGCATTGGCAGGTGCAAGACTTGGTGTTTCTGTGTTTTGTTTTTTTAAAAACATTTTAAGGCCAAGTTTAATGATGGCTTGTCTATTTTCCTCCCACCTTTTAATGACCAGTAAATCCACCCTGTTGATTCTACCACTCATTACGTGTTTCATAAAAGTTTATTAAACTCTTCTTTTTCTTCTAAGGACAAACATTCATTGGAATGTCATTTTCTGGACATTTTGTCTTTTCAGCTCTACCATGTATTTCATTGAAAGCTTTACTGTCAAACTTTTCCTGAAAAAGCCACACACACACACACAAAAGAAAATGCTCCTTTAACAAGAACATGACCTAAAACTTTGTAACCATTCCCTTGTTTATTTTTATAAGCACTCAAGTTAAATATAAATATTATTCTACAGTTTCCTTTTTGTGCCAATATCACTGCCTCTGACAGTTACTAAAGAAAAGTTCAAAGATCACAACAAAATGACCACTCTATCATGCGCTAACAACCGAAAGATGGTTTAAGATACAGTGTTAATGCCAAATCTACATGCTGAAACTTCAATCATATGTGAAAAGTCACTGCAGTGGCCAATTGCTGCATAGAAGTCAAATTTCTTCAAAAAAATGATTTTTAAACTGTCTTTATCTTGAACCATTAGTTTTCCCACTTCTGCTCTCCCCACTCTGTCCCCTGTCCTGCCAGGGGTGGTAGCAAGCGAGCAGCTGTGTGGGTGCTTAACTGCTGGCCAAGGCCAACCCACCACACAACTGTTTTTCTTTTCTCCCTCCAAAGCACAAGGATGTTTGTAGTTGTGGTTTGCATTTGGTTTTTTTAAATGCATTAAAAGAGTAACAAGTTGGAATACTCTCTAGAGCTCCCTCTCCAAAGTGCACCAAATACTTTGGTTTGAAGGACTGAAGTGCTGTACTACAGTTCACTATGTGCCACGTTAAAGAAAATCCGTAATTTCATTTTGGCAAACCTAAGCAGAAGTTCTTACTAACCATTAAAACAAATAAAGCAAACCAAAGTATACCATTCCAGCAGAATTCCAATTCAATAATTTATTTTTGACAAATGCTTTCACAATCTCACTTTTAACCTCATTCCCTAACACCTGAACACTGCATAATGAGCAGGCAGAAACACATTTCCAAATATTATTTCAGATTGCAACTTAGCTCAGTATTCATATAGTCATCAGACAAATCTGCAGGTTTTGAGAATGACTTTGTTTTTCTTTTGGGATATAAGGTACTGTACAGGAGTGTTCCTGCACAGAAATATTAGTCAGAGCAAGAACACCGGGGACCCACACCCTTCCCATTGTTTTGAAATGTAAACATTAAGTCATCTAGAATTTCAAATAAGAAATGCAGGGTATATGTTATACAAATTGTTTACCAGTTACAGTCACAGAATAATCCTGATCTGTCAGATTTTTCAAGTATATACCTATTGGTACCAACACAACAAAACCCCCTATAAGAAGAATAAAAGCTTACTACCTCTTATTATCTCTAAACATTATCCTCCTTTCTCCCTTTAAAATTAAGAACTGTATCTCACATTTTCAAATAAAATTAGCACCTTGCTGTTTAGGAACTGTTCTCACACTAGAGTAACTTGTCTACATACAAAACTGCATCAGGTAAACTTATTTCTAAAGGAAGTTGTTTGCAACTTGCACATTCTTCACAGTTTTACAAGCAGCCCACACAGATGTCAATAAACCAAGTCCTCTGTATCAGTTAGCTGAGCTGCATAACACAGCCCTGGGCTGAGGGTGTGGACACACACTGTGCAAAACGTGGAATATGCTGCTGATGATTTGGAATTTACTAATTGCACTAGTCAACAAATTTCAATACTCAAAAGTACAGTTTCAAAAGGATCAGCGGTTAGCATTAGTGAGAAACAAAAATACAAGACCAAATCCCCAAACTTGCATTTTAAAAGCAAATTCTTCTCTTTTGTAAGTTTAAGAGCTTCCCACAGGCCCTGTTTTTGATGGTCTTAACCAACATTTGCCTAACGTCAAGCAGTTGACTCAAAAATTAATTGAAAAGGGAAAACACATGGCATACCAGACAAGCTCTCATATTTGCAGCACTCTAGAACAGATCACCTGCCCCCCTGTGAACACCACAAAACTGCTCAGCACATGGTCAGTGCCTTGACTTGTGCATTATCACTAGACATTTAATTTTAAAATCATGGTCTTTTACTACATACAAATAAAACATATTACAGACACATGCTCAAGAAGCCCTTCTTGCCAGGCTCTCTGGGAAGAAGGGCTGCAGGTACTCCCAACCAGCCTGTTTAAGGCTGGCTGTTGGCACAGGGCTCCACCTACAGGTTTGCGATCCTGCACACCGATGGGAAGAGCTGGTGGGAAAAAAATTAAAATCTCAACAGCTGGTTCACACATCCCTTTGCTAATGAGATCAGGATATTCAGAAAACACCACAACTGGTTCAGAAGAAAACAGTCAACCAAATACATGCACTTACACATGCTAGTTAGAAACAGTTGTACAGATATGACATTTTATTATCCCTTAATATTTGTAAAGTGTATCTCCAAAATTGTTCTAAAGAACCACCATTTTTCTACAAGAAGCAACGTATGACTATACGTTCCTGATGCAGATGTAAAGCTTTATTGTTTCTTCTTCAAGCAAGTAAATAAGCAAATAGATAACTCAGAAAAATTACTTGCATAACATCTGCACAATTTAAGGTATTAGAGGTGGTCTTTTTCCTTAAAAAAAAGAGGATTCCTCAAATGTACAGAAACAAAGAAGTTACAGTAGGAGACTGCCATCGATTTTCATCATGGGTATTTCTGCACTGCAGCAACTGCAGCTCATGCAGCTATACTTTGTCTAACTTTAAAGATTAATTTGGCTACTGCTGTCATAGGCAGCATTTCTCAAATCGAGTCATTTAACCCTCGCCTCTGTGCCCATCAGCCAACCTTGTTGAGCTCAGGCTGCAGATGAGAAGCCGTAACAGAAAGCTGCAGCAGTGCTATCACTTCCATGCAGCAGCCCAGGCAGTTACCTGGGGTTGTTTTGAACAAACTTACCAGGGTGACTGTGGAGCAACAGCTGAGAAATTAGATAGCACCGACCCAATCAGGGATCACATCTGGGTGGCAAGGGATAATACACAGCTGACCAGTCACCCCAGTTCTGTTCTCCAAAGCATGTCTAGCAAGATCAGCAGCTAACGTAAGACCTGGTGCAAGAAAAGAGACAGTGCAGGAAAAGGACAGCGAGCTCCACAACTCCTTCCCACTTCTTTTCTTTAAACACCCTGCCCCATACTCAACACCAAGTTGAAGGCAGCTAAGTGGGGCTCAGTACTGTCAGAGGCACAAGAGCAATGGGGTCAGGATAAGGGAATCACAGAAACACTCACACTGTACCTATACATAGGAAAAGATGAGAATAATTTAGCTAGGAACACCTGGAAACAACCAACAGATGGCCACAGCAAGAAGGCAGGAATGGAGTGAGGAGTAATAAAACCCAGGCACTATGGGATATCCTATAAGGCAGGGAGAACCGGTGAACAAGGACACCAGGGAATTCATGCAGCTCCTCCTGGAGCCGAGGTTTCCTAATTTAGCTCATCCTCCTAAAATGACAGTTGAAGAGACTAATGGACAAAATCTCCTAAAAAGAACTTGGATAACACCACAGAATGAGAACAGAAAGCTGCCTTTTTTATTTCAACTTGAAGGAAAAGAAAAACATAAGCCTTGTAGGTAGCTTTTCACTTGCTAAATTCAAATTTTAATCAAAATGCATTTTAAAATACAACTGAGCAGACCTATGGCATTGTTGATGTCTCTTTAAGGAACAATGACATCAATGCAGGCTACACTTGAGAAGGATATAGGTGTGGAACCACATCCTTTTTCATCATACGTAGTCAGGTGCAAAGAGAAAAGTTTGACTTCAAGATTCCTGTGGTCTAATGAAAATAAATACCATTACAAAAAGATCCAAGAATACAGACTTATTAAATACTGTTTGTTTTTCTTCAGATATAGGTCATGGGAATGGAGATATTTAACTACTTCAATACTAATTTTTATTCTATCTTAAACTGTTTACACTGGCAGCAAGCTTATGGTATCCTGACAGCTAACAGAGGAAAAAAAAAAAAAGAAAAAGCAAAAAAGTTCTACTTTGATTACACTGAGCAACTGAATGTCTATGATACTACCTGTACCACTCATCTAGTAATATTTGTAAGAAATAAATTCAAAATCAGAACACATTTTTGTAGCTTTACAAAGAGCTACAAAACATTCAACAGATCTTAAAATTGTGATGATGTTTCACAGTGCCATTTTCCTCACTACAAGGAAGGTACCAAGGAGCAAATTGGCTATACAGTGCATATGTCAGTCTTCAGACAGGGAAAAACCACATCCTAATACTCTGCTACAACAGAAAAATGGAAAAACTGCCTGTATCTGTGCACACATACAAGCACTCGATAGAAAAACATGATGAAAAAATACTGCTTTGTTTCTCATGCTTGTATCTAAAAATTTACATAACCACATCAACACATTCCTACCTACCGAGCACCTAGTGTTGCAAAATCCTATAGAACCCAAAATGTTATGTACTTGAACGTGAACCACAAGGACAACACATTGAGAAGCAGAATCTTAAAGCAAGCCCAACCCTAAATGAAATAAATTTGAAATTAAGAACTGTACTTTGAGAAAACTGAGTTGTACCTTTCTAAAAGTAACACTAATAACTTTATAAAACTATTATACTGAGACTAATAACTGTATTATAAATACTAATAGTTTTATTATAGGGTGGGTATGATTTCAGCAACTACAACAAGCACAAGTGACAATATCCAGACAGGACACTGCATTAGATATCTATCTTCACATTTCACCACCTAATCTCTCTCAAACAGGTCTAGCTGTTTTTTAAAGAAATATGTAACTGTATCATACCATTATTGAGAGAAATGAATGCTTAAAAAAGAACACACTTATTTTTGCATAACTTTTCAATAGCATTGAAGTGGCCGCTGGAATGTCTTAGAATAATTTTCTAATTATGCTGTTAGTATTCTCAGTTCTCTAATTACACTCAGCTATAAGCTGAGTTACCATCTTTCTTGGTAACTAGGCTTATCTTTCTGGTAGCCGGTTAAGCTTCTAAAACAAAGTTAAATCTGTAATACATAGGAAATAAACAACAAAACCATAGCATGAATGCTATTTTATTTCCTATCAGATGTAATAAGTAAGCACTAAGAATGGTTCCACTTCCTCACCTGTTGACACATTAGAATTAACAAAGAGAGGGGGTCAAATACATAAATTTAGGAATAGTGTAATGAAAGGAAGAGAAAGCAGAGCTGATTACTCCCAAAGGAAACAAGCCAAGGACATCTAAAAAAAGAATCAATGTTCACAATACAAAGATTTATACATATTTAACCGTGCATCAAAAACTGAAACAATGCACAATAATATTTTTCATTGTGTAAACTCTCTGCAAAAGAGAAATATTTTAATACTTTCCATTTTCATACATATCAACTGCCATGATTCAGAAAACCCTATTCCCTTTCTGCATTAATACCATTCATTTGTTAAATTGGAAACTAATGACAACTTCTAGTTCTGGTCCCACCACACGTAATTCATACACACACACAACTATGAAGCAATTCTTCAGCACTAAATAGTCTCTTTACAAGTAGACATTTTTATTTATAAGCTAAAGTACAAGTCAATGTAAAGCACTAGATTAGCACATTTTAAAAACACCATTAAAAATTCAGTCTGCTTCAAGTACAGCAATCTCTGATCCCACATTAAATTCTCTCACAGCGGAGCATCATACAGCATTTTCAGAACAGTTTCGATTCAGACACAACCCCGCTCTCATTCCACAAATCCTGACAGGAGCTGCCACCCCCCCCGCTCCAAAGAGCTAATCAATAACCAAGCATTTTAATCCTTCTTTGTCCTAATACTACATTACTGAAGCAGATTAGATTTTTCTAATTTATTTCACACTTAACATTTAAATTAGCGCATTGCTAGCTGCAATATTACTATTTAAATGAACGTATAACTTAAAGATCAAATTCTGTCTTCAATAGATTTACATAAAAGGACAGAAAGGATAACATTTGTCTACCAGCATGTTATGTGGATCTCCTTAACTCAATTTACTATGGATTTCATGGTGCAAAAATTAATGCCCTCCAGGAGCTGAACTCATTACCAATTATTTCTTCCAAACCTGCAGAGTAATCCCACACTGCTGTGACTGATGGAAGTTTTGCCACTCACTTAAAGGGAAGTTGGATCTGCTCATTGGTTCACTACTCTGGCAAGCGACACCGAGCAAAACGATACCATAGATATTGGTTTGACTTCTTTCTAATATGGAAAATATACTATGAACCAGTCTCATGTATTTTATTGCCCGCTAAAAATGAGAACAACATAAAGTTGCCAACAGAACTATATGCCTTTTCCAACATGAATTTCCAGAATACATTTCACCAACAATAATGGCAAACAGCCTGTAGAGTTGCTCACGGACCCTGCATCCCCTTCCCGACTCCAGAAGCCACAGAAGTATGCCCACAAGTCATCTGGCACACGTGTATCTCACCGAACTCCCAGCACACATAAAAATAGCCTCCCACTAGGCACCTGACCCAATAAACTCCTTTTACATGCCTGTAACAGAGAAGAACTGGTAAACAAACAAACAAAAAAAAAAAAGAAAAATTGTTCACGTATTCTTGTGGCCAACATACAGTTGACCATAGGTCACAGGTGCCACAACTCTAGCTTTCAAAATAAAAAATGCTTTCAAAATAATTAAGCGAACCACTTAGTTTTAATTCTTCTGAAAAGCATGAAATAAATCTGACAACATCTTTGACAAGGCTCAGCCAAGTATAATGGTCCACAGTAAAAACAACCAGCCGTTTTCACATGTAGCTGACATTCAGTAACATACAGAGGAAACCCATAAACAACACATTCTGCATTATGATAGCTCTCCAGTGGCATTCAATTTAAGTGATCATATCTCCATTACTTGTGCTTGGGACAGATAAGCAGTTCCTGTTCCACACTTCATACAAGAAGGCTCAAGAAAACCCATGTATTTGAGAGAATTGTAACTGATACACATGCCCATTTGAAAAAAATATTATTTGATTCACTGATACTAAAACAAAACAAGCAAACAAATCAATCCCAGCAATATTTCACATACAATATTTTCAAAATTCTAAAACATAATATTCTTTAAAGGCCACCACTCCGCAGAAACTGCCAGCTTGCATTTTAACCTGTCCTGAACAGGCAGAAGTCCACATCATGGAAAACAGAAGTCTGCTGTTACGGTTTCTGTACCACAGCTCATGAGGCTAGCAGGGAGCACACCAACCATCCCATCACTTAAACCGGTGGCTCAAAGCAGCAGAGATTCATCTTAATAAATGAGCATACACACTGGTTCTTTCCATAGCTGTATCTGTTCTGCAAATAAGGGTTCAATACTGTTTCTATTACCCCTTCAAAACAGTTTTCCTTTAAAAGGAAAAGGCAAAAGCCAGCAATCCTACTTTCAGGAACACCTGCCAGTTGCAACATTACCCTGTAGTTAAATCTGTCAATAGACTGCAGGCCAGAAGGGTTGGTTGATCGTTTCAAAAGTAAGTTTCAAAACATCTAGTGCCCATATAGGATAACAGATGTAAAAGTGAAAAAGAAGCCTCTGCACAGATTTAGGACATATGCACTGAAGTGAACATCAAGTCAGATCAGTAATTCATAGTTTAAAAGCACTTCACTATCCGCATGCTGCCATTAACATGAGTATCTTCTCTGCCATATGTTTGACAGCCTAAAAATTTTACGAGAGGGTAGCGAAAAGATTCATTAGGATGCCTCTCAAGTTCACATGACTGATTTTACGCAAAACTGATCAAAAAGACAGGACCCTCTTCCCCTTCACCCTCAGCTCACATGTATCTTCTGGCTCTCAATTCTAGTGAATAATGTAATGATTCTTTCCACAGAGAATGACCAAACCCACAATCTCCCTCCTCCCCTAGCCCCTTCCAGTGAGGTCTGAAAACTTCCTTACATTTTTACTAACCTAGGCACCCTCAAAAACTGAAACTCCCACAAATTGCAAACACCTAGGTCTGGGCCACAGGCCATCGGCACCGTACTCCCATTTCTGCCAGTAATACAATGTGTTGGGTTTGCCTTGCTGCAAGAGAAATAGTAAGGCTGACAATTGTTTTCTTTCTTACTGGTCAAGAAAAGAGGATAACACCACAGTAGTGCATTTCTAATTTAGCATCATCTAAATGACTTCTAACAAGCAGGGAGATAGACTAACAGAATGCAAAGAACAAAAGTAACATTTCCTTCTCCAGAAGGGGCAAATGAATAATTAAAAGGGAAATAAAGTGAATCCAGAAACAAAACAAAAAAAGGCAAGAAGTCTAATTAGTTATCACAGGAAAACCGGGGAACAGATTTTTGAAGTTCCATTTGCTACCCACTACGATTGGACAGAGCAGTCCCCATTACAAACTGTAATGGGAATCAGGCTCTAAAGAACTTGCAATATCACTATACGAAAACCCATAATAACTACAAAAAGGGTATATACAAATGCCTACAATAAGGAATGGTTTCCTAAATCTAAGACAGTATAGAATCTTCCTGACTACAAGATCTACTAGTTTTGTTTGAGCCTTATCAGCCTAGGTATTTAGAAGAAAACCAGATAAAACATTAACACTAGTGAAGAAATGGCAAACAGGGAAAATGGATATTCTGCTAACATGTCCTCTCCACAGGCAGATTTAGGAAGTCCTAGGAGGGCTATAATCTCCCTGACGATGCTGTCACTCCCAGTGATGGGATGCAGCAGCAACTTTATAGCTTCACAACTCCACCTCCTTCCCCCAAAACTTGCAGCAGCAGCTGTCCCTGCTTTCTCAACACCTGTACATAATTTTATCCTCAAGTCCCCCCTTCACATTCCATACTGCAACCAGAACTGCAGTAACTTCTTAGCTGGATGGGCAAGACAAATTTATCACTTTCAAGTGCCTGAAATCAGTGCCCATCCCTGAACTGGTGATGGGCAGAAGAGCTCGTAGCTGTCGTGCCGATGGTACCTCACTGGTGTCTACAGCTCAGTCTCACACATCTCATACAGCTGAAGGACCTTGTTGTGAAGCACTACATTTTGCATACTTAAAAGCAAAACAAAACAAAACACAACAAGCTTGCTTTGTTATGTCTTAATTATAACTCCTGCTAAATCTCACAAGGTATTTAATTTAGTGCCATAATATATTTAAATAAGGAAATAATCCAAAATAGGTGGTTTCAGGTTGCACTGAAATTGTATATTCCCAGAGCAAAACTGGCCAAGAACAGATGCCCAAGGACAGGTACAAGAACAAGGCAAGCACATCACTGCATTTCCCTAGGACCCACAGGTCTCACAACCTCCAGAATTTGCAGCTCCGAGATCTGCTGAGCCAGAAGTACATCTCTGTGGTTAATTGATTTTTCTTCCGTGACTAAAGCACTGCAATTTAAGGCTGTTCTAACAGTAGTTAGAGCTTGCTGAAATACTAGAAAAGACACTGTGCTGCTGCAGGGCACTCTGAATTCCCAAACTCAGGGTGAGCAAACTGCTACAGCACCCAGCTCCAATCATCTCAACCCCCTGAAGTTGTACCTAGACCCAGCTGTAGCTGTTCCACAGGCAATCACTGGCGGGTGTGCTGTCTGGAATTAACCAGGCCTCTGGGTGCACATGCTGAATGTTTTTCCTCCAAACTGCTCCCACTGAGAAACCATAGTCTTTTTCCTCAAATGAAATAGACCTTTGCAAAACATCAGGGAACCAGAATAGCATGAAACTTACTTGTATTAGAAGCTGAAGTACAGATTTCATCGGGATTTCCTAAGGATCTTTTTCCAGTCATAAACTGGAAAAAAAAACCCAAAAAGCACAGATTGCAAATTTTATTTTGGTAGGTTTTTTTGTTTGTTTGTTTTTTTAATTTGCTTGATTTTGATTTTTGCTTTTTTAATTTGTTACTGTTCCAAGTACCCTCCACAGCCTATTCCCACTGGACACTAAGGATCCACCACCGACCTCCCGAATTTGTTCGGGAAAGGATTCGCCCCTGATCCTCCAAGCCACCTTCCCAGCGCTGACCCCCCTCCCTCCCTCCCTCCCTCCGCTCCTCCCCTCTGAGCTTCCAGC
>NW_009260791.1:4844987-4845257 GCF_000687185.1 Egretta garzetta
TGTAGCACTGGAGCGCTGCCCCGGCTGGCCGGGAACGGCATTCCCTGCTAAGGGAGACAGTAATCTGTCAAATCTGTCAAGTAATCTCAGCAAACGGAGAGAGAAACCCTGCCTGGGCTGTCAAGGAGGGGGATGTAGGGGCGCAGGGGTGCGGGTGTGGGCCACATGAAAATGGGATTAAGCCTGGAAGTGTTTTAGGAAACCTGCACGGTGGAAGGCCGTCCTTTGTGGGGGAGAGGGGTGGAGAGTGGAGAGTAAGGGAGGTGTGCA
>NW_009260791.1:4845347-4848773 GCF_000687185.1 Egretta garzetta
TTAATGGTGTTGAGGTGAACACATTTGGGCTTTCAATACTGTGAGGCATACTTAATAGTTTACTAACAATAGCAGAGTTTATTTTTTTAAGGAGCAGGTGCAACGCTATTCTGTAAACACGTGTAAATTACACGCCCTCTGAATGTTATTTTTCAGATTTTTCATGTAAACCTCCTTTCTGTTGCAGCGACACCTTCTGCAGGAAACAAATCTAACCAACTGGTTTCTACACCCGCTGATCAACCCCAAATTCTCTTTATTGTTGAACTACAGCAGCAAATCCACCTTAATACCAGAGTCGCTATTTGTATCAAAGGGAACATTGCGCAGCGAGACCTACGTCTCGGGAACAAAAAAGTAGTGACGTTTCAGCATCTGCTTTTTGATGATCCAGAACACTGGAGACTTTGATGATCCTGCTATATTTATTGAGCAGCAGTCTCAAAGAGCCAAACCAAGGGAACTAATGCAAATGTTAATGAAACATTGAAGTTGAGATTTTAATTACTTAAAGGTCAGCACATTCAAAGTTTATTAATTGAAGAGAGTTATTCTGTATTCCCACAGCAAACCCCACTCTGCTCTTGCACAGATCAAAGAATTCAAGTTACTGTTTATTAGCTGATGCATGCAAATTATATAACCATGTTATACTCAACTGAATATTATCCCTTCTTGCCGTTAGGGTCTCGGCCTTCGAACGCAGTTCCCTGTGTACTGCGTTCCCACACTTTTCAGTAGTGCTAAAACTGTTGCTTTTCTCTAATCTTTGTTCTAAGGTACTAAAGGCTACATTTCCTTTCAAGCTTGGAACTTCTTAGTTCTCTATTTAGTTAGCAACATTTGTTGCTAAACTATCACAAAACACTCACAGAATCGCTGCAAATGAATGCAGTGTTATGACTGCATGAAAATACTTCTCTAAAGATACTTTTATAAAATTTTGGCTTCCAAATACTACGGCGCCTGCAATCCGTTCTCAAAACAGGAAAACGTGTTTGGAAAGATTTGAGAAATGATTCCTAGAAAAGCCTGTGAGGGGGAGTAGTTTCAGAGCTAGTAGTTTCAAAGCCTGTAGTTTCAGAACCTTGTGCACAAACCCCACTTGTAAGCTGTTGAAAGATCTTTCCTTCTCAAAATGCTCCTCATGTAAAAATCGTTGGGTTTTTGCTGATAGCAAAAAAGGTTCTTTCCCAGTGAATGAGGTGGAAAGTTAAATGAGATGAATCTTGTTTCTAATAAGTTTTCAGTATTTTGCTTAATTTATTTCCAGATTCTCTCCCTCAGTCTAACAGTAACCTTTGTATTTCCCCCCATCGAACCTGTAGAACTGTGATCCGAGAAGCCTCTCTTTGACAACACTATCTGAAACAAATTGCCTGCTTTCCACCTTTATGAAATAAGTTATGGCATTTTAATCCAAACCTAAACTATATTTTGTCTTTTATTTTCTCTTTGATTACATGAATTTTGGCCATCAGAATGCTGCAATGCTACTTTATCCTGTCTATCAACTTTAGGTATTTCCATCTTTACTTTTATAGTAGTCAAGTATGCCTTTCTTCACAATGGACTTTTTCCTCAGCTTTTCCCTTTTCCTCGAGGAAAAGATGTGTTATTATAACAAACACAGGTTTCTCTCATACCTTAAAGGTACCTTTCCAGGACTGGAGGGCAAGGAAAACCAGCGTATATTCTCTTCAACTCTGCTATGCTACATATTCCTAGAGTCAGTCATGAAATCCTGATTTTAGCACAATGCCTCTGGTGTGCCTAGGATTCACTGTGCCTAGGATTTTATCTTAAAGTCACTACCTCAGAGTCTTTAAATGAACCTCTGGAAGCCCCTTTCTTATTAAACTGAAATGTATATAGACAGCAGACTGCAGTTAAATACCTATCTCAGACATGGAAAACAGTGCAAAAACGTAATATTCAGACATAATAAACAGATCTAACTTAACATGTTTCTCAAGGAATAGAGAAAGAATTGGGTACCAATATTTGCCTTTGGTAGCTGTGCTGCAAGAATACGTAAATGCACGTAGTTACAAATTAGCTATGCTTTGAGTTTTGCATAAGCTGATGCCCTTATAAGGCAACAGCCATCTTTTTTTTTTTTTTTTCAGAGGAGAGAAGTTAAAAAATAAGCATGTAAAAACTACCTTTCTTTTCCTTCTCTTTTGAAGAGCTGCCAGCAAATCTAGCCTCCTAGTTCTATTTCAAGATGCTCAAGATCACACATGGTATTCAGAATCACTTTGAAGATAACGTGAAGGATGTCTGATCCAAAATTAATATCCTTGTCTGTGTTAACACTGTAGGGCTGTTAGCAAGAAAGAAAAAAAAAATAAATCCCAAATTATCCATGTGACTGGTTAAACCAACAGTCTAGCACCTTATTCAAGAGCCATTTCCTTAAATCCATTTCCTTAACCAATGAATGTGCCCTTGAGATCAGCAGTAGCTGTTTTCTCCCCCAAACCAATGTACTTCAGCTTGTATGTACCCCTGATTGTTTGAAAAGAAGCAAAGGCCAAGCTCAAAGTAGACAAGCCTTCCCTTGGGGTAAGAAAAATCAGCAGTTCTAGAGAAGTACTAGAAGAACGAAAGCTACTAGAAGAGTATGAGAAACCACAGTGCTATTCAGTTAGGGGAAAGAGAAGTGGAGACAAAGAAATAATCTTTCCAGCTACATGTTGGTAACCTAGGGATTTCACTAGCAGAACAGGGTCAGTGATAACAGCAGGGAAAGTAAAAGACCACCTGTAATACTGCATCTCTTCCCAACTTTTGCAGGCTCCAAATCCATAGAAACATTTAGGTATTAAGTTGTTGATTAAGTGCTTAAGCTGTAGTTTATTAACCTGACTGCCATTTTGAATCTGGCTCGAAGTCAAAAAGACTACATCTGTAGTAGTAAACAGCCAGGATCTCTGCCCATTCTCTGGCCCTGAGAAAGAACATCCTTGTGTGTTCTGCATCCATATGGCCGAACTGTCTTCCCCTTCAGTGGTGCCACCTCTGGGGATGAGCCCATGCTGTCCTGCACATTGTATCCTGGTGTCTTCTGGAAAAGCATGGTTTGGCCTTAGCGAAAGCAATGTGGGGGACCGTCAGCAGTGGCACTGACTGTCACGGTGCTCAAGCCCACGCGCTGGCACTGCTCCGTTTGCTAAGATGGGCCAATAGGTCCGTGTAACATACGCAATAGCCACCCTCCAAGTGTGTCCTTTGAACACCAAAGAGCTGGAACCAAAGTCTAAAGGTTTTAGAAGAACAGTATACTTCAGAAAGAGAGCCGGTGAGCCAGACGGCACCACCGGCCCTTCCTGGAAGTGGAGCACCAGGGGATCCTCCGGAGTTAGCTGGGTCTCAGCAGCGGCGGGAGCAGGAGGGCAAGCTGTGCTGTACGGCACCAGCCCC
>NW_009260791.1:4849481-4886124 GCF_000687185.1 Egretta garzetta
CCCCCTGCAACGGTAACAGCCGCCGCTGTCCCCTCCCGCGCTCCTCCGGCGGGTGGCAGCTGGGCTTTCCTTGCTGGAGGCGGACAGGGTCGGTGGCTCCCACGAATGTGCGTGCTGCGAGCCCGCGCAGTCTGCTGGCGGCGCGTTGGTGCGGGACAGAAAATGTTGTTCCCCTTCTCAAACACGTTCCCTGTGGCACTCTGCCGCTGCCTTACAGACACTGATGCAGGGCTACAGTGGAAATGTGTTTCCCTGGGTTTTTTTCTAATACTGTTAGGAATGTCGGGGTTACTAATTCATTGTGTTGTTTGTACTGCAAACTACAAATGTCAAAACTGTAGACGTCTGCCCAGAAACGAGGGCACTGGTGGTCAATTTCTTCAGTTTGTTTTCCTTACATCAGAATAAATCTGAAATATTTATGTCAGCCTGCAGCGTAGGGAGTACTTACACAATACCCTGCTTTTTCAGTGTGTATATATGTAAATCCTGTTAGCATTTCAACTCTGCAGTGTGGTTTTAGGTGTTCTTCAGTGTCTCTTTTTGGGTCAAAATGTTGTTTGCCATGTTATATTTTAATTGAAAGAGGAAAGTACGTGGTCATACAGTGGTGCCTTACTTAATGCTTTGGCAGGAGCAAAATTCTTCTGTGGGTGAGTACTGTGTGGCCGTGACACTGCATGTGAGCTGGTGTTCCTTTCGCTTGAATTCCCCTGGTGTCCCTAAATCCACTTTTATGCATCCCTGCCACCAACACGCATTTGAGTGCTTCATTTTCATGCTTGTGACTCTGCATGTCCTTTGTTTTCAGCCTTCTGCTTTGACACAGAGATGTCACAGCAGAAGTGGAGGGGTCTGCTCTCCTGGCCCTTCTAGTGTATTGTATGACTGTTTATGTACCTCTTCTGCAGCCTTGGAAATCCTAAAGTTTTTTTAGATTTTGCTTGGTACCATTCCTCTCTTCCCTTAGGAAAGAAAGGGAAGGTTTAATCTGTATTGGCCTGTTGAAGGCCCTTCATAACTGAAGGGATACTGAGGTGTTTTGCCACCAAATGTTCTGCAAGATGACAGATTTATCTGCCCATAGCAGTGGGCCTGTGCCTTAGTGATTCAGATTGATCTAACTCAATATCTTCCCATCCTCTGGTGTAGCTTGTTTGCTTTACAGGGTCTCTCTGTTCATAGAAGTACAGACAGTCTGGCTAACACTCTGGAAAGAAAATTGTTACTTAGCTAAAGGCAGAGTTTTATAGAAGGGCTAGAATTAGAAAATGAGTGTGTTTGAGGGTGCTGTAGGGAACAGGTAGCATGAAAACTATTTGCAGATCTGGTAGGCATAAATGTTAAGGTGAGACAATTCTCAATTCAGGGAGACAACTGAACTGTACCTAACACTTTTTAAGGTATAATATAGGAAACCTCTTGCATCTAGTCCAGAGACATATGGTTAAAAGATGCTGTCGTGGTTTAACTCCAACCAACACCACCCAGCCATTCACTCCCCTGCAGTGGGATGGAGGAGGTAATTGGAAGGGTAAAAGTGCAAAAACTCATGGGTTGAGATAAAGACAGTTTAATAGGCGAAGCAAAAGCTGCACACAGGCAAAGCAAGGAATTCATTCACTGCTTCCCATGGGCAGGCAGGTGTTCAGCCATCTCCAGAAAAGCAGGGCTCCATCACGCATAATGGTTACTTGGGAAGACAAACACCATCACTCTGAATGTCCCCCCCCTTCCTTCTTCCCCCAGCTTTATATGCTGAGCATGACGTCATATGGTGTGGAATATCCCCTTGGTCAGCTGTCCCAGTTGTGTCCCCTCCCAGCTTCTTGTGCACCCCCAGCCTTCTCACTCGTGGGGTGGGGTGAGAAGCAGAAAAGGCCTTGACCCTGTGCCAGCACTGCTCAGCAGTAACTAAAATATCCCTGTGTTATCAACACTGTTTCCAGCACAAATCCAAAACATAGCCCTATGCTAGCTGCTATGAAGAAAATTAACTCTATCCCAACCAAAACCAGCACAGATGCTTGCATCTTTTTGCTTAGTCTCCTGTCAGGCAGGCAGGTTCCTTAGCTCCATCACTAGCCTTAAACCTGTACAGAATTTTTTTGCTCCTTGGCTTTGAAATAAAGCAGTAAGGATTGTTCTCTAGGTCTGAACAACACTAAAATTGTACCAGAGGGACTGGTAAACATATGGCTCAAAGTGGAAGTTTTAAGTTATTAGAGGGAAACGGCTCAAACTTTAAAACTTGCCTGACATGCTTAAAACTCAATGGTGTTTTTCTTGATGATTATAGAGAAGATAGAAGAGGAAGGCTGCAGCTTTGAGGTCTTCAGTCTAAAGGTTAAATTTGTCAGGCAAGTGTGGATCCAACATGGAAAAGATGGAACCAGGAAGGAAAGGATGGAAGGCATGAGCTGTTGAGAGTATGCTTAGTATTTCATCCTAGTGAGGGATTTGGTTGCCTGACCTTAGTTTCCCAGAATCACTTCAGACACCCTATATTGCTTTTGTCTGTCTCTGCAGAAGGACATCGGGCTCTTGTAGATACTTTGTCTTATTTACTGGCCTTGTGTGAATGTCATATTCTAGCATGTCTTTGCTACCTGTGCCCCAGTCTAGCATTTGGAAGGAAACTGGAAAAAAAAAAATTGTTGTGGTGAATGAATGTTTAGGTTTTGAAGAAGTTCTGATCATCTTAATTCATACAGTTAAGCACAAGGAATGTATGAAGCCGTTTGTAAGAAAGGTGCTGTAAGTTTGTCTTTTGTCAAAACAATGATAGGAAAGTAGCGAGGTAGTCAGGGAGTGAACTGCACAGCAGAATAGGTGTAATTGAAGGGTCAGAAATATTGTCTGCGTAAGTAAAATGAGAGGTTATTTAGCATTCGCATGTCTGATGCAAAAGGATCTGATAAGAAGTGATTCTGCTAGGTCAAGTGGAAAATGATTAGAGATAAGCCTAAGCTGTCAGAACAGGAAGAAGGGGATTTTTGAAGCTTTATGAAAGATGACAGGACTTCTTCATAGACTTAATAAAGATGGGGAAGGGGAAAGAAAGAAATCAAGCATGACCCCTACTCTACAGGACTGATAAAATGGAAGCCACTGGCATGCTGAAGGAAGGAGAAATGAAAGTGTTCAGTGTTGTGAAGGATAAGATTTAAACATGTCATTGGCTGTCTGGGGCATTTCTAAGTTATAGATAAACTTGAATGGCTTTCTGCCATAATTGCACTGTAAAACTAAAGTATGACAGGATCTCCTGTGTGCTTCATGTCTGTGGCAAGGCCTGCATCTGCTTCTGCATGGCTCATAGTTTGACTTCATATTAAATTGAAAGCTCTGCCTCCTGACAGTGAACTCAATCTTAAATATGAACAGTCTTACCCAGTCTTGGCTTATGTTCTTTCTACTTTCTGCTGGCATTTGGTTTGCTCGCATCTTTCAGATTCCTGAATGGATGTTAATAGCATAATTGAAAAGACTTGGTTTTGTTTGCTTGCCTGGGTGTATGACAACAGTGAGGAACAGGACTTTGATTGAAACGTAATTGGGACATTTCGTTAGTAAGTTTGGTCCCTTCTAGTACAGTGAACTGCAGGCATACTCCTTTTCTCTAGTGGTTAATTAGTAAACTAAGGCACGTGTGGAATTTATAGAAAAAAAAAAATAAACAGAAACTGAACTCTAAACTAAGAATCACTGTGAAAAGAACAATGTGGGAATCTCTGATTTCCTTAGATTTATAGCAATTCTCCAAAAGGCTGTTTGAGAAGTTCAGTCAATGTAGGGTTCAAGTCACAGGAAGAATTGTTTCTCTAATTCACAAGGATCAAAAGATCCTTCTTTCGTCTGCCTGTATGGAAAAGGCAGAAATTAAAATAATAGTGTTGCACATGAAGTCAATCGTGACTTCTTTCCTTGTAGAGACGAATTGAGTACTGCTGAGTATGTTGTGTGATACCCAGATTGATTTGCCAAGACATCCTTGTAACAGACTTGAGTTGGTTTGAATGATGAAGTGCAAATGTCATCAGAAACCATTGCACAGGTGACCCTTGGCTGAGTGAAGGGAAGTGGCTGAATATAGTTAACCTGAAGGTTTTAGGATGCTGCTATTTGGTATAGGTGTGGGTTTGGTTTTTTAATAAAAAAAGGCTGCAGATGGAGACCACAGGTAAAATTTATATTTAGTATGTTCACCTCTCTTGCTTCCATATGCTTGCAAATAAGAGCATATAAACATTTTTTGAAGTTAAAATTTTGAAGAACTTAATATATGTAGTAGCTGGTAAATTCAAAGATGACATTTTTCACATCTGTAATGAACTGACCTTTAAGTACTTTTCTGCTGTAATTCAGTGTTTCTTTTCCTAATTTCATTTAATAAATGAACATGAGCTATTTGCTTTCTTTTACTGCAAAATGAATATGGGATAGTCAGAATAAAATGAGATTGTTTTTAAAAACAAATAATTACTTTGTAAGCATAACTGGAGCTGGTTTTTTTTTTTTTTTTTAACTCTTTTTTCATATTTTCATGAATCAGTGGGGTTTCTGCCTGTCTGGACTGCTTGGCTGTGATTTTTTTTTTTTTTTTTTTTTTGAAAATGGTTTCCAGCTGCATTGAAATGTAATAGGATTTGGGAGTCTGATTCTCTTAAGCTCCTTTGAAAGTCCAAACCTTTTCTTTTGAGGTGTTTTATTTCAGGAGTACACAAAGTTGATTATCCTGGATAGCAACAACTCCTTTGAACCAGATCTATAAGCAGGAAAGCCAATCATCAGAGTAAGACTGTTAGATGCAAATATAGTATTAAAAACTGTTTGGTCTTCCAATCACTAGAGGCATTAGGCAGACAAATATCATTACAAGGTATGCTAGCCAGCATACTCTGTGAAACACCTTAGCTTATTTGGCCCATATAAATGGGAGAGGGAGTGTGATAGATGTACAGGAAGCACTTTGAACAGCAGGAAAACGGGCTAATTCTTCCCTTTTCTTCCCCCCAGGTGTTTAACTAATCTGTTTTGATTATTTTTGCTGACTTTTTTTCTGGGAATTAAAGTGAGGGTGTGTGTTCTGTGCTTTCCTAGCTGCTTTTTTTCTTACTTTTAAGCCATGCAATTGGCATTCACGTGTTACTAAAATAATCATTTAATGCTCAGAGGTAATTTCAACTTACTAAGTACTTAGCTAAACCTTGTAACTCTCTTGACTTGAAACAATAATATTTTAAAGTGCTTAAACCTTCCACTTTCTGAAGTCTCTTAAGACTGAAATATTATCTAAGACCACAGGACACGGTCATTTTTTTTCCCTGCCTGTATTTGGCATTTTGGATGTTAATAAGACTGTTTATATTAAAAAGCTAAGAGTGGGAAGCAGCCAAATAGTAGTAGTTTCAAGGAAACATCCTACAAGTTAAAGTAGTCCAAGAGAATGCACTTGCTCCTACCAGTGAAGCCAATTTTCTCTGCTAAGCTGAGAAATTGATAGCGTGCTACCTGGTGCTGGACTTAAAGCTTCAGAGGGGAGTTGCTTGCATGGCAACATGGTGGGGAGAGCTTCAGGTGAAGAGAAGGCCAGAAGAAGGTTAAGTGTTTGTAAGCCAAGATATCAGATATCCTGAACATCCGCAAGTATGTCCCTAGGAATCTGGAGGACCTAAGCACACTCAGGAAGTGAAGACTTGAAAAGATTTTTATCTGTTTCTGTTCAACCATCCCCCACATGATGTGTTTTACAAACATGCTGAAAAGAAAATGTGAAATACCTTTGCAAAGTCTATGCAACCCCTATTGCTTTCACCATTATACAGTTCAGCATGGGAATACAATATTCATGACGGTTTGTAACTTCAGTGGGTCCCTGGGAATGAGGAACAGCCACTGGGGAAGGTCACAGAAACTGATGCTAGTTTTGAAGTCAGTATGGTTGAATTGCTGACTTTGGTCTCCTGGGCATTTGAAAAAATGTAATTTTATCTGTTTTTTATCACATGAGAATGTACCTCCATGCTGCAGACCAGTCCAGCGACCAGCTAGCTGAGAGTATGCAGAATGCCATGTAATGAACCAGTTGCAGTTACCTTGTGAACATTCCCCAGTGGAAATTAAGAGTACCTCCCCACATACTACAGCATTTAAAACTTTAATTCTGTAAGTAATATTTTTCAGTCTCCAAGCCTCCTCCTTTCTACCAGCTGATAATACTAAAAATTCACCCCTGAATACAGAAGACAGGTTGGGCTATTTGCTTTGTATCAGTCTTCCTTAACTAAGTGTTGTGGGGTTGCCTCGGAAAAGCGTACTTAATTTTAGTGGAAATTGAAATCCTCATAGGCTTTCACACACTGTGCTGAATATGCAAAGCTTGCAGCCAGCAAAATTCCTATACATTTTCAGGCAGTGAAGTAATTTGAAGAAACAATATCCTTGCAATATAGTTTTAGTTTAAATGGAACAAATACAAATCTCTGTATGGAGTGTTTAGGGTGAACTGATGTTGTTCAATCAGGTCACTGCTGTGTACTAACAAGTTATGAACACCCATTTGGAACTTTTAAATGTGTTTCTAGCTATGTGTTTGTAAATATAATAGCTTTTATATGGGGCTTAAGATACAAAGTTGTAATTCTTACATCTTTATATGTGACAAACAAACTAAGGCTTTTCACAACTTTTAACATGTCATGACATCTGTTGCTTGCTTAGTACTTTCTGTAGAAAGTGGGACTGTGAAAAGAAGAATTTTTTTGGTCTGTGGACTCAGAAATTGCTCATAACAAACTGCTTGTTGAACCTGAGATTACATTTCAAACTAAGCGAGTGTCACCTTGCTCTGATACTCACTGTTGGTTTGAGCATCCTGCAGCAAACTCATCAGTCCCATTCTGTGTTTGTTCCAAGAGAATCACTGGGGAAAGCAAGTAGTTGGTTGAGCTTTTAGTCTGGCATGTTAGCCAATGGGGACGCAACTTCTTATGCATGGAATCCTCTATGGGTATGCAGTAAGACACTAATCTTTAAGATTTTGTACATATGGTAAGCCTGAGGGTTTTGAGAAAGGTTATACATTTTCTGGTTTTAGTGTAACAAGTTTTTTTTTCTCAAAACCAAATAGAAAACCCCTGCACCCCTCCCAAGCCTCAAACTAAGGAGCAATGGAGTTATTTATACGCATTTGCTCTACTACCCACAAGATGGCAGTGTAATACTACAATAAGATGCTAAATGTGGTATTTCTTATGGGTGGAAAATGAGTAAAAATGTATGTTGAAGCTGTTGCAGGTGAGAAGATTGGCATATGTCATTTTGGATGAGAATATGTGAAATCAAAGCTTAGATATAAAAAATAATGATCAATAAATGCTGATTTCATATGTGTACTGTAAAACTAATGGCATTGAATTTGACTTCCCTTGAATCAACTGCAAAAATTGTAAATGGTGATATATCACTGGTAAAGGTAAAAAGATGGTGCTGAGGCTAAGCTACCACATATAAATCTGAAAACTTGGGATAACCTTCTGGCCCAGTGGAATCACTGTGCAGCTAGCTACTTATTTCCATAGTGAGGAACTTGCATCTTGATTATTTTAATTTTATCATAGATTTTATGTGATACTGCAGGAACTTCTTCAAACTCTCAATGCCTATCTATGAACAAAGCGAAGACTGCTGTGTGTTACAGGCTGCTGTAAGCTTATGTTAACTTTTTCAAGTATTGGCAGGAATGAGACCTATAGCAAACCATAAAAGCTTGAAGATATGTACTGCTTCAGAAAAAACTCTAAATATTTTCTTGTCAGATTTCCAGGTTAAAGAATATTATAGAATAGTGTGTATTATACATGTAAAAGCAAACAGGTAGTAAAAATAATTGATAGTGGAGCATGGCTGTTGTAAAGTTTATAGGCAAAAAACATTTTGTCTGCAGAGGAAGTTCTGAGGAGTTGGTACAACTTTTGTGAGCAAAGATTATATTGGAGTGAAGAACAATTTCTTCATTACTGTGTTTATTGTTTCATCAGTTGTGCTTAGTGACTGATATTCATGTTCAAATCCATAATAAATTGTCATAACACAAAGGCTAATTATGTAATAAGAATAAAACTAATATATAAAAACAAAGCATGCCTTTTGATAGCAATATATATGCTTCTGTGGAATTGCTCTAGAAAGGAAAATGCGAACTGATTCTGGTTATTTCTGTGCAGAAAATCTGAGATTTTTTGCCTGTGAAATGATATTACAAATTTTCCCTTAACTGTAGTTCAATTTCTGTGACATCACCTTGGATGTTCTTCTACTTGTAAATATTCTTTCTTATGCTTGTTACTTTTCTACTTCAAGCTAGCGGGGTATGAGACACTCAAAATCATACCACTGTGACTGGAAGAACCCATCTATTAAAGATTGACCCTGAAATTCTCTCTGAAAAATGGGTATGTTAACCTAAAATCCTCAAACTGGCCTAAGTATTGTGATTAGGGTTGGTATAAATTAAAATTGCTAAAAGAGCTAAAGACAAGTAGGAAGAAAAACCTACCTTTTCAGGTAGTGATACGACTCCTAGAATCTGGAAGTCTTGCAAATCAATACTGCACTGAATGGAAAGAACTGACAACAGTTCCATTATAGGGATGCCTCTAAGTATTTTCAGGTATCTGCATCTTATAATAAAGGCTTTAAATCTGTTCTGCTTCAACTGGGGTTGAAAATATGTAATTAACTTTATTCCCCTCTGATGAAATGAATTAGCATTTGCTGCCTGTAGAAATCATCACTCGTCCTGTTGATGGCTAGAATAAACTAATACTGTTTTTTATAATTGGAAGCTCTCACTGATGCCTAATTATCATTTGTACAAGAAAGTGTTAACTAGCAGTCTTTCTAAAATAGTAGTTTCTGTACTGAAAGTCTGTAGTACAGGTCAACTGCTTTGGCTGTGTTCAAAGTTAAATAGTTGCAGGATAAGTACCTGTTCTTTTTTCCTGCAGCATGTCTTGTCCTGGGGACTCATTACAACTAGATATCTGAAATCTATATGCTGTCTGAAACATCTAAGGCTGAATTGCCTATAGTGGTGATTTTCTGATGAGAAAATATGATTATATCTGTAAAAGTTTGAATGTTGTTGAGAACTCCCACCCATACAGCAGGGAAGGAAACACAGGAGTAATTGGCCTTTAGATCTGCTTTACAGTCATTGAACTACACTGTTAACAGCTGCTTTTGTTTTTCCTCTGGATCTTTTTCAATCTGACAATTTTTGGCAGGAAATGTAGTTTATGGGTCATCTTTCAGCCTTTACTCAATGGATCATTTCCCAGTTCAGGTTGTTACCCTAGCTTCCTGGGCTTTTTGCTGGTTTTATTATACTGAAGTGTACTGCTGTGTGGTTGGTGTCCCCAAACAGCAACACTCCCAAGAGCAAAAGGGAGAGTCTTAGTACTTTCAGTTCGAGAAAATGCTTTACACTATTTATTTCACTTCCTCTTAGAGCTAATTCTGAGTGTTTTTGCAACAGAGTTAAGTTTTACTTATTTTTCTATTACCAACACTTATTTCTTAATATTTAGCTAGAGGCTTGATTTTCAAAATTAGCATATATTTCGAATGTATAGTAAATATTGCTCAGCTTTGTTTTTTCAGCTGAATCCAGATAGTGTGCTGAACTTGGTGCAACATGAAGGGCATGGCAAAAAAAACAAACAAAAAAACTCCAAATGATGGTTCTAACTGCCACAATCATAGACACAAAAACCAAATTTAACTCTTTATTATGGGTTTTGTGATATTTGATGTCTCTTCCAGTTTGAGAGGCTATGTGATTTAGTTTCAAAACTTCAAAGTTCGATTAAAACTTGAATGTAAAAAAAATCTTATCCTCAGTGTTGTGGCATTAAAGCTTGTAATGATGAATTATAGAGGCTTTAAGGACCTAAAACCCACATAAACTTTAAAGATGGTTCTCCATGATTTAGATGAATTTGGGATCTGAGCCATGAGGCTGTGAATGCTTGAGGTTGGTGATGATACACTAGCCTTTTTTTTAGGTTGGTTATATATATCTTCTCTACAGGCAGGTTTGAAATGCTGCCTTGCATGCAATGGTGTATACACATGTGCTTAACGTACCCTTGTGGTAACAAGTAGAAAAGAAACATCAGGCTGCTTATAGGTTGTTAGAAGAATTTTTTTTCCAAAACACTGCCTTATGTCAGCATAATCTTGCAAGAATATATATGTCCTAATTTTGTCAGAATTGCTTAATAGCATAAACAAGAGTGTTTGCAATGTTCATGCTGTGCATTCTAAATATTGCATCCAGCATCCTTTTTAGGTGCTTCTGCAATTGTACCCTTGGCAGCCTCTGTCTTTAGATTGTTGTACTAGTTCATCCTTGGAACAGTTCCTCATCAGAGTGCTTACATAAAGGAATTGGCAGTATTCTGAGAAAAGACTTCTGGAAGAACCTGAGAGCTTTGAGAGTCCCCATAGTCCTGCTCTTCACTCATTTCCAAGTTACAGAGCCAAAGCAATGGGACTTTTAAGTGTTGTGTTGTATGGATGAGAGCTTCATTCTCTTCCCCTAAATGGGATTAGGATTCTGAATGGTATTGCGGCTGTTGAATTAAGTGGGGGAAACATAGCTGCCACTTATTCATTATACCTGTTAGTAAAAATTTTACATAGCAAAACTGTAACGTTGACTGGGTAATGAGACAGTCCTCGCTTAAAACAGCTTCTACTGTGTTTTTTCTAAGCAGCAAAGAAACTAAGTATTAAGATGCAATATGCTTTCTCTGGCATATTCTTCCTTAGTATGAAGTACGATGATGGCAAATCCTAGATGACAAAAAAGGAAACAAATCAATCTCTTCTGCTGGTTTGTCAGCAAACTTCTCCCCTTTTGGCAAATTATACTTCTTACCATGATAAGAAATATAGCTTTATTGATTAGACATTTCTAAAAGGGAGAAAGAAAGCATATGGGCTTTCTGCAAATATAAAGCAATGAATATTGTCAGAGACTAGACTAAATGGAAAGAAATGTCTTATTTAGAGTATGAAACTCTAAGTTAATGGCCATAAAGTTTAAATTAGTTCAGACTTTTCTTATTAGAATAAATGTTTCCTTTTAAAAAGCATGATAATCATAATCAAGACTGAATTTGTTCTGTTATTTATTTTCAAAATGATTGTGCATGTTTAGTAGACTTTTGATTTAAATCCCTAGGGATATATTGGAGACAGATGTTTAGATGACCTTATGTTTAAAGTAAAGTTATATTTGGACACTAGATTAAATTTTCCTTAAAATCTTTCCTTATATGTTAGATTGTGGAGGGGTGTAGAAAGTATTGAAAGATTTATGTTGAAAAAGCACTGCTTTATTTTTAAAGTAAGTTATTAGAGTTCAGTAGATTTTATTTCAGGGGACCCTCAAAAGCACAAAATGTCTGATTATGAAACAGTATGTTTACAAATGAAAATATTGTTTCTTGTTGGCGAGCTAAATGAGAAACAGACTTCTTTAAAAGTTCCTTGAATTCAAAAGCAAATTTACCATGTCATTTATACCTTCCCCCCAAACTTGTTAAAGGCCATGGTAGAACTTAAAATGTAGTATCCATTGAAGACTGCATAATAGGACATAACAGTAGCTAGTATTTTTACTTTCTGGTTTTTGAACAAGTAATCATTTCTCTCAAGCTGCAGTGTGGATGGCTATGATGGTTTTGTATGTGACAGTGAACAACATTTTGGAAAGTCTTCAATATTTTGTCAAGTTGTAATTATCAAAATTGGCCTGTTGAAAACATATTGATTGACAGATAAAAAAAAAAGTCTCTTCAGTCTTTTGAAGCTTATATAGGCAACACTGGCTTTTAATGTGTTAGATAAACAAGTTACTGAGTTACTGGAATTCTGGCATTTGTAATTGTAACTGAAGTATTGTACTAATAGAAGTATTGTACTAATAGCAGTAACAAGAATTGTTGTTATTGTCTAAATTTCTTTTTTCCCATTACTACTTTACTGGCAGAATACTTTTCTTTGTAGGCTGATGCAAAGATTGCACTAAAACATTGATCGGATGCTTGGTACTTAGACTGCAAAATGCCTTTTGCCCAGATTTCATGTGAACATTTCTGTGGGACAGCATTTTTATTGTTTTCTGTCATTTGTGATTAGGAAGGTGGATGTGGCCAGAGCTGGAAATGTGTTTTGTGCTGAGCAGACCTTGTTAAGTTTAGGCAGCCTATGCAGCATTTTGTCAGTAATCTCATTGAGGTCCGCTGGGTTAGAACTGGAGTAGCCTTCTCCTGGAAAAAAAAAAAATTAAATTTCTTTGCAGTGTTTGGAACTGCCTGTTTCATCTAAGAGTGGATATTGGGTCAATGCTGGCATGAAAGTCTCTCTAATTCACAAAGGGAGTGAAAGGAAGAGATCCCATCCTGTTACTGAAAAAGGAGCTTTCAATTCTGTCTTGTTTTTCTAGGGCTTATTGCTATTAGGTGAATGTTGATAGACAAATGTATATTAGGCACCAGAAATAACTGTTTTGCACAGCATGGATCTAATCAAAACCTAGTAAATGAATGTGATGCCATTTACTGTAAGCAGAAATTAAGTTTTTCTTCTTGAATCAAGATTTGGGATTTAGCTTATAACTCTGGAAAATAAGTGGAAGAGATTCTTCTAAAAAAGCAATTAAAATTAACACTGTTTTGCATAAAAATAGGATGACATCTAGTAATTCGTACAAGAACTAAAAGAAAATGTGATCTCTTGTTGAAGTGGTATATAAATGGGGGTCCTTTTCTATATTTGTATGCATAGGAATTCAATCTATGTTTATAGATCTAGAAAATCTGTACAATGTATAATCTACCTAGTATTGAACTTTAACATTTGATATAACTTTTTCTGTAACATTATCCTTACCTAATATTTAAATATTTCTGGCAGCTAAATAATAAACAGAAGTATTGTACAAACTCTAAGCAAAAGTAGCTTTTAAGAATTAATAGGGAAAAATAGGTTTATTTTAAAACTAAAGGTTATACAAACACAAGTATCTGCTGAAGAATTCCAAGAAGCAAAAAGTGGTCACAAAATTGGAGCAGATAGCCCTTAAACTTCCACTAAAAATGTCACTTGTCTAAATTCTTGTTATGAAGAGAAGGGGCACTGTAGAATGAACTTCTAAAAATTTTGCTGATAAAGAAGTCTTATGGTGTTGTGGTTAGATATTGTCTACACAATTTTCTACATTCAGAAATGTTCTTTAAAAGTGTTGCAAAATATTGATCAGTTGACACAAACACTTTTAATTGGACTAGTTATTTTCTTAGTCTTGCAGCCTTAGACTGAATGCTTGGAATTGGGCTGGAGTAACTTGGGCAACAACTCTTATGCTTGTGTAGTGTAATCTTACCTTTCATTATATTGATAGCCTTTTCCTTTTTGCCGTATCAATCTATATGTTCTTCAGTGAATGGAAAGAATAATGGCTTTCTATTTAGATACTCATTATCTTCTCATACAATATGTTGTCACTTACATATACAATATTTGACTTTTGTCCTTGATTATGCATGAATCTCTTTATGCTACTTGAATATTTTCACTGAAGACTTCAGTTGGTGTGCTGAGATTTGCAGAAGTGATTAGTCCTCTCTGGTGTTTCAAGATAGACACTGGAAGTAAAGTTGACATGTTTACTGGGGTGCTATGAACGTTTTATGCAACTTGTAGAGAAGCAGGGACATAATCCTGGGAGGGAGGAGGAAAAGATAGTTTTAACTCCTTAATTGCTATTTAAAAAAAAAAAAAAATTTCTCTTGCCTATAGTTCTGTTTCCTGACCTATGCATCTTAGAACTATTTTTGAGGTAGAGGGGACCCTAAAGATTAAATGCTACTCTATTACTCACAAAGTTGTAAGCATTTTGTGATGAATGGGGTAGCATCCTTCAGGGAAAACCACTGCAGTCAAGTACAGATGGTACCACAATTGTTACCAGCTTAGTCTTAAGATGGTCTCTTCTGTTCAGTCTTAATCCTTGTTTCCTACATTTTGATCTTTATAATTGCACCTAGAACCTTAACTGTAAAACCTGTGAACTGAAAAACTTGGAGAGTCAGTGTTCTATAAGTCATATAAATTGGGGCATCAATAGGGCTGGAACATTATCTAGTGCAACTAGGAATTGGGGATAGTTTGCTTTGTCTTTATTTTGACTACAAACCCCATGGTTAGGTAATTAAATTCAGACAGAGGAATAAATCACTGTATTACATCTTGTCTGATGGTTGAACTGTTTGTAAAACTTGAACATATTTTGTTTGCTAATTGTTTTGTAAACCTTTCAGTATTCAAGTTTGTAGTATAAATAGTTTTGACTATGGGAGAGATTTAGACTGTCTGTGTTCTGCATAAGCAAAAATTGTATGCCTCTGGCTTATTGAACAATTCAGAACAGACCCAGGAGATTCATGAGACCGGTGAAAGAATTGGGACCCTCCTTGGCTTAGCTTGTAGCCCAGGAAACCAAGGAACCAAGAAAATACTTTTTTTCCAAGAGTGTTTTTTCACCAGGCTGCAAAACTGGGTTCATTCTTGCTCTCTTTCTAGGTCTTGCAATGAGTTTTTGCACAGTGGTACAGATCAAACATGGGAGAGAGTAACTGTATATGCTGTGGCCCTGGTGGTCAGTCAAGTCTTCTGAAAAGTGAAATAATGGATTTAATTTTTTTAGCTGAGGGCAACCTTAGCCATAACTGTTTTGCTTTCTGGGCCCTGACATGTTAACTTTTCATGTGTACTTTCAAGTGAACTGTCATTCCTGAGCTCTAGGGGAATTGGAGGTGTCTGAACCATGAGACTAATCAGTATTTCAATTCCACTGAAATCAATGGAAGTTACAATCCCTGAATCTCTTCTGAACTGAACTACATCTGCATCAGGTATCCTGTGGTGTCCAGCATGTCAACGTACTTACTATAGCTTTAGGTGGCTCCTCCCTGTACCTATACAGGAACTGACCTGTTGTTGAATTATTTCACTGACTGTGGGCTTGGGCTCTCTGAAGTGTCTAGTTGAAGTCAGGCAGCAACTTTCTAAGCATTGCAGTGCCTAGGCTGATGTCCCTAAAGTATGTAGGCAAATAACTTTTTTCTATTTTGAGTGTCTAAAACTGGGTGCCCAAAAGCATATGTCAGCTATTTGAATAAAATGGGCCTTATTTTTAAATACAACTTGCTGAAGTCCCATGGATATAACAGGGCCTAGTAAAGTAAGCTCCTATCTGGTAGGATAGACTGCTAAAGGGTTCCTATCCCAGTGACTCTGGAAGCTTTGCTTGACTAAAACACATGAATTGATTAAAAACTATGCTGAAGAAAAAAGCTGTAATGATACTGGAGGAAATTATTTTGCTTTAATTTTAAGCAAAAACTTTAGAAGATTGCTGTCATATACTGCTTATAGGAAAAAAGGTTTAAACTGGAAGAATATTCACTTTATACCAAGGTAGGTCAAAATTTTACTTTGCTAATTGAGTATTTTTAAATAAACTGATAAATACTAAATTCCAAAATCAAAGCTTTATAACAAAAAATTACTTTTGTGCTAACTATTGCAGAATGGAGGCTAGTCACAGCAATTAAGGATGAACAGCGTATAATTAAGTTGAAAGCTTCAGTCTTTTCCACAATGTTATAAAATACAGAAGGAATAATTAATGGACTGAACAGAACCCTGACTAGTGTGAATGAAGTTGACCCATCTTTGAGAAGGGGTTCAACCAGATGACCACCAAAGATTCCATGCCATTCAAGTTACTGACTCTATTAGAAATGTTATTTTTAAAAAGTTTCTTGTAAATCTGAGACAATCTAAATGATGTCTCTCTGAAATCCTGATCAAGAATTGATATTGCCATTTGCATTTGGACATTAGGTGAAAATGTTGGAAAATTTGCTATAATTAAAAAAAAATCCTGTAGGAAATGGCTTTTGTGATAGCAAATTAATTATATTTCTGGTATTGTTTTCATTCTTGGTTTATATTTGTGGTGGGGAAAAAAGGTTTCTGTAATGGGCTGTAGAGCTCATAGCTGAAAAATCTAGCCAGCTCTCAGCTTGAACTTCTAAAATGTGTTGTCAGGTACTCCTGGGTCAGATGTACTGTGTTTAGTGATAACTATATGGTGCACAGAAGAGCACCATAAAGCTCTCTTGGAAAACTGATAACCCTGGAGTCTTGCATAAAACTGTTTTCCATCCAGCAAAATAACCTTTCATGGCTGCAGTGTTCTTAATGTAGATTATTTCCTATTCTGTTCTAGAACTTTTATTCTCAAACTTGAACAAAATTACTCTTAGAATTTGACTTCCCTTACCACAAGTTATGTATGTGAAGTCATGTTGACACTGTTGTATTTTGGACCTGGCTTCACTGGCCTTTTACTGAAGGATCTGGGGTGCATATCTGGAAATAGGTTCTTATTTATAATCAGTCTGCAAATGGCAGTCTTGCTGAGTGAGGAACAGGGCTATTAGACTCCAGAGGCATTAAAAAAACCTCACCTGAGTTTATTGTACAAAGTGAGCCAAAACCTAAGCAGTGTTCTGTCTGAGCCTATTTACATTTATCTAACAGCATTGCTGTTTCATCTTGACTTCCTTGTTTAGACTTTGAAATGGTGATATAAGAGGACTGTCAGTATTTGCCTTAGAAGCGTCTATGGACATGCCTGTTATTCTTTTAGTCAGAGCTGGGACTTGTTCAATTTCTCATATTTTTTGTTGAGATTTGCAGCCCATATGTATTGGTCATCTTCAGTTGGCTTTGAGTTGGAGGCTGAACTGTCTTCTGGAGCTGGATCGAGCACAAGTTTCCTTCCCTTGTTCAGCACCCAGCACATTTGTTTCTTCCTCACTTGTTGAAGGATGTAGGTTGGCAGTGGTGCTATCTTCTCTTCCAGGTTTGCTTCCATTCAATGAAAATTCTGGTTGTTTTACTTTGCTTCTGCTCAGCAACTCTAGCTTTTTCTAAAACTCTGATGGTCATGCTTTGTTTGTAGAACATCAGATGATTAAGGAATTTTTCTAAAACATGTTTTGTGCCAAGCAAGACCTAAGGGGCAGGATGTACTGATTGTATACAATTGTGTACTTTGTTTTCCTCTGTTCTTGCTAGAATGCTGCTAGTATCAAACCTGCTGATGGGGAAAATGTTTGCCATTCACGATCTCAAAAGTCTCTCCTCTTGTACGTAGTTTAAACATTCATTTTTTCGCAAATAAATGAAGGCCCTGAGCTTTTTTGCCACCTGTTGTAGCCAGTAAATATATCTGCTCAGGTCCTCCTGCTCATCCTGATGCCTAAAGCAATAAACTCCCAAGCGTTACAGGCTGCCTCTTGGAGAAAGTTCCCTATTTACTAAGCATGAACTTCCTGTATGTTGAACTTATTTCCTGGAAGTTTCCTGTACAAACTGTTTCTTGGTTGAGTTAGTCCTGTGTGCTATCTTACTGTATGCCAACACTTTGCAAAAGTAAAACACCAGAAAGGGTACTTGTCAGTCTGATATTTCATATTTTTTCCATTTGTTATTTGCTTTTACAATTTGTTATTGGTAGGGATAAAGTTGCTTGTGCGAGCCCTGTTTCTTTTGCCAAAGGCTACTTGTGAGAATGCTTTTCTCATTTTACTTGCTGCTTTCATCTCAGTGGCTTTTGTGTCACTATCTGGGTTAAAATCTGCACAAATTCGGAGTGCATTTAAGTTGACGATATATTGTTCTGTTGCAGTGTTCCTCGTTGACCTATAAAGAGAGGTGGTGCTATTTATCTATGCCTGTTCTTATTGTGTTAGCAAACTCTTTGAAATGATGCTCACCTTTTAGGGAACTGATCCAAGGAGCTTAAGTGACAGAAACCTAATTGCTTTTGGTAGGGTTAGCTTTCTGACAGTTTATCTGCCTGAACTGGGGGAGCTGGCAGGAATTCCCAGTCCATGGAAGAAAAGTAGGTAATGGTTCTGGTAGCAGCTGGCTTGTTGGGTTTCTTACCTGTTTTTATCAGGCTGCAGTGAGTGCCAAGAACACTTCTGCTTCTGAACTTCACCCAAAGCTTAACAGACATCAGCAATTTAATTTGCTTGCTCTATTGTGGTAGCTAATGAAGCTGTTTGTCACCTTCCATATTTTCCCCTGTAGGACCTGCTTCTCGGGTAACCTGAAGCTTTAACAAATACCATTAATGGAAGATACATACTCAAATAATCCACACCAGGAAAAAGGACTTTGCTCAGCTTTGTGTGAGGATTAAGAGGGAAGGAAGGTTCCACTCTGCTCTTTATGAAAGAGCTTAATAACTCTTCTTTGTACTACTGGTATGCTGATGAATATAAACTAATACTAGATTGAGTTTAGGGTCTGGGGAATGTATTTTGGGCTTTGTATCATGCTTTGCTAGGTGTATAACCCATTTGACTGATGTGTGGAAAAACCATCAGATTGCAGCTATAGCAGTTGAGTCACTGGTTGTCTGCTTCCCATCTCATAAGCCCATCACTGGATAAACCATCAGAGTTTGTATTCATCTGGAACACTGGCAGATAAGCCATAGAAACACTTTCAAGCATGTCTTCTGCTTTTCTGGTGTTGGTCACTTGAGGGCGGGGGTTGAGGCTGGAAATGCGAAGGGAATTTGCATTTTCAGCTTGCTTGCTCTATCCCTCTGGGCTCCAAGGGTGTTGATTACAATGTTTTTCTGGCAGACTATGCTGGTTTGTTAAACTTAATTTTTCTGCCTGACAGTATTTCTCTTAATTTGCTTGTAAAAGTCTTAGAAGCCTTTACATACATTCTTGTTTGCTGCATTTTGTAATCCTTTTGTGATACTTGTACTTCAGCATTTAAGGTGGAGATGGCAGTGTTGTGCTTCTCTGCTGTCTTGTTTGGAGAAAAAAGCAAATTGCTTACTAGGACACTCAGGCTGCTGCTGTTTCTGAGTTCGTGTGTCCAAACAGAAGCCCAGCTATGTGTGTGGGGGGGGTTGCTATGTGCAATCTCATCTATAGGAAGATAAATGTCTTATGACAAAAATACTGAAATTAAGAAGCTACTGGAAGTAGTTAAAGATCAGTCTGTAGGGTATGGTATTGGTTGAAAAGTTCTATTATAACACTTGATTGAAAAATATTTAAATTAAGAGTAACTTTTTCACTTAGAATATTGCCTATATTAGTTCTAGATGAAAATGGAAGAAAACTGGGTTTTGAGGCATTCATAGTCTGCAAGTTACAAGCTTTCATAGTAATTATGAAAGTTTTAAACACTCATAGAAACTATAATATTACTTTCAAACATGGTCACTAATGCTATAGGTGTCTGGGCACAAATTCCTTGCCTTCAATAAACTGCCAGTTCTGTGTTTGGAAGACCTATAGCATAAATGTGTTCTTGCTGGAGCAGAGCGGTGCCTCCGAACACCTGGAACTTTGGCCTTGTGTTTGGAAAGCAGCCAGATGCTGACCTTGGTGGTCCTGCACCTGTGGATGCAGTGCCCACTCAGATATCATCACCTTGCACAGCATCTACTTGCACGCTGGAGTTTGAAGATCTAAGCTCCAATGACTACTTGTGCCTTGGCTTTCTTGTTTTCATATTATGATGTTGACAATATAAGCAAATATTTCTTGAGTCTTGTACTAACACAGCCTTGCAGATGACAGATCTCTCTCTTTATTCTGAGATGCCTCTACTTTTAACCCTCTAGTTTTCCTCCTTAAATTAGTTTCTTCCCCTCTCCAATAACACTTACAGTTGATGGTTTCACTGTACACTTTTATTTTTCTAACTCTGAACAAGAATGTGCATCTGTTGATAAACTATGTCCTAGTGACTTACACAGCTGCTAGAATTCAGTGACAACTGTGTAACTTTGAGCACCTATTAATGAGTAGATATTAATATTTTGGGAAATATGAAGGCATATATAATGTGCATGAATAATATACTGTATATTAGTGGTATATGCATTTTTAGTTCTTTGTTCCTCTTAAAGCTACCACTGTTGATGCGAGTTTCAAGAGCATAACTCTTAATAAATATGTAGTAGAGCTTATATTGCTGCCGGAACTTGCCTATTTTATCTTACAAGAGAAAACTTCGATACTTAGGCGTTTGAATAGCCATCACAGAAATATGTGCAACAGGGTTGGAGGAGGGGCCAAGTTTGATACCTCTGTGTTCTGTGTATACTGTTTACTTGTTTTTCTAATGGCTGTGATTGTATCTACAACTGCAGGTCTTGTTCCTTAAGTTTATTCCTTAAATTGATATTTAAAAGGTGACATCATTCATACTTTCTAGTACCAATTATCTGTTGCCTGTTGAAGTCCTATTTCAGTACTTTACTTTCTCTTCATCTCAAGAAGGAGTTTCCTGAAAACTGGCTCCAGACCATGTGGAGCAAGGTATATCACTATTAAATATAATAGAACATAGTGTTATGGCACTGTTTGTATGAGTTTGAAATCTGTCTACTCACTGTATCAATGGTTATTTTAGTTATCAAGTAGATTATTATTTGTCTTCAGTGGTTTACCTTTTCACCATTTTAATGAAAGATGAAGCTGTTTCATGGGGTAGTTACCACTATTTCGTTCCTAAAATTCAAGCACTCTAGTACTAGGTAAGCATTATCGCTGTTTTGTTTGGTATTTTAAATTCTTGTATATTAGCTGCAAATATTTTACCTTAGTTGAAAATTCTGATATTGAAATTTTCTATTCTTGGGTCTCTAAAGTGTAGTGATTGATATACACTGATTACACCCTGGAGATTTTATTGTTGTTATTATTAAGTATTAAATAACATGGCCTCTTAAAGCATTTATATAGCTTATGAAATTAAAAGTAATTTTGCACCAAAGGTAATGATTAGAACCATGCCTCATGTAAAACAGACATCAAAAATCAGACCGGAAATCTCCAGCTCTGTATTGTCCTTCTCTGTTGCACATAAAATCCTCAAGACTAAAAGCAACCATGTCTACTGTAGCGTTGTCTGTTCTCAGCAGATTAGAAATGGTAGCTTGTGGGAACGAGCTGTTCCTTTTACTGTGTGCTAATATTATGCTAATGATGATGCTTATTAATGCTAACAATTTTGCATCAAAGCATGCAAAAAACGAGAGGAAGTATTATGTTATGAAGACATGTGCCAGCATTTTCTGAGGCTCATATGCATCTGGTGGCCTAGTAAGACTGCAGCAGGTCAAAAGTGAGTATCTGAAGATGTCTCTATTTTTAACAGTTCATGCTTGGCTTTGGAATGACTTGATCTTGTTTTGAAGGAACGGTTGTCAATGTCCAGAAATCTATAGCGTTGCATTTCAAACATGACTGCAAACAGTGCAGGTTATGTTAATCCCCAATTTAAGACTTATTTGAACTTAAGTATTAAATATTTAAAACTACTTTATTTCAAATTATATTTAATCATTCATCTCCTTACTAAGCCTGCTCCCATACTGATTCCTTGACCCTTCTACAAGAGGGAGATGTGAGTAACATGTCCTCTCAGTGTACTTTGTCCATTTTGATTTACTAGTGAAATAAGCTATTTAGTGGTTACATTGATGTTATGGTGTGGCCTGGCCAGACTGTTCGGAGCAGTAAGTTGTTGTTTGGGTAGAAGGCTCAAAGTTTTTAATTTTGGAGGCAGGACAATTGCCATCCTGCAGCTGATGTGTTTCTCATGAGAATATATCACTCTTTAAATAGGCAAATGTATTTGTGAGGACTTAGCTCTTGTGAATTTCTGTAAGCACAGATGCAATGTTTCTATGTAACATAAGTACTGGATATTAGCAGATCAAGGGAAGGTGAGGATTAGTCAACAAAATGTGGATATGTGCAACCATGATTGTTTAAAGTTCTTTTCTTTTAAAATACAGTGCCTGTTTAGATCACTAATGTATTTTAATTGTTTCCATCTTTCAAAATATGTCTAGCAAGTTCAGTTTCTAGTTGTTGTTACACAAATAAACTGGTATTAGATGCATTGCTTTCTTCCTTTCAAACATACTTTCAAATTAGTGCTTAATGTGGTTTGAAGATTTTGCCAACATACTCTTCCAGATCCTTCTCTTGTATGGGGGTGGTTGATTACATCTATCTTTCTTTTTTGGTTTACAAATGCCAATATATTCCGAAGAATGCAAACCCTGGGACCATTTGTCATCACACTTTGATTGTAGTTCACTTCGTTATTGTATGTAGGAGGAAAAGCAAACAATTAGATGCCTGAAGGGGGGAGGGGAGGAAATCGGAGTGTCAGGGCATGCTAAGCATTCTTACTGCATTGCATACTTTAACCTCCTATTGTTTTCAGATTGCTTTTAACACTTACCTGCCTGGATGTGGCAGATATACATAGATTTAAAAACAAAACAGAACTGTTTGGTTGAAATACTTGATGTAAACATTTCTGAAACAAATGGAGTCAAAGGTCTGTAGCCCTTAAGGATTTAAATTTGTTATTTTTGTAGACTGGGTGCCTGACTTGGATTCTGAGAAGGTCTTTCATTTTTCACTTGAATGAGAGCTCAGTTTTAATAATCAGATTTGCTAGGCATAAATGTTCAGTTTGTAGACATAAGTCTATCTAAGCTGTATCAAGATTAACAGTGTAGGTAGGCATCCTTCATCTTCTCTGCAGGGCTTCATTCAGCAGATGTGTTTAGAGCAGCTTCATAAGATCAGGCTTTGTACAAACTATTGTGAGAAGAAATATCATTCCCCACAGTTTTGTCCTGCATCTGCTTTCCCTAGCTCTCCAGTGCTAGATCACTCAACTGTCATTTAAGAGACTTAGGTTCAGCTCCTCTGTGAAAACTCAGGCTTGCATTATTCACTGCATTGGGGTAGTATTGTGCCTACTTCAAGTTCTTATGGGGAACAGCTCCTGTTCTCAGCCTTCTGTACTGAACAGCTTTGCATGTAAGATTTAAGGGCTGAGAAAGGTGGTGTGCTTGTTAGTCTAAGCATGACCCTGAAGCCTACTAGCAAGGGAGGAGACTTTGGTATAAGTGTTAGTTTCCTCAGAGCTGGGACTATAATCCTGATTTCCTGCCCCCCCCATGAGCGCCTCTTCCACTAGGCCATAGTGTCTAGCCTTTGATCAAGTGGATCTTTAATTATGCAAAATGGACTGGTTTGAACAGAAGGGAGTGAATAAACTTACCTCATACAGTTCTGTTGTAGCTTAGCATTTAGGGCAGTCTCCTCAAGATAATAAAGGCAGGTTTAAATACCTCTTGGTAGAGGCAGACAAGGAATCGGTTTCCCTTGCCTTGATGTTACAATTCACTTATCTGTTGACTTAGAATCATAGAATCACTTTGGTTGGCAAAGACCTTTGAGATCATTGAGTCCAACCTTTAACCTAACCCTGCCATCCCACCACTAAACCATGTCCCTAAGCACCTCATCTATCCTTCTTTTAAATATCTCCAGGGATGAGGACTCTACCACTTCCCTGGGCAGCCCATTCCAGAGCCGGACAACCCTTTCTGTGAAGAATTTTTTCCTAATGTCTAGCCTAAACCTGCCCTGGTGCAACTTCAGACCATTTTCCCTTGTCCTGTTGCCTGTTACCTGAGAGAAGAGACCAACCCCCACGTCACTACAGCCTCCTTTCAGGTAGCTGTAGAGGGCGATAAGGTCTACCCTCAGCCTCCTCTTGTCCAGACTAAACAACCCCAGTTCCCTCAGCCACTCCTCGTAAGACTTGTGCTGTAGACCCCTCACCAGCTTTGTTGTTCTCCTCTGGACATGTTCCAGCAATGCAACATCTTTCTTGTAGTGAGGGGCCCAAAACTGAACACAGTATTCAAGGTGTGGCCTCACCAGCACTGAGTACAGGGGCACGATCACTTCCCTACTCCTGCTGGTCACACTATTTCTGATACAGGCCAGGATGCCATTGGCATTGACTTGCTCACCTGTTAGCCTGTGGGTACAACCACTGTCATTGCTCTTTCAAAAGAGGGACAAATGTTAATACATCTAACTCCAGGATGAGGCTGCAGGTTGAAAAGACCGGGTGGAAAGAGATGCTTTACACCTGCTGAGAACTTGGGTGCCTGATACTGAAGGGGGAGTCTTTCCTTTTCCTTGGCATGTGCTAGTGCTACTCTTCAGTTGAGTCATCTGGGTTTTTGGCGCTTTTGAGGAACCTCAGTGGTATTTACCTTATCTGTGAATCAAGCATTCAGGAATCCTACCTAACTCAGTGTGTGTTGCACAAATGAGGCAGAGAATTTAATGTAGGTACAATAGCATGGAGCATTTTTTAGCATATTCTTTATGGGTTTAGCCTCAAAGCAGCAGTTTCAGACCTTGAAAATGATGTGTGTGATGTGTGAGGCGATATTGAGAACACAGTAAATGTTCATTCCTCTGATAATAGTGAGAAAAGCTCAAACAAAACAGTAGCCTCAAAATGAGTCAAGTGTAGCATCCATTTTGGTGGCACTTTTTCCTGTTCTTCAGGTGCATGTCCAGAAGAAAATATGTTAAGTCATGGCTGCTGGGGTGTACACAGCACAGGAGAGCAGAACTGAAGACCCAGCTGTTCTTGGACACTTTGAGTGTTTGGGATATTTCTGCAGGCTGATAACTATTACTTCAGTTTCAGGGTTAAGGCTTAAAAAGCGTTGTCCTCTGCTTAATCTGCTTCAGTTCTTCATAGTATTAGAATGGACCATGTGGAACTAGGGGATATTATGGCTGTTTAGTGGCTCATTTTGGAGCTTAAAGTTCTCTGCTTGTATGGCAGGATTTAAATGAGAGCACTATCTGAGACAAAGGATACACTGGCCTAGAATCCCCCTACTGCTTCATAGATCAGTCAACCTAACTAAACCCACAAATTTCAGTATCTTCCTTTGGTTGATGCTTAGTGCCAAAAGCACCTAAAGTTCCTAGTTAACTGATGGTTTTTAACCAGTATTATTCAATTAACCAATTTTTTACCAGCGTTCACAACCTGAACTGCTTCAGTTACCCCTTAAATGAACATCCACATGCATGCAAAGATTTGTTAAAAGCCAGTTTACAGACTTAGAAGCTAAAACTGTACGTCTACTCAGGCCCCAGACCTGACTCTTCCTGTAGATGCACCAAGCTGGTGGAGTCCATTTGTGCTAATATAGGAACTGAAATTTTAGGAGTAAGTCGCAGAAACATCTGACAGCTTGGTTTGAAGCAGTACTTAGGTGAACTCAGTAGGAAGACTCCCATTTGCTTCATGTTAGTTAGATAGCCCTTTAACGCATGAGCAGGAATTTCCCTTGTTCAAAGAACATCTGTCAGCTGGGGTGGAATTGTAAACATGCTTTGGCCTGAGCCTATTTTCCCTGTTCCCATTGAGTGACAGGTTTTGGTTTTTAAAATGCAAATAAGTGATTTTTAGTCCAGAAGCAGGCCTAGGGCCTGCCTCCCCACCCATGGCTTTTTTAAAAATATGCCTTTTCAAGTTATGCAGGCCCAGCTAGGGAGCTCAACTGCCCTGAGAATCATGACTCTCAGAGCCTGGAAAGCATTTGCACAAGTTGTCAGTTCTCTGTTCCTGACCCCTGTTTTTGGCAGCTCTGCAGGTCCTGACCGAAGAGCAGGAATCCTTTCGCAGCTTTTTGGATTTTCCTGATGCTTCTGTTAACTACAGTGCTTCCATCTGTTGTCTTCAGAGGTTCATGTGACCTGGAAGGCAGATTTTCAGCTCTGGGTTGCCTCATTAGGCTTAAGAGGGACAAAAAATTTACTTTTTTCCTTAACTTTTATTCTGAATAATGTATTAAGAGCTGTACTAAGCCAGACTTAGGAGATGATGGGAAAATAACTTGGATTATCTATTTTATGATGCTGCTGTGATTACTCTACTTCGGAAAGATGTGTATTAAGGGAGCACAGCAAACTTGTGCACAACTGAATGGAGCAAGCAGGCTCTCTTACTGGACCTTTAGACTTATGGTCCCATCAGTTGGCATTTTTTTGCCTTCCAGCATTTATATATCTATGAAACTTTGTTTTTAACTCTGTAGCAGTTGTCCTCTGTTTTCCTCACTAGGGCTTTTCTGAGAGTGCTTTTCTTAATTCTTAAAGTCTGTTACAATGCAGTTATTTATAGATGTTTTGGAGATGCAATTCTTGCATTTATGAACTCTTTTCATTATTAGGAGTAGCTCAGTTCAACATAATTGCAGCTTGTTCACTCCATTTCTCACTTAAGAATTTCACTATGTAACTTTGTTGAAGTCACTTAAGAGTTAAGAATGGAGATAAAAATCATACCCAAAACAGCATGGCATAACAATAGTTGACTTCAGCTCTTCTGTTTGAGAGGGAAGGTTTACTATTTTTTATTTTGCTCAAATATTTAAAATAGAGTAAAAGAGATACATTATAATACATTTTAATATCTGTTGCTATGATAATCCCAGTCATGCCTGTTTTGGCCATTGTCTGGTACTGAATCATAACTGATTCTGGAGTAAAAATAACATGTGTAGGAAGAGGAGATGAAAATGAAACACCATGCTCGAAAGAATGACTATTGGTATTGCTTTCAAGCAGTGAGATCTACAAGCTGTGAAAGAAGGAAGTGGTGAAAGTCTTATCACCTGGGTCCTTTAACAGCTCATTAGAAAATAGCCTAGTATAGAATAAAAAAGAATGATCCTGTTTGACCAGGAAAAAGGCCTGTTAGGTCACATCTAGTTCAGTTTCTGTGATTAAGCAACCCCACAAAGTGCATTCCCGCTATTAACTATGCAGGCATAGGCATGTACCAATACAACAAAGCACCAGCGAAGTGGGAATAGTAAATTGTTAAAAGTGTATTTGTTTCAAGCTATTTGAATATTGAAAAGACCTAGCATATGGGCATGAGAAGATGGCAAACTGTCTTTAGATTTTAACTGTGTTATGATTTCTCACTTTGCTGTTGTGAGAAAGATGAGATGAAGTGAACTTCTCAGTGGGCACCATACAGCTTTGCAAGGCCCAAAACAACTGCTCTGTCTGGGAAACCTCTGTTACATGCCTCTTCCAAGTGTTGGGAACAACGGTTTAAAAAAAATCTTTAAAAACCAGTGTATGGCAACAGTGTCAAGACACTGAAAAAGTTAAGGGCATCCAGTCCTGTTGTGAATAGATGTGCTTTTCATGTGAAATATTAAATTGTAGATTGTAGGAATAACAGGATAATCTGCATGTGATTTTTATACATCTGGGCAATGCTTTTAATAGACAGAATGCCAAGCTTTTGTCCATGTAATGTGAAAATAAAATGCATAGTATGGTTCATAGAAATCAGACTTACTGCTAGCAGATTTTCAGAGTACACAAGATGTTCTGCTTGAACACAGCTTGGGGTTCTGGTTTGTAAGAGCATAGTTAACTTCGGCATTTTTGGTTTACCTGTTTTTTTCTTTGCAATACCAAATCTTTGTAAATGGGCAGTGAAATAATGAGTGAAATTAAAATGTCTTGGAAACTTAATGATTTACACTGTGTAGTTTAACTTTTTTGGTGTTCACGTTCCAAAATTTTTATTTATTGGTAGAAAAATCAAAGTATATTTGAGTCTGTTCTTGTGTATAATACTGGCTAGTAAAATATTTTTTCATGTGAATCTAAATAACCACTTCTATAGGTTTAAAATTCTTGTAATAGACTGATACAGAACTTTGTTTAAAATTGGAGAAATACAAAAAAATATTAGTGTTTTATAATGTGTGTGTATTTTTAAACAATAAAAACTATGCAATACTGAATGGCTTCAACCTATCCATAGCTGTACTGAATCTAATAATGGTACATACTGGGAAGATCTAATGCAAGGGAAATGTTGGAGGAATTTTTAAAAAAGTTAAAAGAAATTCTGCTCTTGTCATAAGTGGAAAAGAGGAAAATGATGGATCCTGCTTTCTTCAGAGGCAGTCTACTGAAGTCATCTGGACTAACTGCATTAAAATGATCATATGGAGCGGTCCCAGAGTATTGCAGATGATGTTCTAAGGAACGCAGAATATGCTTTATTTGCATAAACAAGAGACTGCAGGACCTGGGTACTTTATTGACCAACATTAATTTTGAGGAATGTAAATGAGGATCAGTTCCTATAGAATTTTATGTATCTAATAATTTGCTTCATTTATAGTGCTCTTTATTTTATAGTTATTCTATGTTCCATAGTGTTTATTATAAAGCTAGTTTGTTTTTCCCATGAAGGCTCTTCACTGTTCAGAGAAAATATCTTTGAAAACATATGTTGTTACATAAGAGCCTGTTTGTGGGAAGTTTGGGGAACTTGTGCAGACTTGCTTAATCATTCTCTGGAGAGCAACAGTGCTTATTTCCTGTCTGCTTCTATTACTTGATGCTGTGCCTTAAAAAGGCACTGCAACCAGGAAGAAAACATCTCTGAACCAACAGAAACCACTTGAAAATATAAGGCGGGGGGAAAAAAAGCCATGTGACAGCAACTCAGTGTAAATAATAAACTAATCCTTGAATGTTACAGACTTGAGCTGTATAACACAATGGTAAAAATACAATGTGCAAGTTTCTCTGAGCTTCAGCATAGCTCAGCAGAAGTCTGATGCCAGTTTGGAAGTAATTTCCAGATAAGTGAGTTAATTATTTTATTTGGCTCTCAGGCAGTCATGTTCACATGCATATGGCTTCTTAAAAATAAGGACAATTTTGTAGCTGTTGAGACAGCAATTGAAACTGAGATTAAATCTGTGTGTTCATGTTTCTTAGATGCTCTTTAGATGTAAATATGGAAAATGTCTTTTTAATGGCTGAATCAAGGAAAAAAAAGTGAACTGGAATATGCAACTTGGTATTTAGGTAGCATACTCATATCCCCTGTGTTCTATTCAGTAATGTAGCAAAAACTACTGGTTGACCCCCTTTGAGACTGTACTGTATAAAACACCCCACACCTTAGAAAATCCTTTTTCATAACATGGGAAAAACTACTGGCTCTTCAAGTGACGTTCTCCTTGCTGTGACTGTGGGGTACCTCCAGTTTCTGCTCTAATACCCAAGAAGTGTTCAGTGCTGCTCCATCCCTTTGAATCTAATTTCATGCCCCTGCTTTTAGAGCAGTTACTCATGTTTTCTTTAACTGGACATTAGGAACAAAACCAGAAAGGTATAGGAGCTGGATGCAAGCCTAAGATTTCTGTTTCACACTACACATCAGTGTTGTAGCTTAGAGGTCAGTTTTCATGAATATACTCTTTCTTTGGGCTGATATTTGATGAGATGTAGATACTTCTGTTGTTGGGTAGCTGAAGAACAGTTTAGGACTATTTACCTTAAGCCAGCCTCTGTCTTGTTAAAACACTTATTCCTCTAGCCTAGAGCTGCTTAATATCCTGTTCCTAGTGAAGTTGCTGAAGCAGCACTCCATCCTTCTCAACTTGTCAGAACTTACCCTTGTCTTGAATGTGTATTTCTCATTGGTTTCTGTAGAGTCACCCTTCAGATTTTTCTCCTAAATGTGTTTTTTTGCCTTCTGGTGTGAACAAAGGCAGATATTTTTAACTTCTTCTTTCTCTCAGCCCTCTGAGATTCTCATGAGACTTTTTTAAAATCCTGTTCTTACATCTGCACCTAGCTTTTGAGGAGCCTTAACTACAAACACAAGTTTACTGCTTCTATGTTGTGACTTGTATCTCTACTTCAGACCTCAAGTGTTTCTGGCTATCTTAAAATCTTGATTTGTTACTGGGAAGTATCAATTTATATTCATGATGTCTGAAACAGGTTTTTAGTCCTCTCACTGTAAACTCCTTCATTCCCTGCTGATAAACATGAACTACATCACCAGTTTTCTGGGTCAATCAAGCCCATAGCTGTGATGTAATTTCAGTCAAGATAGACAAGAGCCTTTGTCTAGGTGCTCTCTTTCAAATCTCGTCAATCTGTTTGCATAACACTTACAGGATCAGGCTTTCTGATCAGCACTAATGTATAAAACATTTTTCAAGGTGGCTGTTGGGTCTTAATTCAAGATCCTTTTATTTGGAAGCAAGAAATACTATCTTGCTCTGTGTCAATTCAGAAAGTCTATCTATCTCTGTTGCTGGTAGGTAGTGTTATCACCATGGAGGTGGTTGGGCACCTCTTATCTAGTTGTTCTGGTTCCCATCTGTATTGTATGCCTCCAGGCCTTGGAAGTTCTGTATCCAAGGGGAAAAAGCAACTGTGTGTGCAGCCAGCAATGAGGGTCAAATCAGGAAGTTAAAGGAAGATCCCCCTTCCTCCTCTCACCCAAAGATGAAACAAAATTAAATTCAGATGACACCTTTTTATGCGAACAGGCCACAAAGCTGTTATTGCTTGGTTTCATTATCTTCCTTGGAAGAAAATTTAGAAAAGCAAGCTATTACATGTACTACAAGTGATTCTGGCAAGACAAAATTAGAGCCAGAAAGAAATAGTAAAGCAGAGGAATGGTGGGAAAACCTTCCCCTTTTAATTCACATAGTTCCAATTACTACTTTGCTGTTTAAAGGGAACCAAGGCAATAAGTAGGAATTATCTTTTATAGATAGAAAAGAAAAACCCAACTCAGGAAATAGCTCCTCACCACTGATTATTTCTGATATCTCTGGACCTTCCAAACTACGTTTGCCAGTGGGCATGCTTCTAAAAAACAGTGGGGGATATTCCCTAATTTTGCAGTTCTTGCTGGAAAAGGCTTATTCTTACATATGCACAAAATCTCAAATACCTGTGAGACAGGAAGCTCCAGGCCACTGTTTATTTCTTCCTTTCACCAGATAGTAAACTATTTTACTGAAGTGATGAAAAACGTCTTAGCTTTAGCACAGAAATCTTTTGGGTATGGAGTGGGGGACAAATTTAGTTCCTTCTGCGTTTTGGAGAAAGGGATGGAAGTATTTAATTATCATTTTGGCTTTTAAAGTAGCATAGGAATTGCAGTGTTAAGGAAGAATTCAGCTCTGCGAACCTCCTTGCTTTCCTTTAGCTCAGAGCTGTCCTTTTATTTGTGGCACCTATGGAGAAGCTTGAGCTAGAACCCAGGAGTGACAGCACTGCTTCCCTCTATGGTCTCTTCAGAGCATTGCCTCTGTAGCTTGATTTGAATTACTAAACTATTGTCATAGCTGATGCTGGCATAGCTGCTGCCTTCTTCATGCTTGCAGGAACATACGGAACTTGTAACTCCATGAGAAACCCCAAATGAAATCTGAGATTTGAGTTGTACCTAAGCAATAATTTTAATAGTTCCACTTGTAGGTGTAGGAGGCTAATTGGGTGGTATTGATATTGTACTAAATGAACATGCATCGTTGAAGTCTATTGTTGCATCACTTTGTTTAAATATGTAGTACATTGCCAGCAGCAGCATGCTGATGGAAAACTGTCACAACAGCGATCACTACAATCTGGGAGTTAAGTTTGACTGAAACATATGTCTTCAATTTTAATAGCTCAGCTTCCCAGATGCCCTAGAGGAGAATATTGCCTGAGAAGGAGCTTTTCATGTAAGAATAATTTGTGTTAAGTAGCTCAGTGATCTGTTTGTTAGGTTAGAGCTGACAGTTTGTTTATATTTCTAAAGGGGTATGATGAATGGGGGAGAAGTTGATGCTAATTAGCCTAAATTGTTCCTAAGAATGCAGAGCACTTTGCCAGTTTCATTGTTTCTGTTTCTTTGCACATTTTCAATAATTGAATGGAGCCCAGACCATTCATCATAATTTTAGGTAAGATCGAAATAAATGAATATAGCACGGGCCAGCCTGTGCGATGGAAGATGTCACTTAAGAGGTCAATTAGGTGAGACATCAAACTAGGACTAATGTAGCATTTTCTAATCCGTTTCTATAAATATAGCAAATATGTTTTCATCTAAGAAATTAATTATCTCTGTCATGATATTAGTATCAAGTATTTCTTGCAAAGCTGCTTTGTCTTATTAGTGTAATGTTTTTATCTTGGACCTCGTCTATTACCTCAGCATATGGACCTCTGGCACTCCATATGGACAAAATGTGCTACTTGTCAGTATACTGTATATCGGATACAATAAATCTAAAAAGTCTGCTCTTGGGAGAACAAGAACATTGGTCAGGTGTGATATACAGAAGGTGTTAGCGAAAGGGGCTGAAATGAGTCAGAAGCATGGCAAATGTAACAGCAGAGAAGCTTTTAATATTGTTCGTTTGACTTCAGCATGCTGTACTGCCCTTGGGTTTTAGGTTTGGGAACATAACAGTGCTCAAATTCAAAACATCCTATCCATACACAAAAGGATAATTTTATAAGAATGTATATTTTGTATTGAGCATTTTCCTTGATAAATTGAAGTTACATTTAGGGGGTGGGGACTTAGAATGTTCTGCTTTCAGTCCTTATACAAGACCATTCTTTTTTAATTTATGCACATATAATACGACAGGAAGAGATGGTATAAATTTGTGGACTGTGGAGAATGAGTGAACATTTTTGAATCAGGATCTTTAAAAGGGGTGAAATTTGAGTATGATTAAGTTAGGAAAAAGGCTCGCTTACGGCGGAAGTCAGAGACTCTGTATACATTATAGGCATGTCATGGCTTTTAAAAAGTTATGTTAGACTTCTATACAAATTGTGAAGGAATTTGTATAAACCCAAACAAAATTCTGTGTGGCTCTGAACTCTTGCAAAAGTATAAAATAAAAGAAAAAGGAGTGAAATAATAATAGTAGTTAGTATTCCGGTCAGGAGTGAGTGTTGCTGTAGGGCAGGATGGTAGTTTACACTGCATGGGTATTTTGTTGGTCACTAATTTTCTTGGAAGGAAATGATCCCATGGCTTATGCTATCCGCGTTTCTGCATATTTGCCCTATAATTGGCATTTATTAAGGGGACTTTTGGTTTGATGGATGACTGTCAGGGTATTGCCTGCTAGCTTTGATGCAGATTGCTTTTGCATGAGGTTTTTTTACATTAACTCATTAGAAACTCTGTTCCGCTTCAACTTGCTCTTTATTTACCTTCTGAAAATGTGAGACTTTTCAGACCAAGTTGTAAGGGACTTAATGTGGTTTTATTTGTGCACCAGTGTCTTAATTTGGACAGATGAAAAAGGTACATGGAAAAAAACCCACATTTTCAACCTGTGAATCTTAAAATTTATAACAGGTTCAGCTTAATTAGTTATCTTTGAAACGCTAAGCCACTAGCAAAGTATCTTTAGCTTATAGCATTAACTTCTGTGTTCCGAAATTTTTTTGAGGAAAAAAAAAAAACAAGCAAAATCAGTCCCATAAAAGCAGCAGGTATGTAATATTTTCACAGCAGGTCGATATTCAATGAACGTTCAACAAATCCTGGATTGGTGTCTGAGACATATTAGTGGTTTCTTCAAGGCTGGATTGATTTGGTCTTTTCCTGTAATGTATCTGGGACATAGGACTGTTAATTAGATTAATTAGCTATAATGTGATTTATAAGGTAGTTATAATAAAACTATGGTTACCCGTGTATTTAGTTGAATTGCCATGTTTTGATTTGACATTCAGAAAAGCATAGGAAAAGAATGGAAGCGTGCATGCTGACACTGTCACTTTGAAGGTTCTTTTATTAAAACATTTTTTCTACAAATAGCTGTGCAAGGAGAACTATAGCTTGCTGCACTGAGCAAAGCTTCTCTTAGCATGTTCCTCTGGGTTCACATTGCAAGAAGAAAACTTGATAGAGAACTTCCTATTTTTTTAGTTTTTGATTGTTTACTGCCTTGATATTTTAATAAGGCACTGCATATCTTGTGCTTGCCACCCTTAAAAAAACCAACCAAAAACCAACAAAAAGGCAAACTTTCCTTTTGCGAGTTCCCAAACTGTATCTGTGTTCAGCTGATGCATGGATACATTGTGTAACATATTTCTTACAAGTCAGAGTAAATGTAGAATAAAAATAACTTTGAACCTTGTAATTCAATATTGCTTGGATCTGAAGATTTTAAGTAGACAATTGAGAGTAACAGGTCGTGGGTCCATCTTTTCTGCAATGCAAGAAGTTTGTGAAGGATCTGAAATTTTGGGGGTTGATCCCAAAATGAAACTATTAATTTGTTCACAGCCCTGTAAATTACTTGTGCATGCTTTTAACTTTCTTGAATGGATTCTCTGGACCAACTGACATGCTGGAGTCTAATTTGTTCAAGAGTTTGCAAGCCCACAGCTTGTTTGCTTGTATGTTCTAGTTGCTGTGATTAGCTGGTGCTGTCTTAAGTCTGCTTGAATGTGACTTTTCTGTTAATTACAACTAATCTTGACTCTTTCTGTCATGAGGAACTAATTTCTATTTCTAGTAATAAGACTTCTATGAGTATATAAAGAATACATTAACCAAATATAATCCTAGTCTTATGAATTTGTAAATTAAAAGGCCTATTAACCTCACTGAACTGGAAAAAAGTTCACTGACAGTGTTTGAAATGTTCAGCTCCCTTTTATTTATTTTTCATGGCTTGATACAGTACCCACAAGATATCAATGGCAGAAGAAACTGAAACTAAGCGACCAAATATTTTGTTTGTTTAATTTTAAAAATTAACTCTGTCTTTTACCCTTGCCTAGGGGTGGTAGGGAAGGGGAAACAACAGATTTGGCAGAAGAATGTTTACCCATGACTTAAGCTTTTGAGTTCCATCCAGAAAGAGGCTCCAAATACAAACTTGAGTTTGAATTACTAATGTTGTTGTGGTTGTGATGCCAGTATAAGAGAAGCAAGGTTTATAGATTCATCAAACAAATTCAGTTGCTTATTCCATACTTCTGAGTAAAAAAAAAAAATTCTAATATTTCATTTTTAACACAAATAAGTGCAGTAACACAAAATCACAAGTTCTTGCTACCCAGGGAGTTTTTTCCCCACAAGGACTATCAAGTGGTTCATTATTGCACTTGACCGGCTACTGGTAGTTGTTAACAGTAGTGATCAGGCATCCCCTCCCTTACACATAATGAACAAACAAATGATGAAGAGGACGCAGTTTGTTCACGTTCATTTACATGACTTATTTGACTAACCCTAAAGCATTTCTCAATGCCCATTGCAAAGATCACAGGGCTTTTAAAAGGTATGTCCCATAAGTTCTCTAATAGAGAAGTTCCTTATGGTTGATCATTCCATCCTTTAATGAATTAATAGTTTTTCAAAGCTGAGATAAACTGTGCTCTGCATCTTACTCTCTACCTACCATCCCTTACCTTCTGCTTCTGTCTTGCTGGATGCTAGATTTTTTCAGCTCCCTCCTTACAATTTCTTTTCTGCATGGACCAATGTAGAAAGTGATTTATATGGGCAGGTAGAGGAAAATGGAGCTGGACTTCTTGCAGTGGTCAGCTGAGGTTGGGATCCAGGAATCTTTAGTGGCAGGGGGGGGGGCCATGTCCCAGAGTAATGCATGGCACAAGGAAACCTTGTAAGTTCTAGCATTAGCAGTTTTGACCTGTTCCCATCAGTCTTGTGGAAGCTTAGAACTTGTAATTTATTCCTGAAATCCCAAGTTATCTCCATTTCTTCAGCCTTTTGAGTTAATTCCTACCTGTGTAAGTCCATACCTGTAACTTGTTTGAGGAACAAGCTGATTAATATCAGAGGTGTGAGTCACTAGTTGCTACTGTCCTGGCTAGTTAGTATGCCACCTGTTGAGTCAGAGCTAAAACTAGAGAATCAGGGTTGTTGCTGGCAACGCTTATGGTATAGAAAGGGGAACATGCCTGAAGTGCGTGTTTCAGTCAATGAGCTGTTTTCTCTGCTTTAAGAAGTTTCCCCTGAGTCTTTCAGCACCCTGCAAAAGATATGAAAGGACATGATTTTATTTACACGAGGACAGCAAATCCCCTCTGGCACCAGAGGGGGTGAACTGAATTGGGGTCTTCAAGCACAACCTGGTATACATTGAGGTAGCAAGAGGAGGACTTCTGTCACCTATTTCCTTGTGGGGGAGAGGCATTGACAAGCCTACCAAGATGGTGACTGCTCACTCAAGACTTATTTCCCCCCTTCTCCACTGGCTTGAACAGGCATCTTATACATCGCTGAAGTCAAGTGGTTGTTTCCACAGCTAGTTTTCTTGAAACACCTGATATAAATTATTTGCTATGTAACTGATAGACAAAGAAAGGCTCATATCTGCAAAGTAAGCCAGTGCTGTGCTCTGAGACCAGAATCCATGTTTTTGAAATGGGTACTTCTATTCCCAATAAACCAAATGGGACCTGTCTAAGTGAAAATGCAGAGGATGAGATTTCTCTTGCACCTACTGAGGAACTAGGAACTTCTGGCAGCTCTGAGCAGCTGCATTTTGATCAAAGAGGATGAATACAGAAGAGTATGGCTTTTTAGCCTCATAACTGAAGTACACTGATATGTTGTCAAGAGTCACGAGTTCCCATTCCTGTTTTAATGGGAGTTTGTGTTACAACATGTATAAAAAATGCTGAAACTGCTGGATCTAGAAATGAATTCTACACCTCCTTCCTTTTGGAGAAGTCCCTCAAGC
>NW_009260791.1:4886169-4928025 GCF_000687185.1 Egretta garzetta
TTTCCCTAAAAGATTTCAAGCTGATGAGTTGTGGATGGAGAACTGAAGTCCATAAATAGGTGGGCTATAGGGGATCTTAGAGCATCACATATAGAGGATGCAACAGAGAAACAGGCTTCATCTGCCGATGTAGCCTGTAACATACCAAGATGTAGGTTCTAGTGTGTGTTGTCAGGCATTTTGGGCAGAAAGTAGTAAGCATTTCCGAGAATCTAAATTTTGAATTCTCTTGCCTGTATCTTCCTTAACTGGGGTTGGAGACTGCCATGACAGTCACTAAAGTTAACAGTATTTGAGCACCCAAAAAGGAGCAGCCCTCTAAAATGCTTCTAGGGGATCGGAGTGTAAATTGCTGTGTGCATTTGACACTCAAATAATTGTGCCAGTGATCCCATGTCAGGAATTTTCCCTTCACATTTTTTGGTGTTCACATAACTTGCTACCATAGTAACATGGTAAACCATGCACCAAAAATATTAAACCTACCCATTGGTACATATATGTTTGAAAATTCTGCTTAGAACTTTGCACAGATGTTGCTAAATCTAGTACTGCATGGCAGTAATTAAGAAAAATTGTAAAATAAAAGTTTCAAACAGGTTTTTTGCCAAAAGTGGGTTTAAAAACAGTCCAAATGTTTCATAGGTTTGGTTGAGATGCAAGGAATCCAGTATGCAAATCGAGCCTTGAAAACTGTTTGAAAAGGAGAATTTGGGGTGCAGATTTGCATTTGATGTAAAATCACCCAGTATATATGAATTCAGCCTGAGATGGGCAGATTTAGAAGACTAGTTCCACCGCCCCTCCACTGCATAAAGAATACATTACAAAGTCTACACCTCTGCACGTACCATGCTGTCAGTGGCCAAACCTGATCTTTCACTGGCTATTACAGACATAAGTATGAAAAATAATGGGTTTAAGAGGAAAGTTACAATTAAAACTAAGCATTTATTGTTATGGAATTAAAAAGAGAAAAAGAAGCATCAGGGCTATGCAGCTGTTTACAGCACAGCAACAAACATGCTTTTGATTTTTTGAAGGACTACGTAGGGAATCTTTGTCTTCACTGCCTTCACTGGTCAGACACACAAGCTGTTTAAGCTGGTAGACCTGGAAGCATTTCCAGCCTCTGGGGTCTGGGCTTGTCTGACTGACCTCATCTCATGTTGCAGCAAAACTTGAGCACAAACTAAGCCTTCTGCCTCACCCTGCAGCCACGTATCCCAACAGTGGACTGAAACCCAGCTTTCCACTAGTTCCTTTCTCCTTCCTGCTGTCCCCCCAGGTGCTATTGATTGATGGGAAGGAAACCTGAGTATGAGGCCAAATGGGAGCCAGACCATGCAATAGCTGATCAGCCTGATCTGGGTGATCAGGAGACCAAGGTACACAGTAACCTAAACTGTTCTGCAGTAGGGACCCAGCTTATTAGCCTAGGTACAGCCAGAAAGTAACTCATGAACAGGAGTAGCTTGTCTACCTCTAATCTAAGCAGGTAGAGGAAGGTACTTAGGTCACTGTGTATTTATCAACTAGTATGTGATCGCATGCTTGAAGGCTTCAGATATGACTTCTCGCTACATCACCAACAGGTTTAATTTTGCATAGTGGAGGAGAACCAGTAAAGCTGTATATAATAGCGCATCTTCAAACAGTTCATGGTAAACCATTAGAAGTGATACAGATGCATTTGTTACATCTTAATGTGTAGGATTACAGGTTGAATCCCTTCTTATAGATGGAAAAAATATTAAAATAGTTGCTTCCGCAAACCAAGCCAGTGAAGAGAACTGTATTTGTCAAAAAGAATGTTTTCTGCAGGTTGTACCCGGCTGGGAGACAGTAGGATGAATAAACAGCATGATATCTGGTTAAAAAAGTTAGTTACATATGTACATCAGGAAGTGATAAAGATGTAGGAATTTCAGTCTTCCTATGAAGAGTAATTTCTAGCAGGTTTCTAATGTGCTTATTTAAAATGTAAGTTGCGCTAACTAGCATTTACCACTGCTAGAAAGCTGCAGAGATTTTCATATGGCTGTATTCATAAGTGGAAAAAATGGAAAATTGTGTGGGGTAAAAAAATAATGTGAACACTTCCAAATTTGGGACCAGACAAAAGAAAAAAGTTACCCATTTGAAATCTGGAGAACTTTACAATGCTGCAAGTAAGTAAAAGCAGATGTTGTAAAGTTTAGAAAATCAAGACATTATTTTCCTGTTTCCACTGAATATTTCTAAACACATTATAAATAAGCTTTGAAGTAGTTCAAAATACTGTGTTTGTTTTGCTGATAGCATCTTTTTATAAAAAAAAAAAACCAACTTTATCAATGCTTGTTTAAGTTAAACTAAATGATATCTGTGTGGCTAAACAACTGGCCTGTATCTCTTGCAAGTACAATGCTAAACTACTTGCAGTGTCTGAGCCCTTCAAAATCCTATCTGATTGATCTTCTGAGTTTAAAATTAAACAGATTAAATACTGTCTGTTTACAGAATGTAAAAATTAAACTCTAATCTTTTGCAAGTTCCTCAGAATGATTTTATTTTGCTGCTGTAAGAAGTAGTTTTAAATCAAATTGTTCTAAAACACCTAAGTCAGTAAAACAGTCATTTTGGGTGTCTGTCTCATTGTTTTTAGGCACATGCTTTACTTTCAATAAATGGTCAGAGGCTTTAATAAGCAAATAAATTTATCTCTATCTATATTTGTGATTCTAAAGGCACCTATTACAGATCATGCACATTAAATTTTTTGTGGTTCTATTAAAAAGTGACCACTGAACAACAGACTTGCTGAATTGCAAGGTGTGTCTGTTAGAGGAAGCAAAGCATTTCCAAGTAGCAATCATGTATTTACGGGTACGTATATCAAAACAGCATGGCAATTAAAAGGAGGCTGAGATTGCAAGTTAATTGAATTATATCCAATTAGTAGCCAGATTTAGCCTTAAAAAGTCTTAAATGACAATATTGTCATTCCTCAATTAGTGAATCCTGAGGAGACTGGCTGTTGAGAATGACAAAGGAATCAAGCAGTCTTGATATTTGTCACATTATATTAATGCATTGATATTCCTTCACAATCAGTGAATTCTCTTTTTATAGCCCTAAGGACCTGAGGTTGAAAGGGGAAGAGGAAGAAATATTTTTTCATTTTGCCATTTCCAGTGCAAGTTTCCTGGTGAGCCGGCAGGTACATGAACTGCAGGAAGCACTGTTTTTGAGAGCCTGATTATGTGAGAAATATATTGACTTCACCATCTTTACTTGCTTGATTAGACTGCAGTGTCAGAAACTGTAATCTTACTCCCTTACAAGATTTTTTGGATCTGAGATTTGAATGTACTGATTGAAATGAAACAGATTTGGTTTGCCTCTGCAAAATTTTTATGCATGTAGATTTGTTTGAATCCCTAAATGACAGAGGAGCAAGCATCCTTGTTCACTGGTGGTGTATTCCAAGAGCATATATACAGGTGCAAATAGCGCATGCAACACACAGCAAATTCCTCTCAGGTTATTTTAGATGGCTATATTTGTGCTAGTCATTCTGGGCTCTCTCTAGAGTCCTTAGCAGTCCTTTGGTATAAGTAAATCTCTTTAGGATACTTGTCATCTGACCTGTTTTAGCAGTCTTTCTTACGGCGAGCCAAACCATGCAAAACAGTGCTTGTTTCTCTGACTGCAAAGTGAGTCTGATCAATTAGCTCAGACATCTGTGTTGGTTCAGAGGAACTTCCTTATGTGAACCCACACTTTAAATAACTAGTTTCTTCTATTGCCTACTTTTCTCAATTCCTGTGGTTTAAATATGGCAATACTATGGGTTTTTAGCTTAATCTATCTGTGGGTTACTTGAACACAAATTGTCATAGCATAAGTTTCTAGTATAGTAGCACATGCAGATTTGTGACATTAGGCTCAGGATTTGAGATGGTTCACTTTCCAGAAAAAATACAGCTATGTGAACTCTTTGCTCCCAGAACCAATCATGTTTTGATATATAATCACCTCCTAGGGTAACTTGGGATAGGGAAGAGGAAGGATTGGAATAACCCCAGTAAAACAAAGCCACGGGAAACAGGTAAACTAAGCCATGAGAATATACACTGAGGACTTAATGAAGCAATGAAAGAAAATTTTGGTGACCACAACAGTGCTTGTAAAGGCAATTGGCCTAAAGTTGAGACAGAGGTCTGCACTGGTGCAGATCTTCTAGATTAATGTCCTGTCTGGACCTAAACTGGCCCAGGCCTAAATGAGTTTGCAGTCTGTGCAGCTCTGGTTCTATTAAACAGTTCACAGCTGAGCGGCTATTGACCGTTTGCTACCAGTATTGCTTCATGCACAGTGCTGTGTATATTGCACCAGTGAGAATGCAGTGCATGGAACACCAAAAGGGGGAAACTGTGTTTTCTTTTCTTTCCATTAATGTAATTATGCCATCAATATTCATATAACTCACAGTATATCTGAAATCTGCATCTCAGGACAATTGTGATGTGTCTGCAGGCTGCATTGTACTTCCTTTAATTTTTGTTAATTCAGTTATGTATTCTTCTGAAGCCAGATACTCACTAACCTGCAAGCAGCAGGACCTTTCAATCAAAGCATCACCTGCACAACATTACTGACCTACTCATATTTCCATAGTTTCTATTTCTATTAACTCCATCTCTGTGATAAGACAGCCTTACTGACATTCCAGGTAGGTCAAACTGGCAAGTGGCTTTCATTTACTAGAAGTTTAGCACTGAAGCCCCAAGTTTGGGATTTTTTACTGTAGACAGTAGATGCTAGCATAATGAAAATAGTACAAGTACCCAAGCTGACTGAGGACTTGAATGAAGCACAGCTTGTATCACACATGCCAGCTTTCAGCCCTCAAAAGGTAATTTAATTTGGTCTCCTGAGAAACTAAATTTTGGGTTTAGAGCCATAATAATTAAAAAAGGTTGGGAGAAAAAGAAGAGTGTTCAAAATATTTATGAAAACCACATACTACTAGGAAAATCTCCATCACTGGATTTAAAATTATTTTTTGAAACTGGAAAAGTTGTATAAGCAATTTCGTAGTAATTTTTTTAATGAATAAATTCTATTAGCATTCTTGTCTCTTCTTGCATGAATTAGTTCATTGCATGATTTACTCTTGTTTTCAGAAACAAAGCTCAGAATTCACTTAAATGAGAAAAATACGTAGTACACATGTATTAATAGTACTTTTCTCACCTTTAATCTTCACAAAGAAATATGGGTCCATAGTCATTGATGGTTTTTACAGGATGTTTCAGATAGAGATATATAGTTATTGTACAATAGTTAATTTTAATAAAATCACTAAAATATTTTGGGGTTAAGAGCATTGTTGCTACATTCGGGAGATAGGCTTATTAAACTTCAGCAGTAACAGTAATCAGAGTAAGTTCTGTAATCTGTGCTGTTGCAGAAACAGAGCACAGTAGAGTTTTCCTTTTTCTAGTATGTTTATAGTAGAAATCCTCAGCTTCATGTATGTATCACATACATTAATGTCTACACAGGAGCCGAAATAAGCAAAGATGTCACATCTAATTCATACTGGCCTTTGGAAGTATGGGATTTCTTTTTGGCACAATGTATGTTTCTTCACACTGTGCCACATCCTTCAGTGGAACACAATATAAAACAATGCGATGCATTAGCTTTGTCTGCAACAAGACCTGCTTCTCACTGCTTGCCCTGCCTGTCCTTCTGGACTTCTCTGGCATTGCCCTTCCATTTATCATATTACTTTCAGCTCTTGCCTTGAAGGACATCTCTGAAAAGCTTCCCATACAGAAAACTGTTATGACTTTTGAAATGCAAAGGACGCTCTGCTAGAAGTATTAACTGCATCTAGACATTGTAATGTGTTTTTCATTACCTAAAATCTGGGCCTCACTAAATGATAGGGTAAATTCATTAAGAATATACAGTAAATATCCATGCTCTTTCTTTGACTCTTCACAGTGAAAAGATGAATTAATTCTCCTAGCTTAGAACATCACTGCTTAAGATTTTACTGTATATTTTTCATGTATAGTTTTCCTTCCTTACTTGAGATATATTTTTTGTTTTCAAGCTTGAAAATAATATCAGTGCATCCTGTCTTGCCATAACTTTACAAACTGATTTTTGGTGTCATAGAAAGTGTTTTCATTTGTTGTAATGACAATGTGCTGTTCTGGCACACACTGTTCAGGCTGCTAGAAGAGTATTATTTTAGGAAGATGGAAAGTGTAAAGTTTTAAGGCATACAAGTTTTAATGGGCACCAGGACAAGCAAAGAGATTGACGTGTGAGGAGGTATATGTGTCAGAAATAAGTGAGATAATTTGTTGTGAAGCCTGGAGGTTACTTTTTTCTCAAAAGGGCAAAGGTAATTAAATTTGGGTACATCCCACTGATCGATGAAGGAGAAGATGGACATAATTCAGAGTTGGACTCTCTTGAGAGATTTTCTTGCGTATTGAAGAGGACTGTGAAGACCTCTACAGTTGATAGGTAGGAATATGTGAATACAAATCAAGTCAATACCACTTGGTAACTTATTTTCCATTTTGTAAATGATACAAGCTGAGACATGATCTAGTATCTCTGTTGTATGCTTCCAAGAGGACGATTCAGTTCTGAAGTCCTGTTTGGAGTACCTTACAGAGCAAGCGTACAGTGTGAACACTGCTACTGCTTTGCTTCCTTGGGATATGCTTAGTTATGCATTCCTGTTTGAAGTCCTGCCTGGGGGAGCTAGTTATGAAATGCCTTGGCCTGTATCTCATTAACACATAATACTGGTGTTTTCACACTTCTCTATTCCATTTTTTTTCCTGCAGGTAGAACAAGATAAGGTAACATTCCTTTTGCATGTTTATTTCTTGCTTGTCATGTGTAAGAAGAATCTTACAAAGTAACTCCATAATATTAAAGTCATGAATGAAAAATCATGGAGACCCAAAGAGTGCACACTAACTTCTGGGTAGATCTTCTGAATGAAAAAAAAACCCTGAACAAACCCTAAGGGTCCCTAAGATAGGAAGCTTTTAGATACAGTAATGGTTCCAATACCTCCAATTATATATGCAGCTTGTTTTCCACCTACGTCTTGGTAGTTTTGTATAGTCAGCTACACATTTTATCTTTCTCACAATAGTTAAATTTATCACTGTTCTTGAAATTAGTTTTTCTAAATTGATACATAGGTACAGCTGCATCCTAAAATTGAGCCAGAAACACCAATGTTCCTGTCAATGTTGGTATCTACCTTAGATCCTGGCCCTGGTGGTGATAGCTGCTACCACCACTGCTGCTGGTGGGGTGAAAAAAACTCTTGCCTTTAATATTTTTGTGCACTTATTTATCTTGCTTATCTGCTTATTTACTTATTGGACAATGTACACAGTCCAGCAAAACTATTATGAACATGCTGCAGTTAAGATAATCAGCTTGTAATGCTACTTAAGAAAATCTGTTTCTACTAAGGTAGAAAACTGTAAATTGCAGCTTTCTTCCCTTAAAATTCCTAGTGGCAAAAAATAGCCTCTACAAGCAGATGAAGTCAGTCATCAAATGTGAGCCACTTCAGACAGTCAGGGGTAACTGATTCCAAAAGCAAAGAACCCTTGTTTGAGAACACCTCCCTGGTTATTACCAGCTGTTTGTATCAGCTGGTCCTCTGCTGAATTAGGCTAGAGAGAGGGGGATGGAGTTTCTTCAGGACCTGCTCTTCACCAGGACTCCTGGTACGTGTGTGAGCGCTGCTTGGTGCTGACAGTCTCTTCATTCATAGAAGGGAAACTTCCAGTCCTAGCTACATTAGCATATTGATACTATGGTATTTTATCACAACTTAAAAGAGCATCATATGGTTTTATTTGTATGGATGGATGAAATGGTGTTAGGGCTGTAATGTTAAATTAGACTAATTAGAATCTTTGAGGAAGAGACAGAATTCAGTGTTTCTTATGTGGTTCTGACAAATTTAATTTATTTACTTCCCAGGAAGACAGTTTTTTATATGGAGGCCCATATTTATGGCTATTGGGTGTGTGAGGGAACTGATACTCTAATCTTTATATGCATATATGAATTCTTCATATGTTTTGCTAAGTATTTATGATATAGAAAAGAGGATCAAAACACTATATGTGGCTTGGAAGATAGTAATATCTGTTTAACTGGATTTTGTTTCACATTTTTGTTACTGCAGCAAAGATGCTACTGATGCACAAATAAACCCAGTATTCTTGGGTAACTAGTTTAATGACCAAGCATCCAGTCCCCTAATTTTATTCAGCTTTTTGTCTGGAATATCTAGCATATTAAATACAAAGTCCGTTCCATTTAAGTTGTCCTGGTAGCCTGTGAGGCCAAAAGAAGAGGCAGAGATCACACTGATATTCCTGGTGGTTTGTTTGAGAAGAAATACAGTATTTTATACTAAAGATATGAGCCATGACTTTCTGCATGGATACACTGCTTTGCTGTAATATTGGGGATGACTAGAGAATATAACTGAGGTAATCACAAATCATCCAGCAGAGCAGGATATTTTTTCAATCAGAAGTGGTAGAAAGCTTTGTCTAAAGATACTGCAATGTGAATCGAGCACCTGGGAGGAGTCTAGGAACATATCTGAAATATTTGACCTGACAAACTGGTCATGTTATGACTTATGCTTAGTCGGAGAGCTGCTATTTGCCTAGCTTAGTTTGCCACTTAGGGAAGAAACTTTTTTTGGGGGGTGGTGGAAGGGATGTGTGTGGTTTGGTTTGGGATTTTTTTTGTGGCTTGTCGGTTTGGGTTTTTTAGTAGAATGCTTGCCCGTATCCTTTCTTAGTGCAAGGATGCACACAGTAGACTTTTTGTAAACCAAGGAGTAATTTTTTTATATGAATTTTCTTGATTCATTTATTGGTAGCACATCTATGGGTTGCTGTACAGTTCCTCTCTAACTATACTGGCTTAGAGGAATGATGTTCATTCTCAGTTGCCAAAGCTTTTATATATGCCACATGTGCAATGGTGATACCAATGTGACAAATTGCAGAGTCATCTGATAAATTGTATTTACATCCACCTTTGACCACCTCACCTGCTTTCTGCCACTAATCTATCTCCTCTGGGATTTATTCGACATTCCAAACCTTGGAGCAGCTTCAAACATCTGCTAATTTAAAAAAAAAAATCAACCTGCCAAAGAAAAATTTCCTGCCTTTCTCCTAGCCAATGAAGTACTCTCTGCCTCCAAAAAATACACTGGCCTATGTAAAAAAAAAATAAAAATAAATTGGACAATAATCAGCTGTACACCCATGGCAAAGTTTAGTACTTTACAAACCTTCATATTTTGGACACTTCTGGCTTCAGTAAGATACACTGTCTGGGGCTGTCCTCAGATACCCAACTTTAAACCTGGACTTTTTTATTTATAAAATGCTATTGGAAAGCAGTTGATTTCAGTTCACATGTGCAAAGTTAGCCTGTGTTCCCGCTGATGTTAGCAGGAACAGCACTGGGCAGCCGAGAGCTTTAAAACAAGTCTTCAGTTATGGCGCAGATACCTTTCTTGGAAGCTCTGGCCTGTGATACTTTGTGCTGAAATTATATTGGTGTCCATTATTAATATTGCGTAAAGGCTTTATGACTATTCAGTCTTTGGAAGACTATAATTTAGTTCTAGCAGGACACTGTACTGGCAGTGTTTGTATTTAAGCTCTGATGGCTCCACATACTTAATCATAGGCTTATATTTAAACTTGACATTAGGCATTTGCTTCGAAAGTACCCTCTGAAACAAGATGTTAGTTGGCTTTTGAACAACTTTTTCAACCATGGTCACAGGCCATTTAGTCTCTGTTAATGGCAGATGGCTGATCTTAAGGGGAACATGAAACAAGTGGCTTCACAAAGCAGTTAGATATTTGCAGCTGCATTTAAAAACAGACTTTACGAACTGCTTGGTTAATGCTATTGAGGAGAACAGCTAAATACAGGACTTCTAATATGAAAAAATGAGAGCACCAGTAAATATGTGGAATGGTTTGGGATAGCAGCCCGACATCTGTGGTATGAAGAGTTGGCCAGGAAACATGCTGCAACAGGCTGTGCTTTACAGTCTACAGTATTCTTGGCTCCAGTATCTTATTCAACAATAAAAATTAATGTGCAATATAATGTTGGATAGTCACCATTATTGTGAAAATATGATCACATGTGGAAGTATTTCATAACCATTTGCAAACATCTCTGCTTTTAAAACCATACTTATGCATTGGTTTAAAATATTCCTTCTTGTCTAATAGGGAATGTACTTTAAATAATTCTTTTCTCAACACTGTTCACCCCACCTCTTCAAACAGACACTTTGAAGAGATCACCATTTTTGTGACTCACCCAAAATGTGTGAAATATCTTGTTGGGCTGTATCAAGCTGTTAAACAGGCCCCTTGCCAGCTGAGTACATTCTTTTGAAAATGGTTGGGTATGGAGAAGTAAACAAAACCAAGCCACTTTAATGGTAGAAATACTCAACATGCATTTGCCAAATAGTCACTGAAGGGAAAACACATTTTTTCCACAATAAAATGTAGTTATTGTGCAAAATGCCAGACCAATAAAATTAGAAGCTGATGTTTTCTAATTGATTTGTGAGAGCACAGCAAGCAACTATAGAAATTACTCATTATTACTGCTAAATATAATGCTGAAATTATAATGGACACTGCTAATAAATACTAGCAGTGTTTTTGAAAGGGATATTTAAAGTGTGCTTTTATAATTAGTTCTGTATATGAAAACAGAAATACTCTTGTGGTAAGAACACGACTCATCAGTAAGAATTCTGTAAATCTGTTTGGTTTTTTTAAGTATCTGCCTCTGAAATTCCTGTTTGACATACTTGCACAAAGCCTTCTGTGTTATTTAAAACTTGTTTTAATGTAATGAATTGTGTTTAAGATGGATAGGGTCTTGCGCAGGTGGATGTGGCAAATACTGAGATTAATCAATCATTTAATTTCTCTTCCCTTAAAAAGAAGGGGAGGGCAGTATGGAGGCAGGGAGTGGAGAAAAGGGAGAAGAAAATAATAGTATGAACTAATATGCAGATGAAACAAAATGAGTACATCATTTTTTCCTTCATGTCTGTTGATATAAGGTCCCCTGGGACTCAAATCTCTTAAATCTATTTTTGTCAAGAATCAAATTTTCTTAATGATAACATGAGAGTAACTGGCATATGTAAGGTATCAACTCCATGAGAACAAAAAGATTTATTTATCTTTTCAGTATTTGTGGTGTGCTTTGTGTTTCTCTGAAACTGTTCTGTAATCCTTGCTCTGTTTCTTTCATTAAGTAAAAAACCATCTGGAAAGGCAGCAAGGAAAAGGTATTCTGAATTATTTCAAATTGCTAAGTATGGATGTTAGCATATTTATAAAAACATAAGTATGCATATATGTGTACCTATAGACATTTAGATGCATATATGCTAACATCCCGAAGTTAGACACTAGAAATATAGTGCACTACATTGTATAGAGGTGTGGTGATTTATAGCAGTGCCAGAATCGAATTTTTACATATTTTGTTTCCCTATTTAACGTACCTTTTGGAAACGGAACAGACGCTTCTGAAGCAACTTCAGAATGTCTAGAGATCAGTTGCTGGCGTGTATTTTTTAGGTTTAACGTATTTCTGCTGTTCCTGGAAATCAGGGGAAACACTTAGCTGTTTACTTAATTGTGCTTTCAACCTGCCATGTGGCAGTAGAAGCAAGGAAATTTCACATTCTGCACTCTGCTGTCAGCTTTAAAAACACATCAACAATTACAGGGTATCAAATTCACACATCTGTTTTTCCATGGCAAATAAGGGTTACCCGTAGTGTAATATTAAAAGAAAAACAAGGTGATCAAAACTGTTTTGAAAAGAAGCTACTTTTAGTATTAACTTCTCTGCAAATTGCTTTTTGAAATCTCTTCTTCCTTAGTCATTATGTGTTGAAGTAATTTCAGATATTTGATAGAAGAATCCCTAAAATCATCTGAGCTATCTCCCAGCTAATTTAATGGAAGTCCTCTGTAGGCTATTAACCAGTTCATCCATCTTGATCCACTATAATGTAATCGAGACTGTTACTTAGTGCATCATCATCAAAAGCATTTCATATCTGGGACATGCATGTGTTTATCACAGTGTCTTTATGTTTTGGATCACTTGCTTCTCAGCAGTCTTCCCAACTGGGTTTGCCCTTGACTCGCTGTGAATGGGTTGGCAGAGTTGTAGCATAACCTGTTTGAGTGTGTGCACACTCTTGGCAATCTTCCTGGGAAGCTAGCTAGGTTTAAAAATCCTACAGCTCTCTTCATCTGCAGCTTGATTTTAAATGATACTAAGAAATTTAGATCTTGGAAGACTCTGTGTTCTGTTTTGGAGTTAATTGTAGATTCTTGGTGTATAACTACTTAGTTTTCTATTTCTTCTGTGAGAAATGACTTTCTTAACTGAGAGGTACTGTTCACCCAACTCCTCAGCCCTGACCACCCCACCCCCACCCCACCCCCAAAAAAAATTGAAAAGAGAACAAAAGTGCAACAGGGCTAGCAACAAATAGGACAAAAGGAAATGAGAATGGAACGAGAAGAAGATAAATGGTTTCTTTGAATTGTTCATTTTGATCACGAATTGATCCAGACTCCATTAAAATGAATGTAAGTCCATTAGAATTACATTTACTGAAATTGGATTCAATTGTGACTTGCTAAATTGCACTTATTTTCAAATACCTTCAGTGTCTTTTGGAATGGAAAATTGTGAAATATTTTGTGGATAAATGTTGACTTGAACTGTTGGGATACAGTCAATTTTAGAATACTATTGTCAACAAATGTTGAACCTTTTGTTTAAATTATTACAATATCTTTAAAAAATAATATACTTGCTGTTTGTTTAGTGAGTTGTTGATATTTTTCTCAAGCAGAAAATGTTGAAGGATCTAACTTCTTTCAGCTTTGATCTCTATGTTTAAATGCCACAGGGTTAGAAATACTGTGCAAGAGCCTTTACACAAATTCCATGTTTCATTATCTGGAAACACAACATTCTAATTGTAGATTTTGGAAAAGCTTGGGTTTACGCATATAAATTCAGGGCCATAACTGCAGAGTCCTCCTTCATTAAGCCTGTTAATAAATATATATGTATTTTAATTTTGTTCCACAGTACGATGGTCACTCTGCCTTGAATTTCAATAGGTGTTCAGGTAAAAAAACCACATCAAAATTATTTCTTTAATATAACATATTGTGGCTTTGGAAGAAGAGAATAGGGATGCTTTGACACTAAAATGTGTGGCATTTCCTGTTGGTTGAAATTTTGGATTGCTTACTAAGTTAATATTTAATGTTGTCATTGGCAAGGCAAACTTCTGTAGGAAAATATCAGTGCAAATTTTACTAGTGAGATGGGAGTACAGGCCATAAAAATTCTCAGTTTCCCTTTTAAAAACTTAATCCATTTGTCCAACAGGAATGAATACAGAAGGACTAGAGGTTTTGAACTTCCCTCACATCTGGGTATAGCAGTGTATTTTGACTCCAAGCACAATAAAACAATCGTACTTGCTGGTGGTATATGACATAATGACCCAAATATGTTTTTAAAAAATCATTTATTGCTGTACATAAACAGCTAAGTTAGCACAAGGGATGATAAAATAACATTGGTAATTCTTCCTTTAGCTGGGAACCATTGGTGGCCCATTAGGATTCCAGATGTAGCCGTGTGTGCTTTTCCATTTGTTTTCTAATGTCTAGTGCTTGGGCCCTTGGTACCTTAGCTGTGGTTGTCAAGCGTGTTGGCTTTTCAGCTTGAGGTCTTCCTGGAGAAACACACTGGACTAGCTAATAGCTATAAAGCAGCTTATTGTCTTGGGCCTAGTTTGTTGGGACTAGCTGGAGAGAGGGCAGCTTCCTGTCAAAGGTCAAACACCAGCTTGACCGAGTTTTCTATGGTAAACACTTGCAACTGGACCTCAAAATCTAGGTGTTAAAATATAAAAAATGTTTTAAAATGTTATTTAAAAGACAGCAATCTGTCACAATTCATACCTAATGAGAGTACATTGGATTACATTCAGGGATTCAAGTATTATGTGGAAAACATTTTCTAATTTCTTTTGCAGGCAAGAACCTAAAGTACTAAAATGGAATAATGAAAGAGGAAAAAAATTGCTAGAGAAAGTAACAACGGTGAGCGCTCTGCCTGAAAGCTAAAATAAAACCTTTGCTTTGTTTTGTAGGAGTCAGGATTCACAGCTGTCTTTAGCTATTGATGAGACTCTTGTAATGTTGATTTAAGACAAAACATTTAACACATCAAGCTTACATTAAGCAAAGGCGTGGTAAGAACAGAGCTGCTGTTAAATTAAAGCCAGTGTATTGGTACTTGTTTATACAGATCCAGACTGTCAAAATTACTGACTTGCTTAGTCCAGCTGAGTTTCCTGGGACTATTTATATGAGTAGCTCTCATCTAGAGGTAATTGCCATTTTGTCCCTACCTGATTTCAGTGAGAATATTTGGGTATGCTCTGTTCAGTGTCATTACAGCCTACAGTGATGTGAATGCTTCTATTGAAATAGAAATTCAGTGGCCATGTAAAAAGTATACTGTGAAAAATGTTGATTTTTTTAAAAAATCCTTTATTATACATCTGTGTTTGAATAGAACTGAGCCCAAACCAAGGCAATCTGGATATTCCTATACTGTTTTATGAATATGAGTGCATATCCTTGTTTTCCTATATGTATGTATTTTATATAATCACCTACCAGTATAATGCAAACTAATCTGAATTTACTCTTTTTGATATCCAAGAAGATCATAGAACTCTAAGGTACTTTGCATCATCTATACTAACTATGCTTACCTGGCATTAGGAACATTTTTATTGTCTTAGCTTTAAATCCATGGATTTTAAATGCCCATGGGGGTGTTTCTGAAATGTGAACAGTTTAAATAAAAGCTAGTCTTAAGCTTTCCATGACAATTAAATTAAACAACCTAGATTCAATAATAAATGTGTCTATCTCCACTGGTAAATACAGAACACACAAACAGGATTCATTATTCAAGATGCAAAGCACAAAATCATTACCAGAGACCAGCTGTATCCGTGCAACTGAGGAAGTGCTGGTGGCAACCTGTTCAGCTCCTGCTTGTTGACAATCCAGATTTACATTCTTTTAAGAGCCAAACAGTGGAAGCTTTTTGTCCACTGGTGAGAAGCTGGTGTGAGTAGTCCAGCTGAAGTCATGAAGACTAGTTGTGTGCCTACTGTCTTCTGGAAGATCAGCTTGAGAGTTCAGACACAAATTAAACACAGCCTATCCTCTAACCATGAGGCTGTGGGCTAGATGGGATGAGAACCCTCCTGTTTATGTTCCAAATACTGTATCAAAAGAGGGTTAGACTTCAAATGGCAAAATTATCAGAAGTTTATGAAGTCTGTTATGCTAGCAGAGAATCAAAACCAAGTATAGTGAGAAGTACCTGCCTTAACAGTATCTTACAATGGTAACAAGTTTCGTGGGTATGTCTGGCTTTAATTTTTCAGTATACCTGACTCTTATTTGTCTGTACCATTAGATTTGTGTAGTAAAATATATAGTGTGTTTTTGTGGAGTGCTATGTTTTTACTTTTCTCTGCTTGGAGTGTACCAAGCATAAAATTGTAATCAATATAGAAATTTTCTTTAAGAAATTATTCAGTTTTATGTAACACTGTGTCGTGGTTTAACCTCAGCCAGCAACTAAGCACCATGCAGCTGGCTGAGGTTAAACCACGACATGCTGTGAATTTTGGTGCAGTCTAATCCACTTGACTAGCTCATTTCACAGCTGAATCGATGTGATAGTTCATTTCTGTGGTCATTTCTGCCCCAGTGTTATGTTGCTATACAACTTCAGAACAAAACAATTACTTTAGCATGTGAAAGACTGAAAATTGGCTAAATCCTAGTCCTTTGGCTTTGCAAATGAGAAGTCATGTACTTATCGGTAGAATGTCATTTGAGAAGCCACTGAGAGTGCTAGGTCAGCAAATGTCTTTGTGGATAATTCCATGTCCTTGTCAAGACAGGCTACTAAAATCTGCCTGGTTAACTTCTTCTGGTCTCTCAGCTTCATGCACAGTGGCATCCAGTGACCAGTCTGCAGATACAAGTGTCATGTTTTGAAGCGCTTCTCATAGGAGACAAGACATTAAATCAGTTAAGAAATCCAAGGTGAAGGGAAGTGTTTGTTTTCTTTTTTTGGCATTTGCACTCTTTGGCCATCAAAGATAAACACAACAAGCCAGCAGTGCTTTGAGGATTCATATCACCCTCGACCTTTCCTGGGCTTAGTTGGAGCCAGCTGCTGTACAGCTGGGCAGAGACTTGCTGTATGTGTAAGGACATTTGCGTACTGTCACTGCCAATAGCCACATACTGAGATACTGACAGCACTGTAACATTTTTAGTAAAGTAGCCCAAGATTTATACCCCCTTTGAATTGTCTTCTGTAGATGTCAGAGAAATTTAGAACAGGTCTTTCTAACTCTGACTGGTGAAGAGTTTTAAAGAACTCACCTCTACTCTGGATCCTATTACAAAAAGAAACTTTGGAAACATTGTAGTGCTGGACACTGTTCCAGATGTGTCATGAAGGGGGGGGAACTCTGTAGTGTGGATTACAAAATGGCAGAGGAATCAAATATTTGTTTCTGTTCATTGTAATAGATGGTTGTCTGTTTTTATTATGGCTGTTTCTAGGAAAGGTACAAGAAAGAAGTTGGATTGCAATGCATAGAAAGTATTAACAAATAGAGGTCATATATTGTTGGATCTTGTAATCACTGTTTAAGAATTTGTCATTTGAAATTTCAAAGTACTTATTGTAAGACTAATTGCATTCTAACGGCAGGGCCATTTTGGTGGTGGATGAGCTCATCTTCAAGTTTGTGTGTCAGTATGTGAAAGCATAATCTAATTTAGAGGAAAACATCATTAATCTTGAAATGAAAAACACCATGCAAACAGACAACACAAAATAAAATGTCAACTGAATGTTGTCAGGGCTTAAAATAACTGTTCCTGCATCTCTATGATTTATTTTCTCTGTTTAGCATTTGAATATTCTAAAGACAGAGGAGAAAGCATTCTAAGGGAACTAATTCATGACTCCTTCTGCATGAAATAGGGAATAGTTACCCCAAGGAAAAATACGTAATACATGTGTTAAAGAACTAACAGTAACTTTATTGCTGTTAATATCAACAGAAGTTGAAAATTGTCAGGCATTTTTGAGGGGAAACAATATCCATTTAATGGGTATCCAAAGCAATGCTTGTTTGGTTTTGTTGTGGTTTAGCCCCAATTGGCAACCAAGCACCACACAGCTGCTCACTTGGTGGGATGGGAGAGAAAACTGGAAGAGCAGAAGTAAGAAAACTCATGAGTTGAGATAAGAGCAGTTTAATAACTGAAATAAAATAATGAAAAATAGTAATGAGGGAGAGAGAGAAAGAAAACCCAGGAAAAACAAGTGATCCAACCACTCACCACCCACAGACCAATGTCCAGCCTGTACCTGAGCAGTGATCATACACACCCCCTCCAACACCTCACAATTTATATACTGAGTATGACGTCATATGGTCTGGAATACCCCTTTGGTCAGTTTGGGTCAGCTGTCCTGGCTGTGTTCCCTCCCAGCTTCTTGTGCACCTGGCAGAGCATGGGAAGCTGAAAAAGTCCTTGCCCAGTGTAAGCACTGCTTAGCAACAACTAAAATATCAGGGTGTTATCAACATTCTTCTCATACTAGATCCAAAACACAGCGCTATGCCAGCTACTAGGAAGAAAATTAACTCGCTCCCAGCTGAAACCAGGACAGGTTTTTTACTATTTGGGGTTTGGGGTTTTGTGGGTTTTTAGTGGTTTTTTTGTTTGGTTGGTTTTTTGGTGTGGTGGTTTTTTTGGGGGGTTTTTTTGGTGTTGTTTTTTTTTTTTTTTTTTTTTTTACAAAACCAGAGTTGAGATATGTACAATTGCAGAAAGGATGTTCTTGTTACATATACCATGTATTCCAGAGTTAAGAGGAAGGATTGAACCATTATCTGTAAATGACCAGTCTGCATTGGATCCTCTGTCCTATGATAGCCATTGTTGAGGAACAGTCAATTTTATCATGTTTTGGAAGAGATGGTTCCTTTGATATTACAGCAGTCCTTATAGTTGCCTGGTAGAACTGTCTCAATGAATATTTAAGACTATGTATTCCCCTGCAAGATATAGAATTACACAGTGGAGCTTTGTGTTAAATATAGAATGGTCATGCTAAAGACCTTTTCTATATTTCTGTGTGGTGGCAAGATCACTACTCATGATGTGAAACACCCTGGACCGATGCCCTCAATACCAGAATACAGCACCCTGTACTTCTAGGTGAATCTGAAATTTTAAGCAATAAAGGCATGCTTTATCTTTTATAGTCTATTTCTGATGCTGTGCATGTTGGTCTTTCGGAACAACGACACTGCCCAGTGCTACTGCTGAAAGGCAACTTCAAACTGAAGCTAACCTGTACCTGCTTTTGTCAGGTAGATGTTGAACCCCTTCTGGATTGAGGAAAGATTTGAATGCTAAGATTTGAACCAGATCTCTAAGGTTTCTCATAAAAAAAGTGACTGAGGCTGGGCAATACACCACTAATAAAGGAGATATTGGTTCTATAAGCATCCACAGGCATGTTTTCACAAGGTACTGGTCTGTGTGTGCATGTCAAGTATGTTGTGGGTTTGCATATTGGATTGGGCCCCTCACATGGCTTGTGTGTTGCTCTAAGTTTTGAAATATGAACAAGCTTAAGCAGGAGTCCATTTAGGTGTGAAAGGCAGATCTTGATGGGCACAGAAGCATCACCAGGAGCTTATGGAACATGAAGCTTAGAGAGTTGCTTTCAGGTTTAGAAAGCTCCTGAACAGATCAATTTGGAAATGTGTATGTAAAGTTGTCCCAAATCTTATTTCAGAAGCTTAAATACTCTGCTAGTTATTTTGTTTTTCATGGAAATCAACAGTCAATATGTTAAATTAAGTCAACTTTATTGAATTTAAATGACAATAAAAGACTTCTGTTACTTCTATTGAGAGTAAGCCTGACTCAGTCTGCTTAATGACAAGGTGTCCTGTTTTCATGCTCTTCCATGTGTATCCTCTTCTTTAAAGGAAATTTGTTACACATTTCTATGAATTGAAGTGCAAGAAGAAAACAGTATGTTAATACGTAGTTGATAATCATCTTTAGCTATGACAGCAGTTGGTGTAATTCATGGATCCAGAGTGTGTTTGTGCATAAGATTGTATGTTAAGCAGTAGGTGATGTGGTGGTTTACATCAGATGCTGGAGCTGAAGAGTGACTCTCAGGTACCCAAAGATTTGTTTGTGCCTACCCTGTATTTTCTGGTAAAGACAAAACTGCTGAAGTCGGGTGGGTTTGGACTGTATTCAGATTGAGAAGCAGCTAGAAAAATGCTTCTAAGGGGTACCTGAAAACATGCAGGGGAGATCTCTGAAGCTACGTAAGCCAATAGAGCTTGTTTTTACGTCATCTGCTTCCCATCCTTCTGTAAGGGGCAAGGCTAGAGCTCACTTGTACCGTGGCTGTAGTTAGCTGGTGGAGTTATCTTCGATGTTGCCTTAAGTACAAACCATCTTGAGAGCAGCAGACACATTAGAATTATTGTGCCCTTCTATTTCTTTCTCTTTCAATTTAGTTGCTTCTCTTATAGGGCTCTTCATTCAAAACACTGAAGATTTACTTGGTTCCAATTGGTTTTTTCTGCAATGCTGCTGGGGGGGGTCTTTGGCTGGGTGTGCATCTTGATACTTTTCGTAGCCAAAGTGCCTTTATTGGCTTCTATTGTATGAGTATTTAAACAATGTCAATATGGAAATTGCTCCTTGGCAAAGGATATGCAGAAGGGATTTCAGATTGATGTTTGCCTGTTTTGTGTTACGTATTCAGAAAGAGTTGCATAGATCCTGCTCCAGTTTAAAAAAGTAAACAGTCAGTTTACTTCTATTTCTGTTTGAGTATATTCAATCTTTGACATCAAAAAATTTATTAACACTGTGGTATTTTCAAAGTGCTATTTCTGCGGCATATACTCAATAATTATCACATTTTCTGAATGTTTATACACACATTTTGTTTTGGCAAAGGTTTAATTTGCGTATATCTCAACTGAGAAAATGGGAGAAATAAAAAGAGGATGGTGTGCTAGGTACAGTAAGGGTACTCTTGAAATGCCTGTGTTGTGGTTTAACCCCAGCCAGCAACTAAGTACCACACAGCTGTTTGCTCACCCGCACCCCCTGGTGGGATGGGGGAGAGAACCAGAAGAGAAAACCCCTATGCTGAGATAAGAACATTTTAATAATAGAAACAAAATGAAATAAAACAGCAGTAGTAATAATAATAGTAGTAGTAGTAATAATATACAAGTGATGCACAATGCAATTACAGAATCATAGAATCACTTTGGTTGGAAAAGACCTTTAAGATCATCAAGTCCAACCTTTAACCTAACCCTGCCATCCCAACCTTACCCTGCCATCCCCTCACCACCCACTGACTGATGCCCCACCTGTCCCCAAGCATTATTGCAGTCCTTCCTCCCTTACCTGCCTGTCTCCACCCCACCACCCAGGCCAACTCCCTATGAGCATGACATCATATGGTCTGGAATAGCCCTTTGGTCAGTTTGGGACCTCTGTACTGGCTGTGCCCCCTCCCATCTCTTGTGCCCCTGGCAGAGCAGGGGAAGCTGAAAATGTCCTTGACTAGTCTAAGCACTACTTAGCAACAACTAAAACATCAAGGTATTATCAACATTCTTCTAGTACTAAATCCAAAACACAGTGCTATGCCAGCTACTAGGAAGAAAATTAACTCTATCCTAGCCAAAGCCAGAAGAGCCTGTTTGCCATTATTCTATAACTCTCCAGATGAAATTATTCCTCTAATAATGTACTGAACTGAATTCAGTGTTTACTTGGAGCTGACCTGAAATCACTTGAATCATTTGATTTGAGACTTCCAGCTGATCTTGAAAGAAAGATTCAGAAAGGATAAGCACTTTGATTTGTAGTAATGTACCAGGATCGTATTGATGTAATAAAATATTTGTTTTACACTTGTGTTTTTTGAAGTAAAGATTCCGTCTAGCAATGTACAGTAATTGGTACTGACTGAAAAACTGCATCATGCATGTGAGGGAGAGCAAATTTTTTTGTTGAATTTCCAGAACAGAAATCCTAGTGCACTGCTCACAGAACACACATGGTGTTTCTTCACTTTTTAGATATTAAAAATTATGACAATTAAACACTTTATTACACTTGTAAGCTGTTTGATGTCCAACAGGCAGACCAATAATACTGTAGTAATTACATTATTAACATAGATTATTGATTCATGTTTCTTAGGCAATAAAGGCACCTAATAAACCGGATAAAAGCAACTAATAAAACCACAAAATACTTTGGAATTAATCAGGACCAAGTATTAGTTGAGTGACTTCAGTTTAAGTTAATCAAATGTCTGCCGCATTTTCTTTAAGAAGTTTTTCAACTTTGAAACATTAAATTTAGTAGCTCTGTGTCTTGCGCTGTGGCTGGTATGAGAAAACCTTAAAAGAAAGTCTCCTGTATAGGAATGGTTTCTTGTAAGAAGAATCTGAGCAATTTTTCCGCATGCTAATGTAGAGCGTAATAGTCCAGGAAGTGGGCTGTTGAGCCAAGATGCTGTATCACTGACTCCAAGTTTATAAAGTTGTTTTTCAATGTATTTATATGAAAACATAATTGGAGTGACTAGAGGTGACATATCATTTGTTTGGCATTAGATATTCTGATTTATTCTAATTAAATTTTGTGTCATTGTGTGTCAGAAGAATAAATAAATGGACATTTAAAAGGTTTATAGGTAAATTTTTTAGAAGGTTAATTTTCTGGCTTATTTTTATACAGTGGAATTTTTGATGCTACAGTAAATTAAGAAGTTGGATGATTTTCATATGATATCCTATTTCACTAATGCAGAATAACCTTGAGCCACAGTAGGGCAATAATTACTAAACTTAAATCAGAGACAAACTCAGCCAAACAGCTGTTTTCAGTTTGTTAGGAGATCCATTTGATTTACTCTCTTGGTCAACTTTCATTACTTTGTAAGACAAAATTTCACTGGAGATTTTAACCCTGAGTTCCCAATCTTGTTTTCTGCCTGCTGTAAAATTGCATGCTTGAACTGTTATGGCCACTCAGCATGTGGGGGAGCTACCGTTGTTTTGCATCGATCCCAGTTTTCATGAAAAGAGGTTTCAAATACTAAAGGGTGCAGGTAGAATCCAGCCCTAGGCATGTTTCTAGATGACCTTTCTCTCCTGTGGCAAAGGAGGGGAAAATGCCTTGTGTTAGGTCAGTCTTGCATTTTGGTGGTTTGTCAGCTAAAGTGGTGGATCACAATATTGTGAATATTTAGCACACAAATTGTCACCGTTTTTCTTGTTGGTATTTTACAAGGTCAGCACATCTCTACTATCTCACTCTGAAGTTTCATTTACTTCCCAGGTTTTGTTGCTGTGAAGTTTGAAACTTAATGCTAGCCCCTATCTAGCAGTTAACTCAATTGGACTTAACCATGTCTGTATCCAACTGCTGTCTTTGTGTTTTACAGGGATACCATAACACCGATGCGATGTATTGATAATATGGTGATTGTCAGAAACTGCCTTAATGGCGTTTGTGTTACTGAAAGGAGAATCCACACAAAATTTGGGGTTTTTTTCCCTTTTTTGCACATGTTTTCTTATTTTATACTGCTGATTCTCTGGCTTTTCTGTCTGCTACACTATATGAACATCTTAGCAAATATTGAAAAATGACTGAATTTGTGCTTGAAAGTGAAACAGCTGGCAAAATCAAGACGTTTCTGATAAGTTTATTTACAGCATCAGTTGTGTTTTCTTTCGTGGTAGTCTAAAAAGCAGGCATGGGAAAAGGAAACTGTTAAATGTATCTCACAACTTTGGAACTAGTTTAAAACTTGCTTTTGTATAAAATTGTTGATATTTTTTATAGCCTCACTAATAGCGTTTCCTGCCCTTTCTGGTTATGTTTTTCCATTTAGAAAAGATAGTGCTATGCCTCATTACTCGTGTTCCTCATTGAGCACACTCAGCGATTCTGTACTCTGTCCCTTACCGTCCTGCTTTGGAAAAGTCAACACCTCTGAAAAATGGGGGCTACAAAAGTTGCACTTTTTGTGATGGCTGCTTATCTGTGCAGCTGTGACACAGAAAAACAGTACTATAGTCTTTTGCATGGCCTTTTTGTCTTCGGAACACTTATTGCAATAACTAATTACATGTTATCCTGTTCTTAAAAAGTAGAATTTTAGTCTTAGCTCATACACATAATGTGCAAATATTTGGGAGCTCAAAGTTAGCAAGGTGGTTGCATCATAACTTTACTCAATGGAGTTCAGTTGTATAGGAAATATGAACATGTTCTGATTGTACAACAGCCATTTCACCCCTTCTCCAGTGGCACTGAGCGTAGCTGGGTTTTGACTTGATAGAGAAAGCACTGCTCTGTTGTCCCAACGAGGGAGAAAGTTTGGAGCAAAATTGACAAGTCCAGAACGGGGAAAGGCAGGCGGGTAGCTGGTCTTGGTGAAGAGAGAGCTACAGTGTAACTGTCTTGGAGCCAGGATTTCACCAAGGAGGTGTTCATTTCCATCACATCAACTGGTTATCAGGCTCTGGGATGGGTTCTGCTTGTTTTCTTAAAGCTGTTTGTGTGTGTTGTGCCACACTTATCCTGTGCAGTTAATGAAAGGCTGAAAGCAAAACGCTGAAAGGCTTGCTCTAAAAATATCATAAACAGATGTGCCAGGAGATCTCTTGCTTTTGAGGAAGGTTAATGTCCTCCAAAGCCAGGAAATCCTTCTTTCTCAAGGATTAAGCTTCTAGGAAAGAATCTTTATTGCATTCTCATCTTTCTAGAAAGGCTTTTGTGGAAAGTCTTCATCCTGTGTTAATACTGTGTGTGTCACTGATGTTATCGTTCACAGGTTACATGTGAATACTCAAAAGATAAATTAACTGTGTAGTTAAAAACTTGCAGCATCCAATATCATTGTTATGATAAATCCATGTTCAATATCAAATGATAGAAACAACATATATAGACTGAAGTTGTGCAACATATTTATGAACATCTGACGATGCTATCCAAGACGTTTTCCTGTTAGTTTCTTGTTATGAAGACCAGTTCTTTCAAACATCACTCAGGAAAGTTTTAAATGTTGATGCTTAAGCAAAAGTGAAATAAAGGTAAGCTACTGAAAATGGGTATCTCTTATCTTTATGCGTTCAACCTAGATTAAAATGGCTTTTTCACTAGAATCAAAGGAAATGGGCTGTTGATACATCAGCTCTGAACACCCATCATGCCTCTGAGTGTAAAAATAGCTTTCAATAAGAAAAGCCTTGAGCTGGTTAGTGAAGAGAGCAGCTGTCCTTCTCTGACCCTCTGGAAGGTTTTGTGCACACCTACAGACAGGATGATGTGATACAGGGTCTTCTTTCTACTGCTTCTGTGCAGTTTTCCTGTATCAGGCAAGGTTGGGAGGTGTTTTGAGTGCTCTTATTTTTCCAGTTACATGATGAACTGCAGAAAATAGCCATGGTTTTGATCCAAGCACCTAACTCTAATTCCTTACCTCTTTTTAAGTACATTAGGTGGAAAGACAGTGTGACCTTCCCCTAGTGGTTGTTCCTAGGCTTCCCTGAAGCCTAAGGCTATTCCACATTGCCCAGCTAACTTCTGTATGCCAAGAGGAAGCCTAAATGGTTTTTTCTCTTGTGCTGTGAAGTCCCTGTTCCATTCTTTCTGCCTGCAGTTCATCACTCTGCAGTTGCCTCAGCCAGGATCTGAGGGTTCTTACTTTGCTTTCTTAGTTTCCCATATGTGATCTTTCATAGTGCAAACAACCCCCAAAACAAACAAACAAAAAATCTTGTCCTGTTTTTACTTAGCTGAGATACCTGTGTTTCAGAGTTTCTATCTTTGCCTAGAGCCAGGAAGGAAAAAAGCCAGTACACTTTGGAACCCAGGGGGCTAAAGAGGAAATTTTCAAGAAAATTGACTTTGCTTTTGGTATTTTTTTTTTAGGAAGGTCATAAAACATTTGATCTGATACTAGAAGTCTCACAAAAATGTGCTTTTCAGAGAGATGTGGACACACTCCGCTAAGGCTAGAGAGTAAAGAATTTTTCAAAGTTTCACTGACATGACCTATACTAAAACAGTTACATATTATTTCTGTACTTTTTCACTTGTACAGAAGTTATATTCTTGCATCCTTTCATCCCTGGCAGAACAACCTGTATGTCTTCAGTCAACATACTGCAGAATCTCACTTTATCAGTGAGGCAGGTGCTCACCTTATTTAAGGTGATGGATCAAATAAATGCTGCCTGGAGTGTAAAAAGAAAAACAAAATAAAACCAAAAAAAATTCCAAGTGGAAAAGTTGGAGAGTGAGCTGCTTGGAGGGAGCATCCACAGTGGTGACTGAGCATTCTCTTGGCTCTCAGACCTAGAGTAGAAAAGGAGAAGACAAACATTTCTGTTGTCACAGCTGAGCCCACTGACAGCAAGTTGTTTGGTTAGTGGAGATGTAATTTGTCGTTGTTTCTTAGTGAAAACTCCATGCCAGAGATACTTTATGATCCTCAGGAGCTACGTAAAGTTGTGTTCAACTGATGTATTTGCTAAGTTAAGCATGGTTAAGTTTGTCTCTGTAGCAATGATACTTACATTTTGTGAAAACTACAGGCTAAGATAATGCCATACTCAAAATTAAACTTTGGAGGCATTTGAGAGTGGTTGGAGAGGAAGAATAGAAAACACCAGTGTATCCTTATTTAAAGGGCTTACTGATGCCCATGTAAAGATGGAAATTCCTGGGGACTTTGTTAAATAGCTAGTGAATATACAGGGAAACTACAAATTGAGTCCATACACTAGTTTCCAGATTCTGTGAAAAGGAACTGAACTACACCTCAGAGCAGACCCATTTTGGTGAAGGAACTTTGTTCTCCTGAACAGTAAATGCTGAGAAATACTTACTGAACTTCTACTTGACTGGTATGAAATGTCAGTCATTAGCACTGCAGAACTTCCCCTTTTTGGCTTTTATGATATGTGCATGTTTTTTCTGAGGCTGTAGATGTATAGAGGATGACAGCACTTTGTTAAAATCCCTTCTGTGACTATGATAAGAAAAGACCTGCAAAAGTAGTTTGAAAATCATTTGATGTTGCTGCAGTCTTTGAAGCAAGAATAAGGGAACTGGTGCAAGTTTCCCATCTCAGATGTTTGTTGGTAAATGATGGACTGCACCACAGAATGTTGGTTTGATGTGAATTCTGCAAAATGAAATAAGTTTCTTAGTGCATGTTTTGCCACTTTTGAGGAACAGGTTTCTGCATGCTTTACACAGTAATGCATTCTTAGTACTTCTGGTACAGTTCAGTCACCTACTGGACAAGTCTGATGTGGGATGTTGTAGCTGCTGTTGTTTGATGTCTACATATATATATACACACACATACTTTGGATACTTAAAGTTTTCCTGTTCATTCAGTCTTCTTTAGAGTTTTCCCATTGCTGTTCATTCCACCTTTCCTGTCTGACATAATTTCAATTGTATAACTTTACTGTTACTGTTGCATAATGTAAAGTTGGCAAAACCAGTAATAATCAGCTGGGTGCTCTCCTGTGTGTTGCTTAGAGCCAAATAACAAAAATACACTTCACTGAAGAGACTGTGAACCACGTAATACTCTGTTCAGTGGACAGGAATGCTTGCATTCAGTTTATGACCATGGAGCCTCTTGCATGCAAAAAATTGGGGCCTGGGGGAAGGCCACAACAGGAGAATAAATACAGATGGCTGATGGGGGGGAGAAGAATTAAACTTCATATGAATGATGTACTAATGATGATTGCTGATCCCTTTACTTCAGTGTGCCTCATGCCTTATGAAGCAAATGATGTCTCGGGCTTAAGAGTGAATTATATTAAATCCTAAATAATAGCACTTGGAATGAACAAAAGATATTCAAAAGGCAGTATGAGAAATATTTAAATTCCACTGGCTAAAAACCATGATAAAGTTAGGGATGCCCATTAATTTCCATCTGGAGGAAGTCTGCAATGAAAAAGCAAAACCATTGAATAAAATGGGACAAGATAACAATATGATAGATAGTTTGCATAACACAAATTTTAAATAAAGCTAAAACAGTAAATGAGAGTTTAATTAACAAAATATATAGCTATATTTCAGAAAATTCTGATACCTACTACAGAATCACAGGCTGCTGTGGAAAAACCCAAAGAAACCCACAATTCTTTGTAATTTACATGTCAGTGGGACTTTGTCCTCGGGTACTTTCAAGTACTTTATGAAAAGTATAAAATGAAATTGCCCTTATTTGGGAGCAATGTCCAAAAGCACTTAGCTGTTCATGAAGGCTTTAAAAATCTCAGAATGATGTTGAAGGAAAATTAGTGATGTGTTTGTTTCTTCCACTTTAAATAGTTCTGTCTACTCAAGAATGCAAAATTCTCTATTTTTTCCCCCATCTCAACATGGTAAAAGTGTGTTCTGGTTGAATGTTGAAAGAGTAAACCTGCTACTTGACAGCTGGAGGAGGTAGGTGAGGGTGAAGCTTTTCTTATACGTGAAAATTTGAATACTAACCAAAACAGAAACAAACCAGTAACTTTTTATAGATTTAGCATATATTTTTAGAAGCTTTAACATAATTGGAAATCTTTATGGTTGGTAGAAGACTTCCAGTTAATCGAGCATGGTCCCTATAAAGAAGGCAGAGACTTCTAGTCAGCAGTTAGCTTTGACTTAAAAACCTTGTCACACAGCTATCAAAGAACAGGAAATTTCTGTGATTTCATTTTGTGCTTGTCGCTGCTAAATTTGAAATGCTTGTATGCATGGCTGTAACTTCATAATTTTAATAAGAACTTTTATTCAGGAAACTTTTCCTAGATGACTACATGTCATAGAATACAATGAAAATATGGTAAAATGTCATTCACTTGCACCCAAGTAGAAATTGTTGGGGAAACTTGGGGTCACACTCTTTTTTCCATTTTAGTATTTACCACAGTGTAGCTATAATTGTCTTTAAGATAAAAGAAGGGAGTTTTCAAGGAGGATGATTTCTTCCTGAAACATACCTAATTCATTGTGCTACCACTTCAATAAGATCTACCAGGCAAGTATTGTTATGAGTTGCTTTTATTAAGTCAAAGCTCTTTTCTTCTATGACTCCTGCTGCTTTAAGAATCATTTTCTTTTTCTCTGTAGTACTCAGTTAGAATTTCTTTTTGTAGGCCAACATTTTTCTCAAATTTCTTTGCAAATAATCAGCAAATGTAATAGATTATGGATTTTAATTGAATAAAATGGCAATGGCAATTCCAGTTTATAAGTATTCTACAAAGTACATTAATCATTGGTTGCAAGTTGAAATGATGTCTTTATATACATGCATAAAAGTCCGTGTACATAGGTAGTACACAATGTAGATAGAATAGTCAATAAAGAAATAGATGACCTCAAGAAATGTCTGATTTAGCAAATGTATATCTTTAAATTGGAAATCTAATTATTTGCCTTAAATTTGCACTGCTCGGGAACTTAATGCATGACTATGTTAAATAAACTTATTTCCGTTTTTCATTTAACCTGTGGGTTATGGTATGACCAATCTGTTTTATATCCTCAATCAACAGATGATTGTATTTGGTAATAATTTATCAAGAATAAAAATCTGTTTTTGAAACTAATCACCTCATGTTAGGTCTGCCCTTTTTCAAAACCGCCATCTGATATTCATTTTGTCTGCAAGACAAACATACTGATGAAAATGCATCTACCACAGGATATAGTGAGTGGAATGAAGCCATTCTACTCTTTGTATATATTTAGAATATCTTGTTTTCTCAACAGATGGACCAAATTTTAGTATTAAAGGAAAAAAAAATCAATTTTATATAGTACATAAACGATTTTGAACAAGTACATTTTGCATTTGTGATTATTTTTTAGCAAAACATCTCATGGAATTTGAGGGTCAACTAGGGCCATATCAGAGACAAAAGATTTAAAAGGTTACTTTAACTGCTTTCTGTGTTTGACATGAGAAAGTTATGTCTGGAAGTCAGAGAGTTCTAAGCAAGCCTTTGAATTTGGCCCACTGTGTTTAAATGCTGGGGGTTTCTTTTGGATGTTCTCCATGTTCTCAGAAGTGGCTGTTCTTTGAAAAGAGATTGAAAGCACAGATGCGTTCATGCACTAAATTACTTCTGTACCATGAAGCCCCTCTCTGCCTAGACTTCTGGCCATTGCCTAACCTGATGTGGTGTTCTTTTAGGCTGTCAGCTGAGTCTTGCAATTATTTCTTGGATCTTTCCTGATCAAAGCTTCCCATAATGCTAAGATATAGGCTTGATCAAGCCAGTATGCAAGCCACATGCATGGAGTACATGGAATATGGAGCACTTGCACTGTTATACTCTGTATGCAGTAGTTCTGTGACATTAACTGCTGTCCCAGGAGGTCTGAACTGAGAACACCAAGCTCATTTTAATTTGCAGTGCCAGCTAGATTTAGACTTTTTGACCCTACTGAATTTCTACTCAGATTTTTATAGTGCAACAAACTTATTAAATTTTAAAGTAAATCTCAAAAGAGGCAATAAACTGTTACAAAGTCATGAAATTATTTTATTATTTTTAATCTTTAAGAACTGCACGTACTGCAGCTGGACTTCTTCCAGTGTTCATTTTTCCCTAACTGCTTTATTAAAACAAATCCAAACAGTTTCCCAAGGAAGTTATAAAATTAAGAACTTAGGAATTCTATAGTGTCAGGTTTGTATGATAGTATTTTTTTATACTGTCTCTTAGTAGTGAGTTATTTGATGTTGTGATTTCAAATCACTACAATAACCAGTTTTTACAATTTCAAGTAATCTATTCTGGAGTCAGTATTTTACATACAGATGATACAGATGAACTGTTCTTATTCTACACAATTTTTTTAACAAACTTCAACTGGGGGGTCTTTCCATTCCCCTATAAGTCTTTCCCTTCCTCCACCCTAATTTTGCTAGTGTGTTGGCCACCATGACAACAGGGATTTTATCTGACAAAAAGTTAAAAAGCTTTGGAAAACAAAGAGGCTAAAAAATGAAATACAGCTGTTTGCAGGCAAATATAAACCAGAAGGCCTCAAATCCTTTCTACTGATTGGCTAGATTACTTGAAATGTGGCTCATTGTTTCATAATAATCAGCAGTTATTTTTCCCTATTAAAATGTACACTGGCAAAGTATTGGAAACAGCTTTCCCAATCCATTTCTATAAGGAACTGGGAATATAAAACATCCCTATAACTTTTACTGCTTATATGTTAAGGGACCCTCCAAAACAAAACTGCATAGATTCAAAATCCATTTTATATATATATGCATATTAAAAATGAGTTTATATACTATTTTTCAATACTGAGGAATGCAGAGGTCTTTTGCAAAGTAGCTTTTTTGGGTACTGGTGGTACAGGGGCCAGGCGAATGTGGCATCTGCCATAAGGTCAGCTGTAGCTCACACATCTTTAGATGCATTTAGATCCTATTTTATTGAGAAAGGAAATGTTGGCCAGGATTCTGGAGTTATACCCAAGCTTTAAAGAAAAATGATGGGAGATCAATTTCCAGTTGGACACCAACCAAAGATAGGCAGAGATTTACAGCTCCTTCATGTATCACATCACAGCAGGCTGAAGTCTGGCATTGAAGTCCTCATGCCCAGTATGGTTTTAATTTTTTTAACAGTGTAACAGTAGTTCACCTATATTTAATCATAATGAAATAAAATACTTAAGCTGTTGTTTTCCTGTTAATTTCAAATAATTTTACTGTAGTCTCAGGGTATCCAGAGAAATGGAATAAGTCTATTGTATAAAAAAAAGATAGAACAGTAACAAGCAAAGGGAGGAGAAACAAATCCTGACGCACTCTGCAGCCAGCAAGGTGTGAATCTATATCCACCTGCTCCCCAGCCAAGAAGGAAGATACATAGTTTGTAGTAAATATTCAACTTCACACACAGCTAAATTATACAAATTATTTAGAAAAGGCAGCTCGTTTTGTGTTCTGTGCTGAGGTCCCTTGGATATGTGTGTAGGCAAGGAAGCACTGTACTCCTGCAATTCTCATTTCTTGAATGTCCTCCAGACTGGAAAGCAGTGGAAGACTGACAGCTTGAGCTGTAGTGTCTTTATCAGTATAAGTCAATTGCTTCTGCTTCTATGCTATAGATTTGGGTTTTTTCCATAAGTTTTATGAGAATGTAGTTTGAGTTCAAAAGTTAGTTAATACGAACTTTTTCCAAATTCAATGTTCTTCTAATTTTTTTCTTTTTCTAATTTTTTTTAAAGCAGCATAGAAGTCTTTCATTTCTGCAAGTGTGTTCCTGCTCAGATGAGAATTAAAGGACTGAGGTGATGATTCTGAGAAAGAAGTAATTGCTTAGACTTTCAGAATTTAAATACTTGAAGTCCAACTCTTCAGCTTGTCAGGAGCATGACAAGAGCTGACTGAGCTGTTGAACTAGATCATTGTCTGGTACTCTAACTCAGCAGCATGAGAGTCACTTAGGACTTGAAACATTATCATCATTGTAATGTAGTCTAATGGTCTACCTCTTTCTGGAAGAATTAACAATTAAAAACCTAGTAACACCCCTTTAACAATACTTCTGTTGTACCTTGAGGCAGTGACTTTTTATGGTGAACAACAGATTAGTAGGTTAAAACAAGCACTTTAAATATGGGTAATATGCCATGTATTTTGGTATACTTTATCTTCCAAATGTTCTCAAAGCATCATGAGCAAGTAAATATTTAGTTTCCTTATGTGCCTTCCTATACATGCAGGATAGTAATAAATGTGGTGTGCACGTCTGCTGGAGAAAGTCCCATCTGCTATGCTGTCATTGGAAATTGCTAGGGGATCTTTTAAGAGAGCTGAGAAGAGAGAAGCAGTGAGACAAGTAGACCCTTGAAACCTGGACTCACCACCACCTTTTTGGTTTCAGTGTAATATTTTTGGAGGGGACGTCCTGGTTTTCTCCTGCTTCTTTCCTTGAGAACTGGTAAAGAAAAATTGAGAGAAGGTGAGGAGAAAAATCTAAAGCTCTCATTATTCTCAAACTCTCGAAAGAAAAAAATCTAATTGAGAAAAATGTTCATAAAGGTCACAGTTTTCCTGCTGTTGCATATCAGTTCTTTGCTTCTATTCTTGTTTCTCAAATGAACGTTTAGTTCAAATCTGTAAGATTAAAATACAGTTCTCATATTTTTCTAGATTTTTTTTTGAGGTCACATTTGTAACTAATCCTCAGTATTGTGCTGTGGTAGCAGCATTGAAATTAATGCAAGTGTATATGTGTGTGCCTACATTAACATGCATTATTTCACATTGTTATTTGTACCTATAAATACAAATGTGGATGTTATATTCATTTTCCAAACCATTTTTTTGAGAAACATGAATTTCTTTTGTATTTGTCTGTATTATAGCACTGAATTTCTAATTACGTGTTACTTTGAAGTCCCTCAGGTGGATCCTTAATTGCCTGTCAAGAATATCAATGCTTTTCCTTTTCAATATCCCTCTACCTATCCTTTTTTTAGCGATGACTATAGACTCAAAAGAATGTGATGTCTCTTAACATGCAGTTTGTCTTCATACTAACATTATTATTGCTTTTTCAACAATAATATATGCATATTTCTTCTCATAAGTATAATACCCGCTTTTTAGATGCTGACCGGATTGCAGGCAGTTTCTCATTCTTAAAGAAGTAACAATTCAGTTTTGATGAACAAGAAAAAAAAATAGGTGGAAAATAACCGTTGTTATGCCTTGCCTTCTAAGGTTCTTACAGTCAGAGCAGAATCCTGAGAAATATTATATATAAAATGATTTTGCTTTAGCCGTACTTCTTTGGGGATGAAAGTTTTTAGAGCAGCAGACCTGTATTCATTTCCAGTTATCAGAAGAAGTAAAAATAGATTTTAAAAAAAAAATACACATGTGATACCTTTCTATATATGTATGCATGATTCTTCTTAATGAAGTACCAACTTCACATGTGCTCTTCTAAAAAATAGAAAATAAAACCAAAACACCAACAATGAATGGGTTTGGTAGTTACTTTTTTTTTTTAACTCCACTGCTTTTTACCTGGCTTTCTTGATGAGATTAATATAACCTTATGTTCAGTGGCCAATTTCACATTTTGGAGTTTTCACACATGGTTCGAGTTTCTGGAGGTCTCCTTGATTTAAGCCATGTATAAATTCAGTGTCTAGTCTACACTCGTTATCTGGGTTTCCTGTATTAATAAAGTGCAAGGTGAGAGGCATCTTTTCCAAAACTGTCCTGAGACGGGTATCTAAAGTGGGGACAAATGTTCTCCTATAGAACTTTTACCTGTCCTGGTTGAGTGGGAAATCGTTTCCTTAGACTAGATACCTGACTTTTTGCCTAAGGTGGTAGATTAGATAAATTCCACTCCATGTGATAAATAACACAGTTTTAAGGCTTCCTCAGTGCAAGGAAAATATGCTAGTGATTTTGGAGAGTCTTACGCACTTAAGTAGCCCCACTAGCTCTGGTAGACCTACTCATTTTTTTAAAGCTAAACACATGAATAAGTCCTTACAAGACAGACCCAAAACAGTAAATCAAAACAGTAAGTTGGCTTCTGTTTACCGCAGAGTAATTTTGGAGCACTTTACCATGTACTCATTCAGCTCTTGAAATACCATATCGGAGTGTTGGGAGAAGCAAATATGTGTGCTGTATTCCTTAGTATTGCTCCATGTGCATCTTAAAACCAATGTGCAGAATGAGGAGCTAGTGATCCTCAATTTTGATTCTAGCTCAGACTCTGAAAGCTCAACATCAAGAGATTTTATTACTGCTTTACAGTTTAGCCTTCTGTCAATAGTTTGGCCTGTAAATTGAACAAGCACATATTCCTAGGACTAAGAATGGGTACAAAGGCAGCAACCGTGGTTCAGCTGATGCGTGTTAACTAGTTGAATTGAGATAACTGGACTGCATGTCTGGGCTCTTTTTATTTCTCTAGGAAAGTCATATAGCATCTCTGGTTCTGCCTTGCTTAGAGCCAAAAGAAATAGAGGTAGAGACTGAGGCAGACTAGAAATTATAATCTTGGCAGTGCACAGAAATTCATCTATTTAAGTACAAGCATACTATGTAACAGTTGCTCCCAACATAATTCGAGGCAGATGCCCTCAGTCTGTCCCTCTCAAAACTCAGTTTACAGTTCCTCTCACTATTTCCAGCTGTAGGAGAGGCAAGAAACAGTCTGAAGGCTTCAGTGTTCCCCTTTTCCATAAGAACATAGGTGAAAATCTCATTTACCTCTGGGAGATAGTCTATTTAGCCTATTTTTGCTATGTATTAACTGCAGCTTGTGAGAAACTATATGTTGTGTTACTTTACTTTTAATATTAGGTTTCTAATTCCTAGTGTTCTGAATCCAAACATACTTGTCTCTGTAATCCTGCTGGGACGGTGGGAAACTGATTGCATCTCAGATAAATTGGCTCAGTAGGAAATATTCCTCCCTTATCCTCCAAAAAAATGCAACTGTTTAGTACCAGCACATTCTCAAAACTTAGATCACAGTCCACAGTATCGTGCAGAGAGTGAGGCATCTGAAATGATATAAAGCACGGGAAAACATTTGAGTGTTTTAGCGTGAGCGTATAGGAGCCAGGCAGCTGTTTTCTTCTTTGGTCACTCCAGTAGAAGAAAACAGATAGAAAAGGGGTAGAAGAGGATCAGACTTGTTGGGAGAGAGGTAAAGTGGATATTTTTAACAGTGAACTGAAAATAGAGTGAACCTACCTACTTCAGTTTGGTGCTGTGTATGTCTTTTTGCATAATTTTACTAGGATTCGGAAATTCCAGTGTGACTGCGAGGTCACTACTTAACTAGCAACTGGGGTGGACATTCAGAATACCTTCAGCTCTCATTAAAATTAATTGGAATTGAGAGTTCTCAACATCTGGCATCATTGGGCCCATCCTTAGCACCTTTGTGAAAGTCCATTATAAATAACACTTTTAGTAGATGTATATGAAGTTATATGAGAGTGCATAACATTGAGGATATGTTGTATTTAGTGCCTGAAAAGGGAATTAATCATTAGGCTTCTTTACATCATCAGTTACTTCATATGTATGTTTACTTTTTCAGTTATCCCTTTTTAATATGCTTCAGCAATTATTGCATTAGCAGACAAATACTCACGCTGAGACTAAATCTAAAGAAAATATGACTTTATACTGAACCCCAGTAATGATTCCCCATGTGAGAAGAGAAGGTGTTATAAGACTGAGTTGTAAGCAAGTTGGAAAGTGTGACGTTGGCTGTGTGTCTCCTAACTGAGTAAGCTGGCAGTTGAGGAAAGGATGTGCTTTTAGCTGAGAAACAATTGGACAGAAAAGACGACTGCTATGCCAAGCTGAATGAAAAGCCACTAGAGAAAATGTTCTGTGGCAGTTCCTTTTGAAGTGAGTTTCTAGATCTTTGGAAGGAGCTCGTCAGGGCTAGACTGAAAGTTCTCTTTAATTATTTGACTGCCAGAGGTTGAACTACAGCACACATTTACCTCGGGAACAGACTGAGATTCAGGAATAGGCTCAGAATAAAGTAGCCATGTGCTGTTTATGGTTATTTTGTGTGGCGCTGTTACCACAAAATACTATTTTTCTCCCTCTGCCTTTGAGGCATAGCTTCTAGCAAATCCTGCCATTAGACTCACAGCATTCTCATGCACTACAGCTGGAAGCAGGCATTGGCAGCTCCATGTGGCTGCAACATCAAGTCAGGGGGTGACAGAAAAACAGCATCTCAGACTTAGCCTAACAGGAGGATGCCCAGAACACCTACCTGATGCCTTTAATTTAAGAATGACAATATTTAAAAACTAGGTGTCCAAGGATCACAAGAGTTGTGAGAGTTAAGCAACTGAGGCAGCCAATGGAGAGAATTAGGTGCATCTGAAGGGAGAGTCAGTACAATTGACAAACAGAGCAATATTTTTTTGGATTCTTGATCCTTTTTTCAGCTGGGATGCATGTACTAGAGTTGCACAGTGAGTGCTTCATCCAGCTGGGATCCAAACTGAGAATGTCTCTCCTGAGAGCAGGGATACAGCTGTGCTCTTTGTTGTGTAATTGCTATTGACAAGCACAAAAAGTAGGAGAAGTGGTTTGAATTCTCTCCAGCCTGAAGAGATTCATCCCCAGCCTTCCCATGTGCTCAATGAATCCCTTACTGCTGTGTCCCAGAGAATAACTGTACCAGAAGATGGTAGGGTCCTCCTTTACCCTTGCTGCGTGGAATGGGGGGTTGTGTTGCCAGGAATGCAAGGCAGCAAACATGAGCAAGGCTGAGTTGTTGAACTATTGGAAGAGGGGGAGAGAACTCATTTCTCTCCTTATCTAATGATAGTTTAATGCAAAATTTTAAACTGGGCTAAAGTAAATAATACATGAAAAAGAAATAACAATCAGAACATGAAAAAGAAATAACAATCAGAAATAAATTTCTGGATCCTGCTGTCTCAAAAGTGATACAATAGCGGGCCAGTATATCCTCTATGAAATGACAAAAGGCAAACTACACTGAGTGAATATTTATTAGCGAAAACATGGGAAACAGCTCCATGTGAATAAGGCAGCAAGACTTTGACCATTTCCTGCTTCATCTCACTGTTTAGGCTGTGGTGCGTGCTGCAAAATGGATTAGAGCTGTTTTTGAAAACAGATTCTTGCTTGTGGAAAATCGGCTACTGGCAGCAGTGTCTAACTCTGTGGCAGAGTCCAAAGGCGATTGTCCCGATGGCTTCTAACTTCCTCTGGGGTCTGTAACGTGATTACATTGCTGTGGAGCTGGCTAGACTGCTCTTCCTCTGGGAGCAGTTTAACCTTTAATTTGGAGGAATTTGTGCTGTTACATATCTGTGTACAAAGGTAATATATTGTGGTTTGTGCTTTGGATGTGCGTTGTCTGTTTCCACATACACTTTAAATTGAATCTGTGTTATGCGAAATCAACATATTGCCTTCAAAGACCACCTACCATCAGGATCCTGACATCATATTTTTCTTGAGAATCAGAGGTAAATTGTACAGATCGTGCTTTCCAGCCTTCACTATTCTTATAGCAAGCGGTTTGCTAATCAGACAGAGCAATAATAGTTGAAACACTGTTCTTTTTAATATAAAAGTGTTCACATTTTACATATGTTTTATCCATTCTTTTATTTTACGTGTACAGTTGGGACTTTTGTAATGTTCTCAATCCCCACTGGCCTTATTGACTTTGCAATGATTTAAGGATTTTAAGGATTTTAATTCTCCTAGTCCTTTCCCTCTTCGCTCTTAACATTTCTACCTTTAGATTTTATTGGCCTCAGGAAAAATTAATAAGCAGTAGCTATTTTTAATAAATCTTTGTTTTATTTCCATTGTGTCTATCCTCTGCAGTATGAAGAACTTTTTTAGGATAAATACTGTGTTTTGTACTTTGCCGTCCTACAGCTATTGGTATTAACTGTCAAAATACTATAAGTGTTAACACGTGTCATGAAAATAGAATTCTTAGTCAACTGTTTTACTAATTACTTAGCAATGATGTCATCGTAATCATAATAGAATACAGAGCTGTAATGTGCTTTTAGTTGCATTTTCTTTCTGGCTTTGTATTGATTATATCCACCAAAACTTTTTAAAAAACTTACTCCATAAAGTTTTTAGATCTTTTATATTTTTCAAAGCTTTATCTTTAGAAAAGGAGTCAGGTTTATTTCATACATCTAAGTAATCTTTACATTTTAATTCAACTTTTAAAATTTCATTAATAATTTATCCTCTTCCAAATGTATCATATAAATTGTTTCATGAGATGGAATGAATTTCCAATTTTACTATCTCTTTCATAGTCATGGTAGATCCCTTTTCATAAGACAAAGGAAATCTAAGCAGAGGAGTAAATGAAATTTTGAGATGTTTTACTTAATGTACATCTTCATAGGAAATTTTGAGATGTTTTACCTTGTTTAGTGTACATATTCATATGGAGCTTTTTGTCTTGTATGCTTAGCTTGTTGTTAATATTATCGCTACTACAATTATTACTAGAATAATACAGCCATGTAAGTGCTAAGGGACCTCTGGAGGTCATCTGGTCCAGCTTAAAGTGGGTCAAAGTTAGATCAGATTTCTCAGGCCATGTCCAGACAAATTGTCACATCTCTGGGAGAGGAGATTCCACAGCCCATCTGAGCAGTCTATTCTAGTCTTAGACAACCCTAGCTGTGAAAAAAATTATTCTTAGTGTTGTGGCAGATGTATTGGGCTCAAATCAAGAGTCAAGGCTATTTGGGCTTAGTATTGTACTTCAAAAATGTAGAAAGTTTTCTAAATTGTCCAGATAACTTATTGACAGAAGATCGAACAGCTAAGAAAATAATCTTCTGTACCAGAATGCTAGGCCGATGTCTTCTCTGCTGGAGCATCTACCTTCTTAACAGTTAAACACTTGAATCCAGAAGCACTCCTCATGATATTATGTTGCAAATACGAACCGTTTGCAGGACTTGATGTTATGGGGTAGATGTGAGATAGTAAACACACTATAAAAATTTCTTATTGATAACATATAATGTATGGACCAGACCTGATTAAAACTGAGGTGTACCTGCTCCACAAACAGACTTTCTTATTTGTTCAGGGAACTACAGTGATTTCAGAGAGTATTTTGTGGGCTGAAGCATCTATATGGAGTCTCAGTTACAGAGAATGGATCTGATCCTGTTCTGGCAACAAGAAATTTGCCATCATGGACAAGCCCTAATAAAGCTTAAGATTAAGAATGTATTTCTCTTGCAATATAAAGGACTACATAGATTGTATGCTTGGTATAATTTACAGCAGTTTCCCCCTGAATGTTGTTATATCGTAATCTCAAAGTAATCTTTTTTTTTTTTTTTCTGAGTTTGAGTTAAAACCTCCCCTGTGCAGATAGGCTGTTTCTTTGTACTCATTCTCAAGGATGTAGCAATCATTGTACTGGGATATTGGGAATTCTGAATCTTTCAATGCTTTTAAAAATTGGAGTTATTAGAATAAATCTTTTTACTCAATACCACCCTGGTGTTAAACTTCATTGGAGAAAGGGCTGGATTTTGGAGCTGTACCATTTCTATTGGTAGACGTTCAAAATTCAGTTCAAAATTGGCTTTGTTTATTTTGTAGTTCAGATGGGGGTGGTTCATGGTTTATTTTAGGGGAATATTTTGTGGAGAGGTAAGAGAAGAGGAAAAGGAGAAGCATTTCAGTGTCATATTTGGAGGTTTGGAGCTATTTTCCTTTCCTTTTTTTTTGGTGGCAGCTGTTTGAAGCTGCTCAGGAGTTTGGAATGCAAGTGTAGCTCCCAGGGAGCTGGATTAGTGGGCAGGTGATGCAGTCATGGGTATCACATACCTCTCCAATTTTTCACATGGATATTACCTCGGTGTATATGGGGTGTGAGTGTGTGCTACATACATATATCTTCCAGAAACTCCAGGCAGCTGTATTTTTGTTGATAGTGTGTATGAAACAACATCACAGGTGGTGGGAAAAAGTTCATTTCATGAATTTACGAAATACTGTATAAGTATCCATTTACATTCTAACTATGACAACATAAGTCTGAAATGACTTCTTTTTTCCTGTAAGATTATCCTTTCTACTAACAATGAACACTTTCACTTTAAAAAGTAGACAGCAGAATATGTTCATAACATTATGACAAAAAAGTATTATAGTCTGCAAGTCAATAAAGGGCAGCCATGTGATGGATGTCATTTAGGTCTACTTTTGTCCCAGATGTCCTGGGTCTAGAAATTAAAGATAGGTTTCCTATACACTAGTGCAGGCTGTCACTGCTAAGTGTTTCCAGACTCGCTGCGTGTGTGTGCTTTAAACCCACATACATGTAGCACATCTCATGCATAGGGGATAATATAATTGTAATTCTAACATCATGCTCTGTAACATTCTTACAGCCTGACTGATAAGTTTTAATAGGGGGACTTTGTCGAATTTTGTTTTCATGAAATTTTCATTTTTGGTACTTTTTATTTCCTCCTTTTAAAAATGATTAAATACTCCCATAACCTTTAAGCAGTCTTTACTGATAAAGTAACTTGAAACTTGAAAGAAGTACTGATTTCTTATCTTCGATGGGCACAGTCTGGATGTGGCCTGGGCAGGAGGAGAGGGTGAATGTGCTTGAACCGGCTGATATTCTGCAGACCAAGACAAAATCCCTGCGGGAAGGCTGAGGATGACCTGCCACTGAGATCACTGCCGTTGCCTTACGCATGAGCACAGTGTCTCCCCAGGCAGGGACTGGCGTGAGGGTGAGAGTGTGAGGTGGGTCTCCTGCCCTCCTGTGTAGCATTTGGGAGAAACGGCAAGTGTTTAGCTGGCATGTCCAGTCCTTTTATTCTTACACTGTTAAGTGTTATAAAAAGGCTTCCCCTTCTGTTTATGGGCCACATGAAGTCAAAGGGAATTTTTCAGTTGTCTTTGTCATGTATTGATAGGTCTTATGTGAAGAGTCAAACCTGTGGCATTTCTGCAACATAAGAAATTTTCTGTGGCTGTTTCTGCTATAACCTATCTCACGGAAGAGAGGCTACTGTATGAAAACCAGCCAGCGTGAGGCTATTGAAGAAGTACTTTGGTTTTTATAGCCGTATACATGTTGGCAGGACCACTCTAAGAAAGCTCGATTAGAAAACAAGATTACTTTGGACCTGGGAAGAACTTTCTAGGCTTCAAATGGAGCTTTAAGTGTTCATGATCCAAACTGTGTGATCCAAGTGTCCATAAAAAAAAGATATAGGCTCATTGCTGCCGATATTTTTATATTTTGAGTTCTGAAACTGGGATAGGGGAAGACGTCTAGGTTTCAATGGTTGGCTGCTCAGCACCAGTCTAAAATCTGGCTGTTACCGTATTGTATGGTAGGAACTGTGGTGTCCAAAGTCACAAGTCAGTTTTGAAAAGATAATTTGCATCAGCAAAATGAATTCCAACTATAAGTATTGCATGCTATACAGATTGTGTAAAGATACTTCAATACAGTTCTGTGCCTTTAAGAGCAGTGAAGCATTCTGAAACAAAGTATCATGCATTAAAAAGCTTCTTGATAAATTATTTTTTAAAAAATTAAGAACAACTTTTTTTATCCAGAGAAATAACAAAATGATAGCTGTCTATGTATAGAGCAAGAGCTAGGTAGCCAACAAACATTGTTGTGGTGTACATATACGCAGTGTAATTTCCCCTGTACTTTAATAAAAAATTAATCATCAATGACCTCATGGTTCTTTAAATGAGACATGCAATTAATTTACTGCCATAAAGAATATAGATCACCTGCAGCAGTGATACTCTTGATTTCAGGGATCTTTCTAAAGAATACGTCTAGACTTACAGAAAGAGGGTTTTTGTGGA
>NW_009260791.1:4928066-5030546 GCF_000687185.1 Egretta garzetta
AGTGTTTTTGTGGAAGTCTTGTAAAATCCCTCTTCACTTGAGCTTTTTTTCTAAAAAATAGTTTCGTCATAAATGTGATGCATTTAAGAGGCCTAAAAGTTCCCTTGGATCATTTCAGCCTTGCAAACTTACTCATGCGAGGCCCATTCATATGAAATGGGTTTGTTTCTAACCTTTTTCTTTGCCATATTATGTAGGAGTAACTTGATTCTGAAATTACCGTACTGCAGAATTGGTAGGAGCCATAGAAGTGGATTTGTGACCTGCGCAATTCTTTGTAGTAAAAAATAGTAGCAAGCTGACTTAGGGGCAGTACAAAAGTAATGTAAAAATGTTTGATTGCTGCTTAAACCTAAACAGGGACATATAAAAACAGTAATAAATATGTATGCAGCCCTCTAATATGCTTGGTTGTACAATTTTTGACTGGAAAAGCATAAGTGAGTAATTAGATAATTGCTGCCTTGATTGAGCTTAATAGGAAACATTTCAATTAGGCTAAAACTACACAGAGAGGAAGTAGGCTTTTACAAAGGGAAACATTCCTTGTCATGCAACTGTCAGCTTTTGCCCACACTAAGAGATGGGATTAAGTGGATCTATGGAAAGGAAACAAAATGAAGGAAAGAAAAAGGAGGGGAAAAAAAAGATTGGAGTAATTAGTCTTGTACTTAAACAGTGTCTTCTGATACAATTTCTTCATTATTCCAGTTTTGATAACACGGTTCTTATAAACCTCTTGGCTGTAACAAATGGTGACATTAAATCCACAGAAGTTAAGTTTCTTCTTTAAAAAAAGAGACAGAGAGAGGGAGAGGACTTTTCTCATTCTGCATAATTTAACATTTTTTCAGATTATCCTCACCTGCCAACAGTGTAAAAAGTGTGAGGTGAATATTTTTTCCTTGCGAAAAGTGCCTATGCACTATCCAGAACACAGAAATTTCTCTGCAGGGCTACTTGTGCATCAGGAGCTGATTCCCTCTCAGTCGTGGATGGGTGAATACCTAAGCTGGGACTGCAAGACAGCTGGGTCCAGTTTTTTCATGGGTACTTCCAGAGACTCCAGCCATACCGGCTGCCTCGTGTGGCAGTGTAGCTCATGGGCATTTCATCCATATTAATGCCATCCTTGCATTCATACCACCAATTAGGAAAGATGGTTTTTCCATGACTGGCTGCTGCGTTGAAATAAAACTGAACAGATGCTCTGTTGTCGTCTAATATTACCTCCCCCGAGGCTGCGCAGCCACTGCTGCTGAAGTCACACGCAGCAATTACATAGCTTGTAAGTCCATTACAGCTCCTATGGGCCCAGAAATGCAGCTAGGGACAGGGAGGAGTGGGAGGACTGAGATGCGTGAGTTGAGCAGTATGCAGGAGGGCGAGAAGCATGTTTATGGCATATGAGCACTGCTTTTCTCTTGTGGAAAAGGCTTTTCCTTGTTTCGCATGTCTGGACAAGCCACTGCTCAACAGCCATTTACTGCCTAGGAAAGAACAACAATTTCCATCCAGCTAGAAACTGTTACGTTACAAATGCTTGCTTTTTATTCATAAACCCCTTGTAAGGCGCCAGGTATCTATATGACATAATCATTAGCTTCAATAGTTTATATTCAGCTGTAATGGAAGTTTTCTAAGCTCAGCAGGACTGTGCTGGTTTTAGTGCTCTGATCAGTGACTGAGGACACATCTGTGTTGTGAACAAAGCTGCTCTTGGGGATGAACAGTCAGTCAGGACATGCGTGGCTTTTGGCGTGGGAGTTGTGGATGCCTCTGTGAGATGCTAAATTATCTGTTAAATATTGCATCAGCCTTCTAATGTAGCATTAGAAGATACTGAGCTACTTGATGATTTGTCTTTTGGAAGCAGCGCCCAATAGTGACACCAAATATTTGTGTTTATTAAAAAATGTGCAGGAGTCTATGGCAGTGCAGGCTGTTCCCCATTGTGGTATCTTATGATAGAGGTTGGAGCATTTCAATGACAAATGAAGGAATTTCACCAGTCTGAGGAGGGTCTAGATTTCATCAGTCAGTGTTTTGCAACTTAGTATTTAACTTTGGGTCTGAAATCCTGAAGTGTTGATGTACAGTACTAGTAAAGTTGCTAATTAGTACTCCTATAGTAGAAAGACATGTATGTGTGGCAGTTTTCAAAACAGTAAACTTTTGCACATGCCTAAAGAAAAAAAAAAAGGATGATTTGTAGTAAGATAACACCTACAATCTTGTATTTGGACACTAGGACAGGAACGAGGGGATGCTGAGTTACACTAGGAATGGACTGCTGATTTCAGAGGGAGGTCTGCTTTGTATGCCAAAAATGAGGATGAAGCTAGTGTGAGCTCATCAGTGAAGATGGCAGTTTTTTCCATTTACATGCACCAAAGCTTAACATATAGCATGTTGCAGAAAGATTCATATAAACAGACACTAGCTTTGTTTTTAATATACTTTGCTGCATGCAATAGTTCAGTAAAGTTGAAGTTCCTTTTTCATACACTAAAAATTAGATAAATTTGCATATTTTCACATGATACAGCCAAATCATTCCCTTGAGATCCTTGTGGAATTGTTACAATTGCTGCTGAAGCCTGGTGTCAAGTTTGTTTAGCCTAGAAATAGTTGGCCGGAGGTAAAGAACCATTGGAGGTTTTCACATTTGCAGTTATAATTTAGTAATTTATGTTTGCATGATGTATGACAAATTGACTAATGACTGCCCTAAAGAGAAATGCCAGCTTGGCATTTCATATGCAGAAATCTTATTGCAATATCAGGTGGACTGTCTGCCCTACAGGGCAGAAATAACTCTGCTGTTCCATTCTTAAATGTTATATTTTAGTTAGGTACAGTTCCTTGTGTAGTCTTTTTTTTCCAGGAGCTGCTTTTAAATGGAGTTCTGCATTATGACAGAAGCTTGACATTCTGCCAGAAAAGTTGGAAATGAAGGCAACTTAAAATAAATACTGGTGATATTTCTCTTTCTCTCTCCCTTTCTCCTTCTCTTTTTCTCTCTCTATTTTTTAAGGAAAGGCATATGTTCTTATCCTAACTTGTCCCAGTAGAGGGTCAATTACAACCAGTTGGCTGCAAGTCCAATCCAAGAAAAATACTGAGTACAGAAACTTCAGCAACAGGTACCAAGGGCCTCTAGTACAGTCAGTTATTCTCAGTACATATGAAATGTGAACATAAAGCCTATGGGTAAGATATTTTTAGGCCCTAAGTTTCCCATGATGGTCCAAAATGAATCAATAAATTAAAGCAGACATTTTTGTGTAGTTAGGTATTTTCCTGGATAACTCTTTAAATGTCCACAATAGTATGAGATCTTTTATGTGAATCGTGAGAATAGAACAATGTCTTATTTAGAAAAATATGCCGTGCCAAATGTTCACGTATAGGCATATATTCTGCAACATTCTCTTTTAAGGTCAAGTAAACATTAAATTATAGAACTAAATAAAAAACCAAACATGTATGCATAATAATAAACATGCATAGGAAAAAAAAATACAGATGTGGTCTGTTTTGCTGATGGCAGTCCTCACATCCTCACACACACTGTGGCTCGGGACCAGCTTGCTGTAGTGGAATTCACCTCTGGTGAAATAAGTTTCTCCCAAATCAACTAAGGTAAGCATCAGTATATTGAATTTCAGAGCTCTGCCAGATTGGCACGGGAGGTTTGGCCGCTGCACAGATACAGCGGTGTTGAGATGAAGGCCAACATTAGTATTTATCGGTATGTTTGGGCAAGTATATTTTAAAGACCAGGCAAAGTTTAGACTTGAAGATATGTAATTTATTCCATAGACAAGCTGCAGAAGGAGAGGTAAATGTTACTCGTTTTTGATGGAAGCATTTAATTAAGCTGGCCTCTCTTCTGTACCTCAGTATTTACAGAATGAATGGGGAGTATGTGGCTGCTAACATTACTAATGCTGCATATTGATTAGATTTAGACAGAGAAAGCAGAAACACAGGTTTGAAATGGCCCTGTTCCACCTTAATCTTTATTCAGGAGACCTTTTGTCTCAGCCCTTGCATGCATTTCCTTTCTATGGTTTGTCACCTGTGTCCTTTCAGTATGTAACTCATGATCATTCTTAACCCCTGAGGTCCTACATGCATGTGATGGACCAACAGCCTGATCATTCTGTTGGTATTCAAGGAGTGGAACCAAAACTCCAAAACTCTAAGCACTAATGAAGAGTCCACGGAATGGCCTGCCACAGAAACTAATCGTGCAAACCATCTGCAGGCTCTGTTACACATTTCAGCAGATTACATGAATTCCTCTGTTTCCAGACTGACTAAAACTGGTTGAAATATTTTTGATGAAGCAGATTTCTCTATAAAGGATAAAAATGCAGTTTTAGGGCAATAAAAAAGTTTTGTAGGAGCAGCTTATTTTGATAACTTCTCAATAATAAGAAGAGAAATGAGAGAATCCAAAAGTGTTTCTGAATTAATTTCAAAAATGTATGAATTTTGTATGATAAAATATTTTATTTTGCTGATTATGACTGGACTTGTTTATTATAATGTGTGTTCAATATTTATATATAACATTTACATATTTATTTCAGCTTGTAACATTACCTTTGGTATCATAGTATGTTGTAAGTTTTTAAAAATAATAAAACTGGCATGCTAGGAAATTTTTTTTTTTTTATTTTGGAAAACTGAGTATCTTCAATACTGCCAGAAGGACAATTTGACAATATGAAAAGCAGAATCAGTTTAGTAGTCCCAATATTTGTTTCCTCTTGAAATTTTATTCTGTGAAAATTGTTAAAATGTTGTTCTTATTTTGACTTTTCCCCTCCCAGAGGTATCAAGATTGCAACTTAATGAAAATTCTAGTTAGATTATCCCTACTGTCAAATGCTGCAGGAAATTTTGCCAGTCTTAAAACTTGCTATGAAGTTGTTCCTAGTGATAATGACTGTTTCCATTAGAGTCTGTCTATTAGGCTCTGACTAGTTTTCCATTTTTCATATGGTGTATTAGACCAGTTCTTTTGGGGAGCACACCTGTAAGATTTACTGCCAGGTTTGTCCAGTTAGGATATTTAGCAGTTGCTGATTTGTCACCTGAGGCTAGCAGACGTTCCCAGAAAATAGTGTTTCTTTGTATTCCTTTGCTGTTCTTTCTGTTCCTCCTTTTCATGACACTTCTACCTGAGCCCACAGGAAAAAAAAAAGGAAAAAAGAAAAAAAAAACAACAACAAACCAAAACAAAACAAAAAAAACCCTCAAAAATCTATTTAATTTGTGTTGGGCTACCTGGCATTTCTCATGCAAGTGGTAGAAAAGTGCTTTTTGTTTACTGTTGCTTTTCCTCTAAATTAGAGCAAGGCTGACAGGTAATTAGGGATGCATATAGAGGCATAGGATGTTAGAGGATTTACATCATGGGACAAATACATAACAGTACGTTTAACTTGTTAAGGAAAGCTATATCATAAGAGGTTTTGGAATGTTCACTGTGTGCAAATACGGTATTTGAAAATATCCTTTTCGCATCTGATATTTAGAAGAGGAGTTTGACAGTTGTAGCCAGGAGGATGTTTTGAGTGCAAGGGATGGATTCTTTTGTGCCACTATGTCACCCTAAGGAAAAATAGGCCAAAAGGATGATCAAGGTGGCTTGAACTGGAATAGCAAAGGTCGTGAGCTACAGAATGGAAACTGCTCTTCAGTGTGGCTTGTGATCCTCTTATCAGTAAGGTGCGTGCACATCCTGAATATGGAGGAGCTGAGGGTGGAGCACAAGGAATTCGGGATCTGTGCTGAAGAATTGATTCCCAATTACCACTGTTAATGAGGGAAGCTGTCTGAAATACGGGGATCATACCTCATAGTGGGAAGCATGATAAAGTATTTTTCAGTGGCATTTTCTCACATAAACTAAAAGATGTTACAAGAGTATGGGAAAAGTTCCTTACATAGAAATGAGGACTCTGGCTAGGAAATTATTTTCTATTAGCTCAACATTGTGCTCCATCCTAACTGCTTAATGATCCATTTCCATGTGCCTCCATGAAAAACAGAGTTCTAAAAGCAAGATTTGTTCTAAAAACAAGATTTTTCTTTTCCTTTCCCATTCTTCCTTTTTGTGGGGGCTCATTTGGTTGAAGAAGAAAGTAGCTGGCAATTTTTGCTTTAGTATACTTGTTACTGACATATAGGGTCTCAGTTAATTTCTTTTGTTTCCAGCTAGATGCTGTAGGTCGGACTCATACAGTGCAGGAGAATAGTTCACACTATTAAAATATTAGTCTTAACATATACTACCCAAGAAGAAAATGAAGTGTAAAAGAATTTGTGGATCATCCAGCACTCCTTCCTTTTGAATCATTAAATCATTGCAGGCTTTGATTTGGATTGATTTGGCTTCACATAACTGCTGAGCATTTAGAAACCAAGATACCACTGAAGGTGACCACTGAGGGACCACCACAGAAGCTTTAGAAGGGCATTGTTTCATCTGAGTGAAACGTGTATTTGGCAAATGGCATAGTAACCAGGGCTTAAAGACAGGACAGCACATAACCGATGAGATTAAATATAGGAGAGCATTGCATGCTACATAATTCCCACTAGTAGAAAAACAGGTTCGAGGAACTTGAATTTTATCCTGTGTGCTGTTGACAAGAAAAGTCTGCTGAAAGCTAGTTAGTTCCTCTCTGTGCAATGCACATCTACACAAATTGATCCATAGTCCAGCCTATTGCTGAACAAATGGTTCTGTATTGGACTAGTGCTCCTATATTGCTAATGGAAGTGAGGTAGGAGAGCTTGGATGCTTACGTTTGTGTCAGTAAGTGTGTGAGAGAAGAAAACATGTTGAAATTCTTGATGTATTTTGGCTAGAAATAGCTGCTATCACATTTATTTAAAACGATCTATAATTTGAGAGGGGAAAAGCAATCTATGTGTTCACAACTTGATTTTAACATGTAAAAATTGTCAGTTTGCATGCTGTTGTCATACAGATACATATTTACTTGTAAAAAAAAAAGTTAGATGCATCAACAAGTACTTAAGTTTATAGTCTGTCATGCTGAGACCTCATAGTCAAGTATACATGCAATAAGATTTGTGGTTAAAGCCCTAAGACAGACTCAGGAAATACGTCTTTGGTTCCTAGTACTTTCAAAGCCCTCATATCTAACCTTGGGCAAAACTCCACTTGCCATAGGGAAAAGGAATAGCTTTTCAGTATACCAAGATCTTTTCTAATAATCCATTCATTTATTGTTTATGAGGCATTCTAATGAAGCTGGGCCACTTGTTGAAAAGCTGTAAGTGTGTGAGGATATACCCTTTTGTTTACTGGTTTAATGGCTTCTTCAAAAAGATTAATGCTCACAGTCTTTTTTTAAGATGAGGAAAGCAATAAAGTTTGAGGTTTTTTTCTTTTAATAAAAGGCAGGCCAACCTAAAAACTGAAAGGGTCTTATATCTTAAGCAAGTTACTATAAGATGAAAATGCAAATAATGAAAAGTAGGGTCATATTAGTTGTAATTAAAAAAATCGTACAAAACCCAATAAACTTCATTCACAGAGCCTATTGTTTTTAATCTTTGCTTTAGAAGACTTTATTAAGCAATCAGGCAGTCTATCCTCATCTGTCTGTTTTTGTCTATCCCTGTAGAGAAGTGTGCACTGTGTCCTGTCAGTCCTAGGAATTTCTGTCTTTCCCTGTCTCATGTCTGCCTCCAGCACTTTTTGTCCCATTGCAATTATGCCCATGTGGGGAAGGTGGGACTGGGTAGTTATAGTATGCCTGGTTGTGCTGCCAAGAGCTTTCTCTATGTCTTTGGCTATCATTCTTGTGAGTCTAATGCTTGCCTAAGTGTCCTGGTTGTGTCTGGGATAGAGTTAATTTTCTTCCTAGTAGCTGGTGTAGTGCTATGTTTTGGATTTAGTGTAAGAAGAATGTTGATAACACCCTGATTTTTTAGTTGTTGCTAAGCAGTGCTTACACTAGGCAAGGACTTTTCACCTTTCCATGCTCTGCCAGGTGCACAAGAAGCCGGGAGGGGGCACAGCCAGGACAGCTGACCCCAACTGGCCAAAGGGCTGTTCCAGACCATATGACATCATACTCAGTATATAAACTGGGGGGAATTGGCTGGAGGGCAGCAATTGCTGCTCAGAGCCAGGCTATGCTATGGTCAGCAGGTGGTGAGCAATTGCATTGTGCATCACTTGTTCTGTATATTCCGTTATTATTATTATCCTCTGCTCTTTTATTAAACTGTCTTTATCTCAACCCATGAGTTTCCTGTTTTACTCTTCTGATTCTCTCCCCCATCCCACTGGGGGGGAATGAGCAAGCGGCTGTGTGATTAGTTGCTGGCTGGGTTAAACCATGATGCTAAGGTCACACATGGCATTTCTTGAATTTTGTTTCCTTGCCTCTGCCCAGTGCAACAAAAAAAATTTTTATGAGGTACAGGAAACAGGAAAGGCTGCATAAGTTTCAGTGCCCTGTAGAATCGAAGCTACTTTTTCTTCCCCACTGTCACAGTTTTACATTAGGCAAGAGCAAGGAAAAAAAAAGTGAGGCAATGTATTGAAAGGATAGTAGTCAATAAATGGTATGAGTTGTGCACCAGTGGCGGGTTAAGGATCAAAACTTTATAATAATTAACTTCTGCTTATGTAGCAGAAGAATGCAGGACGTATCTAGCAAAACGCTAATGGTGATTAAAATAATTGTATTTAAATGAAATCATAGATACACAATGATACACAAATTAAAATATATGCAGATATTCCAGTAAACATCATGCTGTTTTCCTTGAGAATTATTTTGTTTAGGTGTTGTTTGCAGAGATAGTGCTTAGTGAAAAGGAGAAGCCTTTGGTATATAGAACAAAGAGGTGAGTGGTATATGTGCTGGCAAAAGGACTATGTTGCAATTAGTTTTAGTGCTTGTCCAAGCTACTTTGTGAAACAATTTTGAACACCAAATTGATTGGAAGAAATCAAAATAACTTGTGAATGATTTGAAAACCATAAATAATTACTGATAACATTTACACCTCTATAAGCTGCCTACGGTGAACCTGAGACTCTGTGTGCCTTACATGGTATGTCTGTACTGTATAATTACGTGCAAAATCACACAAATCTGCAAACAGGACCACTATAGAAGCACACCCTTGTGACTTTGGCTGTGAACAACTAGCATTCATTAAGGCAGCCACGTAGTTAATCAACTCACTTTTACAGAACAGTAACCTGCTGATTTAAAAAAAAAATGCAGACAGCAGAAATGGGCAGCCATCATTTTTTGGAAAAAGACTGTCCTGGGGATAGTACAGAGCAGTAACATTGCAGTTAGGTATTCCAGAGAAGGCTGAAATTGCAGTGGGAGTCTGGCCTTGGATGACAAAAGTTGGGATATGGTAGATGTAAATTTGATAGGTTCAACTCGCCTTTCTCTTGGCTATGTCCATTTCATAAGCTTCAGTGTTTTGCAAAGCGCAGCAAGATCAGTGCAAGACTCCTAATACACAATATTTTGGTGACTCAGGAGGCTGTTCAAGGACCAGACAAACAAGATGGAGGAAAAATGCTGAAAGGCCAAGCTAGACATATTGCAAGGACATGCAGGATGTTTTTATGACAGATGACACCCATCCAGTATTCCCCATGAATACATGGGACAAACAGTTGGGGGATTCTCAGTAGCTCTTGATTAAACTGCACTGATCCAGTATATCTTAAAAATTACCTAGAAGTACTGTGTAGGCATTTCCTACTCACCAACTATTCGTTATTTATTTGTAAATTTAACTGCTCTAATTATCAAAGGTTCTTCATAGTTTGTAAGCTTTATTTCAGAGTTGTTCCTCAGTGCTGGCTTTTAAGCACTGCTGCAGAACTGTACAATACCAGTGGAGAAAATCTCTGCAAACACTCAGAAAGGAACACAAAATCACTAGACTAGACTTGTTCACAGCAATCTTGAGTTTGATGGTTCTGGCTGTGGACTCATACTCTGAATGTGTTCAACAGGCACACAATTGTTCACGTGGAAGACTCTCCTAACAAATTTGCTACATAAAGTCGAATTTGAAAGCAAACATCTATAACAGTTTTTTCAAAGTGAAACTTTCAACATTGTGGATGTATAGATCATCTCCAATTATAGTTATGACATTAGAAGATACTGGAATTGAAAGCCAAACTCTGGTAGCATTCCAAATATTTTGTTGATAGCATTTTTGGGTATATAGAAATAAAGCTAACACAGATTATTGGACAAGCGAATGCATTTTTTCTGCTCTGAAAAAATTATTAGTTACTTTGTTTTAGCAGGAATTTTCTTTGCAGATGTTATTGCTCCAAACTTTGGCATATAAATTGCACATTAGATGGAAGTTATTCTCACCTTTCCTGACAGCTGGAAAGCAAACGCCATATTTTATGAAAATGCATTCCATTTCAAAATCTCTCTTCTTTTGTCAAAGGCGATGGACAAAAAATTTAAAGTGAGACCGAACCTGAGACTGCACTGCCTTCTAAAACAGGTACAAAGAGAATAAAGGGAAGAATACAGAAGAGAATTCACTCATTGTTCCAAGGCAAGATTACCTTTCCTGTTATGAGGTTATTAAAAGATTATCTTTTCTGGTCATCTACAAACAAGGTGTCTTCTGATGCTACTCTATATATGATGGTATAATAAAAGTATATCTGCAGATGAGTTGCTCATTTTAGAAAAAGCTTCTTTGTGGAAACAAGCAGTGTGGTCCCTCTTACATCTTAATTCTCTTCAGTTCATAAAAAACCAGCATGAATCATTACATCATTTTCTTGTAAAATTAGGAAATAATGCCTCTGAATTTCTAGATGATAGACTCACAGACAACCATTTAGAGATAACTGGCTTTGCAATATCAATAAACACTTATTTATAAACAGTTTTCTTTTTCTATTCTTAACTTCTATATTAGTATTCTCCAGTGGCATCTGATTCCTTCTTTCAAATCCTTATTTCTATCCTTGTTTTGCTAAGCTCCTTATTAGTACCAGTAGCAACTGCAAAACATCTTCAGAAGCAGGACAGTGAGAGGAAAACATGGAAGAGCTAATAATGTCTTAGTTATTTCCAGGACAGTCTTTGCTTTGGAAAAGAGTCAAGAGAAGATAACATCTTACCAAACTTCTTCATACTTATAATTAAATCTGACTCAGCTCCTAAGCCAGCAACTTTTGTATGAAGCATATTTTCAAAAGGTTTGTATGTCAAACCATTATTTTTTTTGCAATCAAAATTCTTAAGAAGAATATATGCTATTCAGTTACCAAACTTGGAGAGGCAAGGAGTTATAATACCAGATGTGACTCTTTACTAAGCTAGACACATTCATCATCTGTTCACAGTGCATTGGCTTCTTATTCTGCTTCGTTGTCTCTCACTTGCTTATAAGCCTGAGGAGCATGCTGTTTCACAAACATAAATTCTCATGAATTTAAGGTTCTGGGTATGGTCCAGTATTCTCTACCTCCTTTGGCAGCCTCCAAGGATATGGAACAAAATAGACAATATGTGGCCAATTTAATTTGAACTGAATTTATGATATTGCATTTCAGTGCCCAATGTGTGATGAATTTCCTGGTAAAATATTGCATAGAAACATGCAGCTTGGATCTGAGATTATAAGAACAGTCAACGACCTCGCATAGCTTCTTTTTGTAGATACAAGTTGGGCTAGTATAAAGCTACAAACTTGTGCTTTAATGCCACTGCTTTTCTTTTGTTTATATTATGGGTTAGTGAATATAAAAATAATGCAGAAGAATAAGAATTCTCCTTAAAAATAATTTGAGAAGAATTTGTAATTTATTTTTTCTGTAAATTTGTAACGTAGGATTTAACTTTTTTCTGTATTTTCAAAGAAGTTAAAAAAATCAATTTGCTGTGTGAGATAGTGGGATATTACTAGAAAGAAAAAATCAGCATTGATATTTTGTTTATTTCTACAGTTTGGGAGATTATCATTTGCAAAAGGCCTTTAATTGAAAATATAGAATATTTACAAATAGGAAAGTTGTGGCTTAATTCATTTTAGGGGGCTCTAAATGTGCCTTTCTAGTGTGGTTACAAAGCTGGCAAGTGGTGTTGCACAATGGCAGGAACAAGCAAGCAAGAGCACTAGTGTTAACTCTGGCTCTGCGCGTTTCCTTCTGAAGCATTGACAGCTGCTTCACAGTTTGAGATTCCTAGCCGAGGCCTCTAAGATTAATGACTCTGGGGAAGAAATGAGCCTATATAACAGTATTTCTTATAGAAAATAGGGATGAACAGACAGAAGACTTTACAAATACTGCACATACCAACAACATTTGTCTGAATCTGAATCAACTTGTGCTTTGTTTCCAGTGATACTTCCAGCTTCTAAAACATGTAAGTTATCATTATGCCTCAGTAGATCTCCAGGTGACTAGAAGGAAAAGATGGTCCAGTAATACGTATATAGCAAAAATTACAGAAAGAGCATTCTGAAATGTATACATGCAAACTGATTACAAAATGCATATTTAGACTGATATTAAAATGGATAACTATTGGATGGGGGTCCAGAATATGCTTTGAAAGTGAAGCCAGCAACAATAAATTTCACAGAACTCCTCATCAGCAAGAATATCTCAGCAGATGTTTTTCTATCCCTACAGAATATGTTCCATTGCGAACAAGAAATGCTACATTTGTAACATGAACAGAAATAGCTACTTTAGAAGATACAGAAAAAGAAAATGGTCTTTCCTTGACTTGAAACTTTGAATCAAAAAGTGGAGAGTATAAAGTTGAAACGATAAAAACATTAGATGTTTCATAATATTAATATCTCACTTTAGAAATCAGTAATATTGACATCTGCCCTGTAACATTAATTTATTACTTCCTTTCTTTGCATTTTGTGGCGGCAGCATTTTTGCTTGTACTTAGGGACTGTCACACAGGGACAAACATTTGGAAATTGGTTATTCTGTTCCTCCTGATAGCACATACATGTCCACTTCTATAATCCCTTGCAGAGAGATGTTTTTCATCCCCACAGGATAAAGGCAATCACTGATAGGATAATGGCAATAATTGTCTGCAGCTGTAATCCATTGAAACAAAGTTTTGTCCTTTTGACATACTCTGTCAATAATCTTATCTTCTGGAACAAAGCATCAATTTTTTATCTTTTATACCCACCTGAAGCAAGCCTAGTGCATACTACAGGGACAGCTTCAAGCTTGCAAGTGGAAGTAGTATATAAATCCAGAAGAGTTATGATATGTTTAATTACAGTAAAAGATAAAGTTATATGACTGTGTTAGAACAACCTGTTGTTGTAGTCTTAATAGATCATAACACGCACAGGTGTATTTAAGCAGTTGGTAATACAATACAAAATACTGTTCAGCTGTGGTCATTCACAGAAATAATACTGTACTTCTTTTGGTTTTTTAAAATCTTGATAAAATTACAGAAAATTTTGTGCATCTGTTAAGTTCTGCCTTACCCATCGTTTCCTAATAAAATACTACACTTAAGCATTATACTTGCAGTGAATTTAAAGATCTGGTTTTGCTCATGATTGACTTCAGAAAAAATAGATTGGCAAAATTGGACAGAATAGTTTTTAATCACTGAAAAGCATTCGTTTAGATGGCAGATACAGTATTTTTTAGAGTGTTGGTGTCTCAAAGGATATTACTGGAAGTTGTTGAGGTTTTGCACCTGTTTTTGGATACTGAATACTGGATGTGTTGTGGAATTTGAAAAACTGCCCCTAAAATATTTCTAAGCAAACTGTTGTTTCTTGCTGCTTCTAATCAATCCATTTATTTCTGATTTATGGGTGACAATGCAACCTTCAGCTAAGATTTAAGAAGGAGCTTTGTGGTGGGTTGACCTTGGCTTGGATGCCAGGTGCCCCCCAGAGCTGCTCTATCATTCCCCCTCATTAATGGGACAGGGGAGAAAAAGGTATAATGAAAAGCTCGTGGGTCGACATACGGGCAGGGAAAGATCATTCACCAGTTACCTTCATGGGCAAAACAGACTCAAATTGTGGAAATCAGTTTAATTTATTATCAATAAAATCAGAATAGGATAATGAGTAAGAAAAAACAGATCTTAAAACACCTTCCCTCTGCTCCTCCCTTCTTCCTCGGCTGTTTGTGTGATAAACCACTATACATTATTTTTTATTTATCATATTGGCTAGATACATGTGTGCGCACGTTGCTCTGCCTTCTATTGTAATTTGAAGGACTGTCTCATGTGTCTGGTCTTTGAGAAACTCACAGATGGTAGCCATCTGAAACATAGCTGGGTCAAATCAATTTCCAGACTTCTTGAAGTTACTTTGTGTTTTCTGTACCTTAAAATGAGTATATTTTCTTCCGCAAAGTTCAAATCCAGAATCAAGTGTCTCTAAGATCTAAACTACGTAGCTGACAATGCTAATGTAGTTGTAGTGCCACTTCTTGGTTGGCAAATGCAAGCATTCGGGCACAAATTGCAAATTGCTAAATTGGGAAAAATATATTTTAAAAACTGCAAAAAGCTTATGCTTTTATTAACTCAAAGCGCTTGTGAGGTTCTAAAGATAGCTCACCCCCATAGAAATCTTGTGGGACATCATTAAGGGGAGAATTCTCAGGTAATAACTCTTGCCAACAATTTTTTTTATTATTAAAGTGGTCAAAGAAGGCATAATCTTGACATATTCACATTTGCTATTCCGTTGTACTTCAGGTCAGTTATTACTCAATCACTTCAAGAGATTAAAAAAAGAACAGTATGTGTAATGATTACAGTCCCCTTGAATGACCCTGTGAAAACTGAATAGATGGGTTAAAGTGACTGAGAAGTTAGGAATATCTGTACAAGTTGTAGCGTGTTCAGTCCTTCTGAGAATGGTTAATCTAGACTGATGGAAGAACACATTCAGAACAGATCTAAGGCATTTTCTGTTTAGACTATTTGCACCAGAAGGCTAATGGTTTCCTGGGCTGCATCAGGAGGATTGTTGCCGGCAGGTCAGGGGAGGTGATTCTTGCCCTGTACTCAGCACTGGTGAGGTCACACCTAGAGTGCTCAGTCCAGTTCTGGGATCCCCAATACAACAGAGACATGGACATAATGCAGAGAGTCCAGCAAAGGGCCACCAAGATGGTGAAGGGACTGGAGCATCTTTCATGTCAGGAAAGGCTGACAGAGCTAGGATTGTTTAGCCTGGAGAAGAGAGGGCTCAGGAGGATCTCTTCAACGTGTACAACTATCTGAAGGGAGAAAGGGTGCAAAGAGAACAGAGCTTGGCACTTTTCAGTGGTGCCAAGAGACAGGACCAGAGGCAATGGGCACAAACTGAAACACAGGAGGTTCCTTCTGAACATCAGGAAATACTTTTTCACTGCAAGGGTCGAGCACTAGCACAGGTTGCCGAGAGAGGTTGTGGAGTCTCCCTCCTTGGGGATATTTAAAACCTCTCTAGACATGGTACTGGGCAACTGGCTGTTGGTGGCCCTGCTAGAGCAGGGGGTTGGACTAGATGATCTCCAGAGTTCCCTTTCAACCCTAACCATTCTGTGATTCTGTCATCATAGAGTATTGAAAATTATGTAGCAGCATTCCATCCCTTCTGTACTTTCTTGTTGTATAGGGCCTGACTTGTTTCCCCCTTGAAGTCTTGCATACTAGAGTACTTTGAAGATCACCTTAAAAAGGACTGTTCTATATTGATTTTCCTACAGAGTATTGAAAAAAACTTAGTTTCCCAAATCCAGTGCTTTCATTGGTGCTAATTCACCCAGGTTTCATCTCATAAGCTTCAGCCCACTACATCTCTAGCAAAGAGGTGGTAGGTCAAAAAATGTTAATGTCCACCCTGGTCCTCTATAGTTCCAGGAAAGAAATAGGTCTATTCCTATATACTTTGGCAAGCACATTATGAGATGGGACCAAGACAGTTTGAAGAGCATGGCAGTTCTGAGAAAAACTGCTTCCCTTTCCAGGCTGCTGCCTGCAAATCAATTAGGCAGCACAATTTCAAGGGCAACTTGAAATGTCGAGTTATATGCATGTGTGTAGAATATCGATGTGGTATAGTGCTATTTGGGTTAACTTTTTTAGTAAGCTTCTAAAATGTGAGATCATGAGGTCAAGAGAAATTAACAGCTCACTGTGGTGTCTACAGCGAAATAAAAAATTCACTTCTTCATGTAGTTTGTTTCTTCAGACTTTTTGCAATGATGCTTATCATCCACACTCTTACTTCTTTCAGAACTCTGTCACAGTGTATAATTTCTTCACTAAAATCACATGCTGTACAAATCTATCCATCCTTTTAAAGTGTTCTGCCATTAACTTTTTTTAAAATTTAGGCAAACTAGTTCTCTAATCTCACACCTGCCTAGAATGTCTTTTGTTATGATATATATTTCTAAGTCTGTTGGTAACACATTTTGCAATCATCTCTAAAAGCGCTGTAGGGCTGGTAAATGTGCCCCCTTTAATGTTCCCAGGATATGCAGAAGACATTCAGTGCACTTTGTATCTTTTTTCTGTCTGTCTCCTATAACATTCAGATGGTGCCACAACATCATGGTGCCTGTGATTGTACTGTACTTGTTGAAAGATTTGTCAGAATACATAGAAGGTTCCATAAAAAATGTTGGAGATTTCACAGTTTTGAAATACAAGCAGCTTTAGAAACATGGAAGGCACATAATTTCTCTATCCGTAATGACAAATACAATATCGTGTTTTTATTGTGGTAGGTGGGATATAAGCGTACAGAAAGAGAGGAAGGAGTAATGCATCCTTGTGCCTTGCCTTACAGGTTCTTTAGCACATTCTTTGTGGTGTTTGGCTTAACTACACACGCAGAGTGTCTTGCCTGATATAGGTCCGATGGGTGAGAAATCTGGCTTCCTCCTGCTGAGTAACGAAAGGAAAAGACAACCAGTGAGTGGTTATACATATGTATACATATGGAGGTTATGCCACGCAATGGGGTGCCTGTCTCTGACCTAGTCTTAGACGTGCTTGAATTGCTCCAGCCCTTTCTCTCCTCCTCTCTTGGCTTTCCTGTGCTTCACTACTGGTGGTCTGCTGTATACCATGCAGATGTTTTCCCCATGTTATTTCATGGTCATTTTTCAAGTGGTTTCTTAGTAGAAGGGATGGAGGTTCCACACATGGGAACATCTGCTCTAACAATTTTTCAAAGCAAACAGCAGATGGCATTGCTGCTTCCTTTTGATCTTGCAAGAAAAATCCCATACCAATGGTGTTGGTTTAAGTTTCAGGCTGCTTGGTAATGGTGTACATGAGCATTTGCTTCTCCCTTTTCTCTCAACAGTAGCACTACTTGCAGATGTTTTCTCTGCAACTTTCTATTTTAGCTTTTTTTCTTTTTGTGACCCTAACTCCTACTAGGTGTCATGATCTTTGTTTTTTTTCCTCTCACCCCCTCACGGGACTTTATAATTAGTGCCATATCATCGTTACCAATTTGCTTTCTCTATTCATATGTGTGGTTCAGCCTCTGTATGTAGTGAGTTGGCAACTTTAGATACATCTCTTTTGCTACTCTTTTTTTGAAGAAAGCTTTATTTCTCAAGGCAACTTCTTGATTTCTAATTGAGGTTCTTCCTTTTTACTTAAATTTTGATATTCAGGCAATTCATGCACTTCAGCGTCTATGAAATTTGAAATGCTTAAGTAAATTTGTAGGCTCTTTTTTGTCATTTTATTTAGCATTTTTTAGAGTTTTTTACTGAATACCCTTTGCAACACACCCATTCATGTTTTATCAGCCTGATACATCTATATGACTTCCTTAGGTACTTTCTGATCAAATCTTACTGTACAGAGTGACCAGGTTGCTCTTGTTAGTGGGTAACAGAGTGAGAAATTAAATGTGCATTCAGGAGGTGAAAATATGACACAAAGATAAGCTCAGTTTGTAGAGAAGGGAGGTTGTAGTAAAATTTGTGTGATATGACAGTAACAGGAGTAGGAGCACAGTAACAGAAATAGGAGCAGTCTCTGGGGGCAGTTCAGTGGGGTTTACTGGCAGCCTGGTGTGGGAGTTAGGAATGTCATTCCCTTAAGAGCCCTGAAAGCCGAAGGTGGAGACTTTGAGCGCTCTATCTGTTCAGAGTTGTAAGGCTGTTAATGGAAAGTAGCGTACGGGTGATTTTATCTTGTTTCTGAATTATGCTAAGTTGTATTTGGTCATTTTAAGTAGAGGCCAGCAGGACTCCTGTATCGAAAACTCTGGTGCGTTTGCACAGGATCCTATTTTCAGCTCTTTTAAACTCACTAGGTTTAATTGTACCTCATACTTCAGCCCCAGCTTACTTATGCTATCCTGCTGTCATTTTTATTATTTTATTTCCATTTAAACCTGAATTTTCCTAAGCAGTGCATACAAATAATTTTCTTAAAAAGATTTTGTGTCGAATTTTTTATTTTCTTTAATATTTAGTTTTATATAATATCACATTTCAGTAATGTTAATTTCTGTTCCCAATATTCAGCTGTTTGCTGATTGCTGAGTATTCTTTAGAACTTCAGGATGAATTTTTCAGGGTTTTGTGTGTTTGTTTCAAAAATGAATTGTAAATCTCCTCTAAAAGAAACAATCTATATATGTAAGTGATAAAACGCATAAAACATTGGCCTTGAATGTTCTGTGTCTTTTACAGGAACTTGACATTCTATACTAAACATCTCATATAACTTGACATTATAATTGAAACCAAGAAATAAGAAAAGGAAAAAGTGTTTTCTACACACAGTTGTGAATAGTTTTGTTATCTGTCTATTCTCCAGAAACTGGCACTTTATTTTTTTATAAGAGGTTGGTTTTCCTATTGACATAAATTTACAGAAGGATATGAAATAGATACAGTTCATTTGTGTTTCATATAATTGAATAATAAACCCAAAAACTTGTGGACAAAAAGGCATCTTTTTGATGCTCATCCTAAAATTGTTGGAAAATCAGAAGGTATCAAGAAAGGAAACTTGCATTATCCAGGTAAAAATTACTCAAGAAGGACTCTCCAGAAAGATGCTGATTTAGCTAAATGTGTTTTTATATGGTGCCAGGAAAAGTTGGTCCATACTAGCAAAATTAATTGGCTCAATCAGTTAAAATCCTAATTTTAAATCTGTTTGCAGCCTTCACTATATAATATTCATATCTCAGGACCTTTCATTTTTGTTGGACAAAGAGGCCTTGCAACCTGTACTTGGCTGCTATCTGTCAGTGGTGAAATGGCCTTTGCCAGGGAGTTATTCTGTGGCTTTTTCCTATTGGCACCATAGGAAGAAGGATCTGGTTAATGTGTCCAGTGAGGGGCATGGCCTAAAGATTGATGTGAGAGGAGGAATTGTCAGAATACTTAAGTTGGTTTTTTGTTTGTTTGCTTTTAAACAATGATCTAGTATGTGCTGCTAAAGAAATGGTTTTGCTCACAGCTGTGCGTTCCTCCCTTGTTGCCACCTTCATTCTTGGAACAGGAAGGAGGATATGTGTGGATTCACTCCAGACTTGCATCAGAGGATGCAACCAGGTTAAAACTACCCTGGCCAAAAAACCCAGAAGGACTGAAGTAGTGCATGGAGCTAAGGATTTCATACTGGCTGGAAGATTTATATCAACATACTTTATTATTTGTATTATGGTAGTTTTCAGAGCTGCTGTGAGAAAATGGTGTTAACCAAAAATTGTAGGCTCTTATATTATTATTTGATCCTCACTAAAAGAGACTTTACTCATGTCTGCCAGTTTCAAGCAAGATCTGATTCTTGTACCAGTCTTCAAAATGCCTTTTGCAGCTTGATGAGAAGCAAACTGTAATACCTGAGGTTCCCATACTGTGCTAAATTTCAGTAAACTGGTGGGTTTGGATGTGTTTTCTTCATAGAATCTCCATATGTCAGATTCACCTCATTTTACTCTGGACACTAAACATTTAAAAGGTAAAGAAAAAAAATAATAGGGAGGATTTCAACAAAAGAAGGGATTATATTTTCAACTTCAAAGTTGGAATCAAAATTACAAAACAGAGAATAATATAAAATGCATTTTTCCTTGCTAGTGTTTTACTACTTTCTGCTTATGATTTCTCTGAAGTGTGTCTTAAGTAAAAGGAGCCAAAGATTTGACTGAGTGGTATTCAATCATCTTACTATTGTCATTCAAAACTAAGCTTGCTTTTTTACTCAAAACACACTTGCTGAGAACAGCATGAGCTACTTAATAGCACTTCACCCCTTGAATGCAATTTCAAAATCGATTTCTAAAGTTAATCTTTCCTTTCCAAATGATGATTCTTTTATTCTGGGAAGCAATCTAATCTGAGTTCATATATTCTCTCTTCTCCTAGATGGAGGCTGTTGTTCTTCAATTATTTTCCTTAAGAATTCTCTTTCTGGTTCTTTTACTAGAAAGGAAATTTAAGGATCCATAGTTCTCCTCAAAGTTTGACTGTGATGATGTACATTTTCCTCCCTATGGCTCTATGAAGTTGTGTATCTTCTCCTTTCCCCTATAAAAGGGAGAGGAAGAAGATAAATGAAGCTTTTAGTGCTTGGTGTCAGTGGCTACTGAAAGAAAATTAAATATTCAAGGATTATTTGATCCAAGTAACAAGACTTACAGTAATTTGCAAATTATATGCCTTTGGAAGTGTTCATTCAGCTCAGAATTTTCTTCATAAATCCCATGCAATCTGTATATTCATAACACAGACGACAAGATTTCCAGATTAACTCCTGCCACCCCACCTAGTACAAATGGACATCTTTCGATAGTTTTAGAGTTGTGTGCCATCATGCAATCTTTGTGACTGGGGCTGTGTCATTCCAATGTACTGTTTTGTAATTTGCCCTGAGTTCTATACTGCCACAGTAAAAAAAAATAACAAAAGAAGAATTCCAAAACCACAGTCAATACCAAGGTTAGCTAGTTTGGGTATGGCTTTCATTATTTTTCCAGATACACGTATTTTTGCACCATTTTTCTCAATCTTAATACTTACTGAAGATATTATTGCTCTTTCTTTGGGCAACCCAATGCAATCCCAAGACTTTGTGTATGTAGAGTTTTTTCCAATTTTGATTTACATAGAATCGTAAAAACCAACAATATTATGTTGGGGTTTTTTTCTCTTTTAGGAAACTTGTGAAATCTTATTTTCAAAGCATAACGGGTAGGCTAGTATTGTCTGGCTTTCAGGCTACTTGACAACACGTGCAGTATGCACTTGCTGGAATTTCATGAAGCATGTCTATCCTTAAAATCATTCTACCAGGTTTCTTCTTGTTTAATCATTGTCTCCTACTCATTCACAAATCTTCTAAAAGAGAAAACAGCTGATGACATTTTCTCATGAAGCAATTCTTTATTTATTCAGGAATCTTTACATACAGTGGTGCATAAGGGACAACCTTGACTTACATGGTCTCACAATTAGATAAGTAATGAATTTTGATTCCACATCACATTTTTTTTCTTTTTTTTTTTGTCAGGTTTATTTCTGCTCTATACTGGTAGCAATTTAATCTCATTTTTTGTTAGTTTTCTAACCACCCAGGCAAATTTCCAAGAAAGGCAAATATTCTTCTGCTATCCCACCCACTTGTTATTTGGGGACAAATGATCTTGAAATGAATATTCTTTCTGCCATTATGTGACCCCCTGCCATGTTTTATTCATATGAGGAACTAAAAGGACATTTACAATCCATTTATTATGTGCAAGTGTAAAGGACAAGTGGTGATCTTGCCATAGTATTTTAGTGTGCTAATGTTCTATTTTTGGTGTTTAACACAATTAAATCTAGCAATGTTCAGTACAGAAGACCTAACCTTGAACGTTAATGGAGTAGCTGGAGCTCCAACACTAACATAAGCATGCCAAGCATTTATATCAGGCTAGATTACTCACCACTGTTGAAGCTAAATTAAACTTTTATTCTCTAGATAGCCCTTTTGAAAAATGAGTGAGAAATCCAAGGTACAGGAAAATGGGAAAAAGTTACTAATATCCTGATTTGCAAAATTTACAGTAAAGAAGTGGACCTTCTTAAAAATCCTCAATCTTTTCATTCTAGAAGGAAGGACTGTGGCACTGTGAAAGGCATATGCTTTTACAGTAGTATTATGGCACACATGGAACTCGTAGCACACTGCTTTTGGAAGGGGAAAACAAAAGAGAAAGGGAACTTATGAGCAGCATTGGGAAAAGTAAGAGGAGAGCAATCCAAGGGAAACAGATAAGGAGTGGGAAGAAGAAAGGTGACACCTGCTGACAGCGAGGACAGGAGACGACGATGGTAGGATTTGTTTGAAGGAGAGTGGCATAACATCTTCAGTTTCACAGACCCGGGTGAGAAGGAATGGTTTAAGGAGGAAGTTAAGCAGAACAAGTAATTTGCTGGCACGGAGTCCACAGATGTTGGAACAAAAAATGCAGGAGTGCATTTGATTAGCAGGGCATGAAAAAATAAGTATTGTAAGGCTTAATTAATTGATGTCTGTAGGACACTGTTAGGGTGTTATATTCTCCCTTTCTCCATAATTGCATGTTAATATTTAATTTCACCGCTTTGGTGCAAACAGCAGATTTAAACTATTACACGCCTAAGGTTTAATGAATAAGATATAGCACTTGGTATCTCGACAGAGTGCTAATTCCTGTGCCAGGAATCTAACATTTTGTTTATCTTACATTCTGTAATAGCGCACGTGTGCATAGTGTAATGCCATCCTCTAAAATAGTCCCTGTCTCAGAGGTAGAAAAGTTTCTCTATTGGTAAATGTAACGGCATCAGGTCTCTCTGCTGGTGCTGTATGGAAAAGACAACATCCCTGAAAGCTTTACATTCTCACATTGTTGGAGCTTCTAAGTTTTGTCAGGTGCTGGTGACTTGGACCTAACACTGAGTTGTAACTCAGGAGACAAAACAGTTGGAAAACTTGGAGAAAGGCTCTAAGGGTCAGCGAAATTTACTGTGGGCAGCTGCTGCTTCAAAGCAACTCGCTATGCAGAAGCCTATTAAGAAGTAGTAGGTTACTTTCCTGCCGTTTCCCCAGCATGATGGATGACGTTCTGAAAAGTGAAAGGACTTCCTGTGCCACAGATTTTTCCCTGTGACTTCTTACCCAGACCCAGTTGCTTTCAACACACTGGCTACACTTCTGTCTGCATACTGTTATGGTTCTCTCTAAATAAAGTGTTTTCCATACATGATGCTAAAAGGAATTTGTTTTCATCTAGGATAGGTGCTTGAATGACATTATTTACATATGGTCCTATTTATATTCTAAATCTCCATTTACAATTCAAAACAGCAATAAATTCATACTAGAAATAGGTTCAAGCTGTAGAGCTGAGAAATGGAAATTCATTTTTCCGAAGTTAAGTTTTGAAACTTAACTTCATACTGTAGTATGAGCCAACAGCAGAGCTTAGAACACTTTTGATTTTCATACATAAAAGTTTGTGTTTGCATATGTCCTAATATCTAATTTTAACCTATTAAATCAGAGTACACTTAGTTTAAGGTAGGGTAAATTCCTTGCTTTTTAGTAACTATGTTCTTTAGCAGGATGAACACTTTTCAAAAATATGTGAAACTAGCAAAAATCCATATGAGATCAGCTAAGATAATACATCTTATGAGCCAAACTACTTGATGACCCTAATTAAGATGCTTCTTTTCCACATTCAAAATATGGAAATGTAAATATTGATGTATCGGTAAAGACATTGGAATTGTGTGGGTTTGGGGTCTTTAATTTTGTATATATCACAGGAAACAGAACATAATGCTAAAAGATAATGCTTTCCATGGGATTTTTATCATTAAATCCAAATATGTTTGAGGACAATGAAAAATGCTCTTTTAAATTCTAAATGTTTCAAGATAAAAACCGTGGCCAAGTCTTCAGCAGAAGCTTTTGCTGGAATTGTTTAGGAATGTGAAGAAAGGAGGTTCATGTAATCCTGCTGTGTGTGTCCCTCTCTCTGCCTTTTGCTCCCTCCCCTTCATAGCTTTTTCACTCTTACGCCAATCTCAACCAGATCTAGCAGAGGGGTGGAAGCCTCAGAACTCTTCAGCTTCAATAAATCCTGTGAGAACAGGACGAGATAGGAATGCATGCCCTGGCTCAGAGCAAATGTCCAGTGAGCTCCCTTTGACGACAGCCATTGAGTAAATGGTTAGGAGAATCATACCAGAAAAGAGCAGTAAAGCCTGATACTTCTTCCAGTGTATTTTCCCAGCTTCTGGTCATCACGTTATGGGCTTCCTGCACCCCATCTCTGTCAATCAGTTTAATCTCATTTACTTGCTGACTGATAACAGCATTATTTAAGGTAGCCTTGTGAGATATAACTTCCTCCTGTCAAAGCCACGTTGACTCCTCCTTTTATAGAATTAGTAGCACAAGGACAAACATGACATTCTTTACTATTCATTTCTAGGGTTGAGCCTGGTACAGAAGTTAGACGTTTTGGGCTTTTATTCCCCAGTTCTGCTTATGCTCCCTACAGTCTACATATGATGTCTTATTTGCTGCTTCTCAATATCATTCTTTCAGCTTCTCCATGAATTTTTCCAATATGTAATTATCGGGAAGAAAAATTGCCTTTTGTGTCCCCCTTTCCTCCTCACTTGTGTTAGTACAGCTCTTTGTACAGGTGCACCAGTGAGAGCAGAAACTGCTATACCTGAAACCCCAGGAACACAAAACACCATTTTGTGTTCAGCACTACTGCGTTGCTTTCTTCATGAGTTTTTCTGGGGCTTTTGCTGTTTCTTTTATTGGTGGGCAAATGCACAAAACCAAACATCCCTGCCCAGATTTCTTTGTATGTGCTTGTGTCTGGGGTAAAGACTGCTTTTGTTTCACCTGTCTAGTTACTTAAAAGAACTTAATGACTCAATTTACATTTATGGTGAATAAACAATGACTGTTACAAAAGTCCACCTCAGTAGCATCTATCCCAACCCATAAAAGTAGTTTTGCAAGTAGAAGTGAGGTTTAGACTAAAATGTATTTTGCATTCAGTTATGCCACTTTAAGATGTTTTGGCTGTTTGCCTGAGCTTCTCCATTGCCCAGACTTGCTATGTGGCAGCTCACCTGTACATTCCCCAGTGCTCTTAGCTGAAAATCAGCAAAGTTTCTTGAACAATTTCTATAGTATTGTGCCTCACCTTACCAACCACTAGCTATCATGGGAAAGGATGGTCTCGTTCCTTTTCCTTCCTTGGAAGGAAAGGAAGCTTTCTGGTTCCTGACTGGCAGTGAGGGGACCTGCAGGGTTCCACGATGAGCCAGTTCAGGAAGCAAAATCAGAACAATTCTATTCTGTTGGTTTGTAAGATGAATCATTTCTGATGCTTTTTAAAAATTATTTCAGGAAATATCCAGGGAACTACAGAGGAAGGAATGTGGCATCTGTGCTATGCAGATTAGCAGGAACTAGAATCAAGTTTAAAATTAGTAAGTGTATGAGAAGAGTCAAAATGGCCATAGCAAAGAGAAGTCAAATTATGGGAGTTCAGAGGGAGTCAAAAGAAATGTGTACAAAGAACGTAGTCTAGTTGGATTTTCAAGAGACTTTGGATGAGGGTCCTCACCAAAGGTTCTTTAAGAAACTGCCAGTGAATGAGGAAAAAAAAAATTGGTATTGGATAAATAACTGAACAAATGTAAACGGAAACTAAGTAAATGGTCAGTTTTCACAGCAAATGGGGATCACCAGTGAGTCTTCTCAAAGAAAGGGAGAAATAGCGAGCTGACAGTCTGTGAATGATACTGGTACAGAAGGAAAATTAAACAAGGGCCAACTATAGAGAACTGCAAATGGATTTTTCAAAGTCTGTTGAACAGCTTTGTGATAGAATGTCAGATAAAATCAGTGTAGGTTAGTGTAAATTAATAGGTGGGGAGGGTGGCAAATCCTAGTTTTACATATGAAAAGACAGACCTTGAGATGTCTGTTATCACTCAGTAGCTAGATCTTCAGCTCGTAATAGGCATATTCCTAAACAGAAGTGGAAGTATTTGTATTATATTCCTTTAGCAAAAGAGACAAATAGAAATAATAGTCCTGCAAAAACATTAGCTTAGTATCAATCAAAAGAAAACAAATGCGATGTTAGTAATTGTTTGGAAGGGAACAGAGAACAAAACAAAGAACAAAATTTATGTTTCTTTGTACAGCTGTTGTGTTACCGTATTCTGAAGACCATATGCAGTTACAGTCTCCCTCTGTCTATATAAAGATATATTAGAGCTTGGCCAGATTCTGGGAATGGTGGCAAGGCTCACCATGAAATAGTATTCATACAGGGAACATTTAAACAAGTCAGGGCTCTTTAGGTTTGTAAAGAAATCCTGAGGAATATGAAATACAAGAGGAACCACCTCTGGTGTGGGGAATCCCTCAGCTGTAAATTACTGAAGTCTATTGCAGGGGGGAAGCAAATCGCTCTGTTCATTCTGTTCTTAAACCGTTCAGACATCTGCTGTTGGGTACTGGGCTAGATGGAGCTTTGATCTGACCCGGTGCAGCCATTCTTGTGATCGTGTGGTTTAACCACCTGAATTAGCCCACAATGTGGTCAGGTTATGCAAAGGCAGAAGGAGGAGCAGCAAACACTGTCCTCAGCCTTATTTCATGCACCGATCCTCAGCACGTTTACTGCCTTTATTCTAGTGTGTGCAGCTGCAGACTAAACCTCTGTGTAACTGAAGTTAAAAAACAGAGTGTATCAGCGGTCTGAAGTTTTTGCAGTCCTTCCTTAAAATGTGCATTGAAACTCAAGAAGTTCAAATGGTACTTAAATTGGAAGGAAATCCAAATAGTTTACGACATGGAAAGCTCAGTTAGGGGGTCCAAACAATGCTCTTTCTTCTGGTGACATGATAATGCAACCATCCACATGTCATTACTGCAAAATCACAGATGCATTTAAATTGCTTTTAATGGGGCATATTCTTTTTTTTTTTTCCCCACCCACCAGCTGTATTTCTTTTCCTGTTATCATATGAGAGCAAAAATAGCAACTCTGCATGCTTTTTGAGTTCATCTCTCATGCTCAGGAGGCAACAGAAGCAGAATTCTGGCCAGATTTATAGATCTGTAACACCAGTATATGTAATTGATAAAATCTAATCTTTTTAAAGATTGCTGGTGGTAGTGGCAACATGTACTGAATCATTTTTAGATCTAACCACCTAAACTCCATCCTCATTCTGGCTTCATGCAATATGCATGGGAGCATACACAGAATTTCTGCGTTCCCAGATGTGCTTTGTGTGCTTTCCTATCCGTAGAGGCTTGCTGCCTTCCAAATTAGCAGAGAATCTGCAACACATGTGCTTCCAGAAACTGTGTCAAAATATGATGATTTAATACAACATTCCTTTCTGATTAGGAAAACTACTTCCAAGGAACTATCTGCTTAAAGATTTTTATCAGACATTCAAACTACTGACTCTGCTTTTAAATGCCGCTTTTCTTGGCTGTATGTTACCTCATTCAGACATCTTATACAAGGAGATTAATTTTCAGCTTGTAGAACACTGTTTTAAAAGCATTCTTCCCTTTCACATAAACCAGAGAGAACAGCTCATAAATTAACACTTATTTTGTACTATTATCACTATTCTCAATGCCTCAAAGGCTTTGAGCTGCCTTGATACAAATTAACCATATAATAAATATTAGTCAGGCACATAGACATAAAGGATATGTGATGATCAATATTTTATACAGTGGGAGTACATAAAAGCTATTACAGTTCCAACACATAAAATGAAAATGTGAAATAACTAGGAATTGAGACGTAAGATAGGCCCCTCACTACAAGAAAGATGCTGCATTGCTGGAACATGTCCAGAGGAGAACAACAAAGTTGGTGAGGGGTCTGGAACACAAGTCATATGAGGAGCGGCTGAGGGAACTGGGGTTGTTTAGTCTGGAGAAGAGGAGGCTGAAGGGAGACCTGATCGCCCTCTACAACTACCTGAAAGGAGGCTGTAGTGAGGTGGGGGTCGGCCTCTTCTCCCTGGTAACAGATGATAGGACGAGGGGGAATGGTTTGAAGCTGCGCCAGGGCAGGTTTAGGCTAGACATTAGGAAAAACTTCTTCACCGAAAGGGTTGTCAGGCTCTGGAATGGGCTGCCCAGGGAGGTGGTAGAGTCCTCATCCCTGGAGATATTTAAAAGAAGGATAGATGAGGTGCTTAGGGACATGGTTTAGTGGTGGGATGGCAGGGTTAGGTTAAAGGTTGGACTCGATCTTAAAGGTCTTTTCCAACCAAAGTGATTCTATGATTCTATAAAAGGATTAATTCAAGAACTTTACTTTGACAGTGCAGATGGTGGTTCTTTTCAGTGGTGATCCCAGGCTTCTGGGCCTTCCGCAGTAAAGTTTTACTCCTCATCCTCTTTCCATCTGAAGATTTCCATCCCTCTCCTTTACCGTTTCCTTTCCAGAGAAGCCAATCTCCAACAGCATAAGAAAGCAAAGCCTAGACCTTGCTCCCCCTGACTCATAGTAAATGCTAGGTGTGATATTAATTTCACAGGCAAAGGTCTTGATTTGTTTTTATTACCACGTTCTACGAAAAATCCAGTGTGCAAGTAGTTTTCAAAAGCAGGCTCCTATAGATCCCATTATAATCGTTTGGTCTGTAGGTTAAATGGTTGAATGAGCTACTGAAGTGGAAAGCTTTGACTACAGAAAAGAAAAAGAGTTTTAAAAACTTAAAATCAGTCTCGTCCCTTGAATGAAAACCTTTATTGTAGAGTTAGAAAATCTTCAGTTTGGGAACCCCTTATTTCTTCTTCCCTAGTGAAGAGGGAGGAGGATGTTTCCACAGACATTTTATTTTTATAATAGTTATGTCGTCCTTCAGCGTTTCTGTTCACTGCTGTTCACAGCTTTCTTCCCCAACCTCAACAAGATTTTCAAACACATTATCTCAGAAATCTTCACATTCACCCTGCTTCCGCAATATCATGCGGAATCCCCACAAAGGTGCAGGCATTTCATTCACACCAGGGAGAGGACGTAAGGTGATTCACCCTTGGCTTAACACCAGCCCCTTCAATGCAAGGTGATGAGTTTCAGTCACTAACTTTAATTTCTCAGCAATTTTTGTAGAAATGCTAGAAGGCAGCACAGCATGTGAGTAATATAATATAGAACTCTACTAGTATAAATGATAGGTTAGCTGTAGAGTTGGTGAACAAATGATTTGCTAGTGTAACTTAATACCTCCAGTCTAATTTGGTGCTGTGAGAAGCTAGAGGCTGAAAGGAGGCACAAATGCAAGATGTAAATTTCTGTTTAATGCAGTGTTTGATAGCCACAGATGGCTACGCTTGTAGACAAAGCCAAGTAAAAAGAAATCATAACTTTATGGATTGAGACTTTTTGCAAGGTTTTTACTGCCTAAAAAAGAAAAATCAGGATCTGGGCCAGAGCAAAGAGGTAAAGTGGGAAACATGGAAGAGATGCACAAATTATTTGTATCAAAAATCAAATTTAGCTTAATTCATATTTGGTGCTTTAAAGAATTTTAGTCTGTGCTTATGAAGGTTGTGACCATTTGCACTGTGAATATCCTGCAATCTTCCTTATATATCAACCATTTCCATTCATCCTGAAATGCTGCAAGGATTCTTATTTAAAAAAAAAAAAAAAAAAAAAAAAGAGTAACCCAGTAGGTCTTCTCTCTTACCCAGTTTCTGTGAATCTACAGGACTTCAGCTTAGCTGCTAATTCTCAGCTTCTTCAGAACATAATTCAGAGTCACGCTTCTTGAGTGGAGTTATCCAAGTCACCAGTTGGTGATTTCCCTGTTACTGGTCTTTTTGAATGGCTTGATTTAGGGTCTGTTTAGCATTCACCACCTTACTTTCTAGATCTGGAAGCTCTTTGGGGGTTTTGCTTCCCTGGAGTAAAATGAGAGCAGGAAAACTCTCCTATTCCTCCTGCTTATAGTCAGATCCTCAGGGAACTCAAAGACTGTGGAGCTCTCTGAATTACATCCTTGTACACATACATGAGGACTCTTTGGGCTGCCTAGCATCCATTCATTAGTGATTACAGGGATTAATGTTTTAATGTAAAGGTGCTAAGAATTCAAGAGATGACCAAATGCTTGAATCTGTAAGTGAACAAAGAAATATTGGTTCCTTTCCAAACCTTCTGAATCAAACTGCAGGGGTTCGTTTTGTGAACTGAACCCTGCAGGATTCACACAGCTGTAAGAGAGAAATCTAACACCTAGTCCAAGTGAAACAATTCCAGGATCCAGCAAAGAATTCCTAAACCACACAAACCATAAAACTTGCTTTGTGAAAGTCTTGTTTTCTGTTTTTAATATTTATGTAATGTATCCATTTATTATCTGTGTCCTTACTACCAGTAAGTGACTATTTTTTACTTCAGGACAAATCGTAAAACCTACAGTAAGGTTTTCTTCAGGCAAGCTGTCCTTGAAGTCTATAGAAGCTGGAAGTAAAATCTGAATGAGGGTCTCATGTTATGACCTTCAATGACCTTGACTGACTTTTTGATAAAACACTTACAGACATTTTAAAAAAGTAATAGAACAGTGAGCTGCGTCACCATTTGTTTGGGATTCTGCTTTCTTCATAATGAGGACCTTTTAGGTTACAAAGTGAGGACTGAAGAAATTGTAGGTGGTTAAAGTGTGCCAGAGTAGATTATTGAGTTAGTGATGTAAGGGAAAACATAAATAGAGAATCTAGCTAGATTACAGGAAATCAGACACACTTAACTTGATACACTTGGACAATGCATTTTTTACATTGTGTATGTGAAGCAGAAGTTGAGAAGCACGGTTTTTGTTTCAGGAAGTCAGATGACTATACCAAAATGTATAGTTTCTCAAGAATGTTGTAAAATCTTTAGAGATTAAGTCCTGTGCCTGCCTTTATGTAGTGGACAGACAGAAGTCAAGAGGATAGCTCTCAAAATCATGCATGTGCTTATATTCAGTGTTTGAAGTAGATCTATAAATGGAAAATCATCTCCTTGGAACGCTGTTGCCTGTCCTGCCTTGAAACTTGTATCCTTCTTACTGCGTAGTAACTAAGTGATAACATGTTCCTACTATAGCGTGTTACAGCTCGCTCTCAAACATTCGGTTCATAAGCAGTAAACTGAATATAAATTAAATTATTGCAAGTTAAGAAAGCACTATTTTGTGGTAGTGTTCTCTGATGTAACAAGTACCTTGTATCTGTATCTTCCCTTATAGCTCTCTATTTTTTTTAAAAGCATATATCCCAGTGACAGGGAATCCACAAGCTCTTAGAAAATTGTTCTGAAGATTAACTATTATTGCTGTTAAGAAGTATTTTATTTCTAGTTTTAATTTGTCTAGCTTTGGTTTCCAGCTTTTCAATCTTATTGTACCTTTATCCACTATGAAGAAGAGTCCCTTATTATCAAACACACCATCCTATAGGTACACATGAACCCCAAAAAATTCTAACATCACATTAGAAACAATGTCTAGTGCAATAGGTATTTTACCTCACTTTGTTGTACTATTAGTAAAAACCTTTTTGTTTGCTTTGGTTTAGTTTAGAGCATCTTATGGGTGGACATTGTTGCTAACACTTTTTCAACAAACTTTGTGCAGATAAATTTCTTTATTTGTCACCATGTTATAACAAAATAAATGAGACACGTACTGTGCAGTTCCGCCAGACCTGGAGCAGACATGGAAAAGATATAAATGTGTCAGTATTACGGGAGGGAAAATACATAAATGCACATGGTGACTCTCTTAAGTCTTGGGCTCAGTGTGATACTAATTCATTTCGGTGACATTTGGAAAACTTCTCCCAACATTAATAATAAGTTTATAGTGGGGGGTAATTCTGACAGACACAGTGTTGAAATAAAAACTTGAAAGAATGTCCGTCAGATTTTACAGGTGCATAGAACATGCATTTGCAGTTGATTGATGATCTTTTTGTTAAAGGTTGACATAATGTTGAATGGAATGTTTTGTTTATATATGGTGGTCTAGTTTATTGACCAGTACCAAAATGTATGACCAATCTGGGACTTCGTACAGTGTCTCTTTTTTTCTTTTTTTTTCCTGGAAAAATTTTCAGTATTTATCTTCTCTTGTGATCATCAGAACATGGATGCACTTTGATTATTTTATAAATATGATTTTCTTGAACTAATTTTTCCTTTAAAAATATTCACTTGAACTGAAAATTTTAGATTAACATACCAGAATTTTAAGCAATATTTAGAAAAACGAGTCTGGGATCAACCTTTTGGGCAAATGTTAGAGAACTTAGTTTTCCTGCATTTTTTTTACTGAAAACAAAAATAGCAGTTGACATGTAATTTGAATAGATCTGTCTTCTGTTTGGAAGACTGTTTCTGTTGAATTTAACTTAAAGAAAAAAATTCGGGGGGAAAAAAAATCTGAAGATGTCTACCCCTAATGATTGGAAGTAGAACTGGAAAGATGGTGTCACTATTTAATAAATTGATTTGTTTCTTTTACAATATCCAATCAGTGGAAGGAGGAATGTATTTAATCTCACTTCCAGTTCAGAATATTATACTTTCAACTGTAGCAGCTAGTTATCTAAATACTGCATTGGTTTTAAAATTATGAAGATGTGTGCACTCAAAACCATTCTTGAAATCCATGAAAATGTAAGCGTCCATCTTAACAACATATAAGTTGCTCTTAGTTGTAATAAGTGTGAAATAAGAATCTTTTTAGTTCTTCAGTCAATTTTATTAGCTAAAGTTGGAGTCTCTAGATATCTTTCAGTCAAAACTGACATTGATTCCAAAAGAGTTTTTTCAGAATTTGCAACAAAACCAGCTAAACGATCCTAATACCAACTTTGTCCTTAAAGGTGAAGCTATGATCTTACATTCCATGAGACTACACATTTGTATTTGTGCTCAAGATGATCTTATAAACAATGTTTATTCAGGAAGAAAAAAAGCTTATATAAGTATGTTAGAGACATTAAATAGTTTGTTGGTCTGCTTCTTTGTCTCAAAATACGTGGATCTATACATGTGTAATCTCAGTGTACTTGTCCTGACAGAGAAATGAATAGGACAAAAAGGGAGATACTTCTTTAAAAACATCTTTCTCTTCATTAATTTTGCCAGCAAAAGCTAGAATCCAAAACTGTTCTGCCTGTCCTGGACCATTGAAGTATATGGATTGAGATATAGTCAAGGAAATTACCTGGTTGTAACCCAGCCAATTCTGGAGATAATCTAACAAATAATGTCAAAAAATAAATAACTAAAAGATCTGTATGTATCTAGGTTTCAGATAGCACAGTGTATCAGTGAATCCAAAACTCAAGTTCTCTTCTTATTCTTCATATAGACAGAATATTTATTAATTTAAGAAAAACAAAGTTAGGGAAGTTAATAGCACCCAAATGGATCAAGTAGCCTTGGCTCATGGGCCTCTTCAGAGATACAAGGGAAGTGTGGTCTTCATCTGAGTCTTTTCACCCTCGGACTGAGTTTGACTTGTGAAGTCTTGGAAAATACCGAGACTTTCCAACTGTCTCATTTGATTATGTCTTATCTCTATGGGAAGAGAATTTCCTTTATCTGTTAGTTTGAGTAACAATTTCTATCTGATATTCATTGTATAGACTTATATTTAAAATGTCTAATATTATAATTCTTAGATTTTCCACAGATACTCTATGAAAGTGACAGTTCTGTATGTGTCCCATTCAGGCTTCAGTTCCACCAAGACTTAACCTGTCCAAGAGATGTTCTCGCTAATTGGGAATGTGAAAGAATGTAGCTAAATTATAACTGCTCTATACACCTGATCTTAATTCTGAAGTAAAATGATTCAGAATCTTTTTCAATCATGTTCCAATAATTTTTGTGTTCCTGCAGTAAAGCTGAAGCCTTTTTAACCAGGTAGTATTCTCCCCTTCTGTCTTCTGAATCCACGTCCATAACAGTGCAATCCCAAGGCACTCTATAGGCTCTCAATACTTTTAAGGGTGCTGTAATTTTTGTTATCTCTCTTACCACTGTAGTAGGTGAATGTAGAAGTCAGGTAGCAGTATTGAGAGAGTGACAAGACACTCTTTTCCACTAAGATGAGAGACATCCTCTTCCTTGCAAGAAGGAACTTAAAAAATTGGAAGAATCATCAACACATGAACTGAGGGCGTAAAAAGGGAGGACTAAGTAAAGGAAACTAAGCTTTATAAAGCACAGTGGGGGGCACTTCCTGTGCCCAACAAAATTTTGAAATTAAAATTCTGTGAGAGTTGGGGCAAATAAACTTCAGTACAATTGTAAGAATATTTGAGTGTGGATCTTTGTCGGAAGAATTTTTAGAGTAAAGCTCAGATAGTGATTAGTGATTCAACTTACTTTAAAAAAAACAACTTACCTCAGCATTTATGAATGCTCAGTGTATGCTTCCTTTGCGTATTGGATGTTGTAGACAATGCTTACAATGTTTCTACGATGTGTTAGGAAGTAGTAAATAATTTGCTTAATTCTGCATAGAATTTACCAGCATTGATTTATTAGGAACTGAATGAAAAGGCATTTTGTTGTTCTTCCTTTTGTCTTTTTAATGGATTCAGATTTGTTGTGTGTGCAGGACTCAGAGTAATCATCCAGCTAATTAACCAACCCAAGTTATTTAAAAAGTTAGATAATTCTACACATTTAAACTGAATTTCACAGGGAGCACAGTTAGTGAAGAAGCACTTAAAATTATGTTCTCTTTTGTATTATTGTGGGTTTATGTATTTTAACATACATGCATGGTGTTTTGATCCTTTTCCCTTACAGATCAGCAACTACTTATCAACATTGGTTTAGCTTTTTCTAATTGCTAATTCTAAACATTTGATTAACAATAATATTTTAACATTTGTTTTAGTAGTTTTTTGACCATGTGTTAACACTTAAAACTACTCAAACTGCAGGCTCTTTAAAACTAAAAGGATGTGCGGGGTTCCAGTGCAGTGGTAAAATTAGTTTATATCTGCTGAAACAAGTAAACTGCAAAGAGCAGTGTGGCTATCAAATTGACAACTGTTAAGCGTTGCCAATGAATTTTCTTGGGTTTGTGGTATTTCTCCAGTGAATACTTTGATTTTAATTAGGACTGTGTGATTTTTGAAAAGCTTTGTTTGGCAGGTAGCTCCCAGGTTCTGAAATAATTGTCGGGAATTTCTGCTGTTTATCATGAGGCAGTGCAGATAACAGCGTCAGTAGCTGCAGTGATCTGAGTATAAAAAACATCATTGCTTTCTTTTCTGTTATTCCACAAATGTAATCCCAGACTTGTATAAACTTTATATAACATGGAACTTGAAAATATGGAAACTGATGTTTTAGGACCAAAACAAATTCCCATGCTATACTGAAGTCAGAATACCGGCAGGGGATAAGTCTTTATCTGACATGAAATTACTGATGAAAAATATTTCTGTATTGTAATGTTGTTTTAAATAATATGTCACCTAAGAATGTATTTTGTATATAATAACTTCAAGGAAAGGTACATGCAGGTAGATATTCGGGCCTTTCTGTGCTAGGAAATTTAAACATACATCAGGTGTATATGTGTCAGAGCCTGTTGGAAAACTCTATGTCATGCAATTCAGAGCAGACCTGGTAAATCTATTCATCATGAGCTGCAGACCACCACTGTGTTTGCAGTGCAAAAAGCTAGCCTTTCTTTTCTGGATAATAAATGATCACAGAACTGGAAATGAGTCAGACCTTTCAGACCAGCCAAAGACAAACTATCTTTGATTCCAGTCCTCTTGATTCACCTGTACATATTCCATGTATTACTCAGGTGCTAAGCAGAAATGCTTTTTGTCTTCGAGGCTGAATGGCCCTTTAGTTTAAATTAGGGACGTTCACTGGTCTTCCCTGAGAAAGTAAAATAAATTTGCTAGTGGTTACTAGTTGTAAAAAGCTGTTAAAATACACAAGTTCTGCCTCATTTCCAGTGAAATGCTGTGACTTAAGAACACTCGTTTATTGTTACACAGTATGCTGCCAGACAGTCCAGGTAGATGAAACCTGATTCTCTCTCTTATTGCCTTAAGCATTTCATTATCACTTGAGGGTTGTTTCAAAAGACAAGGAAAATATAAAACTCCTTGGAGTGAAGTAGTAACTTGCAGCTGAGATTTTTTGGTGGGTTGCTGGGGTTTTTTTGCAATAAATTGACTGCATTTGACCTTTGACTCAGGAGGACCTTATGGTTTTCTATTACTGAAGAAATAAGTTTCCATAATGACAGTGCTATCAGAGATGAGATGCGTAAAAGAAGCTGCTTTGTAATGAAACATGAAGAGACACACATGAAATATTAAAAGCTTGACTAGGCAAGTCAGCCTGTGTCAACGGTAATGCTAAGAACATCTATCATAGCAGAAGCTGTGCCCAGTCTGTGATACCCTGACTGCAAGCTAGGTATGTAGTCAGATTGCTGAAGTGGAGCCCTTTTTCACTGACCTGTTACAATGATATGAAGTGTTAAATGTATTTGCAGATAAGCTGTCTGTTTGCTATATCTAGACAGCAAACTGTTATTGATTGATTCCTGCCTTTGCTTTCCCAAAGTATTTTTAGTGATTTCTTACGAATGCTTGTATTGATTGTATACCTTCGAGTTTTAGCCCTTGTGCTTATTTTTTCTTCTAAAGATGACATTAAAACTTAGGCATTAACAATGGTGGGAAATTGCAGAAATTGCAACTATTTCTTCACATTTAAATACAGTTAAAAAACTTTGTCACGGTCTTTTATTTCATAGGAAGCTATGTCCATATTGAAATAGGCCATAGAAAAGTTCACTTCATTCTTAATTGTATTTGCTTGGTATTCATGCCTGTCATCTCCTAAAGTGATGATGCTTCCATTTCCAGGTTGCAACTCCTTTTAGGAAAGAGTAGAAAGCCTTGCAGACATCTGTCGTTTACTAGATTGCTGATTCTGATTTAAAGTTCTTCCTATTAGTCTTTTATCACATTGTATGCTATAAGAAGAACTTCCAAAAGGCAAGTGCATTTGAGTAAGCATCACAGTTCATTGTTAAAATTAATATAAGTTAATTGTGGAGTTAACCTAATTGGAAAAAGTAATTTTGCTTTTACAACTTTCCTGGTCTCTGTGTTAGTGGTTTACACAATTATCAGCTTGTTAACAAGTTGTTGGGGTTTTCTTTTCTTTTTTTCTTTTTTTTTTTTTAAGATGAGATAGGAGAATTTTTAAATTGCTGGGATCACAAATCATTCAATTTTCAGCATCCTGTTTTCTATTTTAGAATGTATTAAATTCAGCAACACTTACTCCCACAATTTCTGTTTTGGAATCTGCTTAAACTTCTTCACTACACTAGCCCAAAAGCAAATAATTACTTATTTTATCCTCATAGGATCCCTCTGAGACAGAAAAAATAGCTTAATTATAGAGGCAAGGATCTCTAACATCAGATAGATTGAGCGGCATGTGTAGGTCACATACGAAGCCTGTGGCTAGGCTGAGGATTGAAACACCGTCTGTTGAGTCAGTCTAGTCGCATCTTTTGTTTACAGCTATACATGAAACCATTTGTTATTTTAATTTTCATTTAGTGCTTATGATAGTCTGGGATTCTTTTAAAGTAAATAAAATTTTCTATAAAGCTTTAGAGTAATCCCTAATCTTCATTGACAATGAAACCCAGACTAAAGCTGCGTTTTTCTGTTAGAATTTTTTTCTTAAATTCTTTTAACATTTTTTTTTAATTTTTAAATATTTTTTTTCCTTTTTTGCCTTTGTGTCTATGAACTTCCTGCTTTAGCTGAGACAGGAGGTGAAAGAAGAAACTGCATTATCTTCAACCTTACAGAACTCAGGACTAGCAGGAAAACTCGCAGGAAATTCTTGCCTCGCGGTATTTTCAACCATGAGCCTTTTTAGTAAGGTATGAGAAGAAAGAGATGCACAAGAGGTGAGATTAGGATCCCATGAAGCTTAGGGGGTGGGACTGTCCATTTTTAGCTCAGAAAAACTCCACAGGGTTTGGATGTCAGTAATGAGTCCAGCCCTGCCACAACCACCCTACCTCAATGAGAAAGTGAGGGAAGCAGATGACCAGCAAGGCAAAAGTGCAATAACCAAATTTATCTTTCCTTCACAGACAATTTATATGTAACCATCTCCATTGCTTCAGCCACTTTATAAAGTAGTTCCACAGTTTTTGCACTGCCCTCAGCCTTAACAAGGATGATTAGGGAATACATGTATGGAGCTTGGTTGAACTGCCATCACATGTTCAGGAATAGAAAAAAGTTTCCTCAAATCAGCATGTGCTCACAGTGTGCATCTCAGAGAGCTTTTAAGGTCCATGCAAAGAAGTGAAGGTTGCAGATAATTCCACTTTTATATATTGTATAAAATCTGGGGAAACAGAGCAAAAGGCATGGTTTTCATTTGTTCTATTAACATTTACCGTATAGCTCCATCTGTGTCATTTACTTTGACACCAAACAGATCTAATTCTGCTATCAGAGGGAAATAGTTTTTTCTTTCTTCTGCTTATATCCAGGTATTGGGCTTTTTCCAGTCTTTAAAAATTCCCACATCATCTGTATTTTTTTAAAGTACTTCACAAAACACGGTAAAGGTAAAGAATAAGTCTGTGCTGACCTCTTCGTTCTCCAGCTTTAGGAAACAATTTGTTAGAGTAACTTCTGGAATGTCCTGTTCTTGTTTAATATCAAATGTCTTCTAAAGAAGATGCAGAGGTTGAAATGGATTCCCACCCCCATAGCTGTGAAACTATTAACTGTCTTGTTTCTCTAGATGAAACAAATTATTAGATCCAAAGTAGGAGTTGAATACAAATTACTTTTTATTTATCTATCACTGGAGACACGCCTTCATGTTACAATTTAAAATTTGGTAAAGTCCATTTGAAGTATCAGTCAATATTGCAAATATTTTAATATTGTTTAAAGTGTGTATTCTATGAAGTCTAGACTAAAAGGTGCTGCATTCTAGGAAGAAATTTGTAAACGTTTTTCCAAAGCTTTTTTTTAAATTACTTTGGTCATGCCCTCTGATGTTTGCTTTCCAGCTTTGAATACTCTAGCAAACATGTTTACTTGTAAGAACATTGACTGAAAGCACAAGCTGTAAGCACATACTGCTGACTGCTTACAGATTGTGAATTATGAATCTCTGTTGCAGGCAGTTCTACTAAACATTGAGTTTGGTATAAAAGGAAAGAGACTGAGGAAAAAGTCTCACACACCAGGGACAAAGTAGTACATCATATTATTTGCCACTCATGTTTTTAAATTGCAGACAGTCACACTGACATTGTTCTTCACCTCTACCTGTGCTCACTATTTAAGCTCAGTAAGAATTTGTTCAGTGCAGAAAGTTTACTCAGTTCTGTTTTAAGCTGTGTATTTGCGATTTGTGACTAGGAAGCCAGCCATATAAGGGGTGTGCAAGAAAAAAAAGATACACTTTTCACTAGGGAAAAATGCATAACATAGCTCAGGTGACCATGATGCCTACAAATGTTTAATAATTTCCTCCATCGATATAATAAACACCTTTTTAGTAAAAATATTACAATGCATGTAGAAATAAACCTTTTTCTTAGAATGGTCGGTGTCAAAACAGAGACCAAAAAATGACTGAATTGCTATAAATATGTTTGAATTGAAATCCCGAATAAAATTTTGCTGTTTTAGAATAATTTCTGATTTCTACAGTATTTCAATTAGCAGGGTTTTGTTGGTTGGCTATTTATTTGTTTAAAACATGTCAACACAGATTGTGTGTGTATTACCTAGAAGGAGAGGAGAGAAGGTCGTTATTGGTATTTTTTTATTCTTCTGGTACTATAAAGCCATAGACTTCATCTTTTAAGTCTTCTGAAAAGTGTAATATAAGGTAGGATATTATCTGCCTTTTTTCTTCTTTTTTTCTTTCCCCCTAATGTGAACCTTAGTTGAATGAATCAGTCTTAAGACTGGAGCGTTAAGAACAAGTAAATCTGTTTGCTTCACTGAAGGCAAACGAGGGTGAAATGATTTAATGTCAGGTAATACAACACCATGAAGGCGTCCTGTAGAAGTTCCTGTGCATATGCCTTGTTTCTTATGATAATAATGGTTTGTGGTAACATGCTCTAATGCATGTTCCCACAGAATTTTACAATTGTTGCAAAACTAATATGGGTTACTCTATGCTGCAAAAAAAAGAATTCATAAAGTGGCCATCCAAGGGAGATCTATACTTGCTACATTTTTCTATGATTCCTCAATCCATGGACAAAGATGAGGTGGTTTTAAAGAGCTTCAGCCAGTGTTTCAAATGCTGGAATAGAATAGAGTATATTCTTGAGAGTATGACTTTTGAATGAATTTAAGTAGAAGATAATACCTTTAATTGTTTCAATAAGAGATATTACTTTTCCTTCTTTAAAAAATCCATTCTAGTGATCAGTAAACAAATGACTACTCCCAAAATCTTTTTCCTCTCCTGCCATATTACACCATGCAGAGGGAATATGTCTACACTTCGTACAACACTATACAATGTTTCTGCTGCGCAAGAAGAGTTGGGGAGAGTGATGGCATTGGCTTGGTTTGAGTTTTGACAGCAGCATCTTGAAGCAAAATGTTTTCCTTTGGTCCTAAATCACAGGTTATAACATAGGGGAAAGTTTTGGCAAAATTTCAGTTAAATATTTGCCTGCTCCTATGCTAAGGTCCCTGGAAAAATATATTTATATTTGGAAGCTGTACAAGTGAGAAGTCTTATCTATGCACATATTTAGATTGAATTATTGAATGAAATCAGTGGCTTAAACTTTTTAGTGTAGATGCTTTCTAGTGTCTCAGAAACATCGCACATGTAGTCTTTGTCAAACTTTTCTTAAAGACATCCTGGAGTACAAAAACAAGATGGTGTGTTCAGAGCAGAAGGCGAAAGAAAGGTCAGTTGCATGGCATTTTTGGCTTTATTCTTTGTGTTGTCTACACTACCAGTCACCTTCTGAATCTCTACATCCCAAGCTCTTAAAAAAGCAATGTTTACATTCAGATTTAGAATGTAATATTCCACTTTACAATGAATGAATTAAAAGGTATATTCAGAGCCACAGGCTCTATAGGTCAGTCTTTAAAGTACTCAGAGGACTTATGACAGCAATAGATCCAATTCCTGATGTTTACTCCTCTCTTCCAGGAAACTGATATTAAAAACTGAGCTATATTTTAATGTTGTTAAAACCCTAGGTAGCTTAAAAAGTAATCCTAGGTGTACTCTTCTACTACCTTTATCCACTAGGTGACAGTACAGCTCTTTTACCTTTTTTATTATTATCCATAGGTGTTTTTTAAAAACGTCGTTCTGTACAAACTTCTAAGAACGTATTCTTTTCAACTGAAAAGTATGTGCTGTGCATGATTTTTTTAATGAGAAAAATTTTTATATGGTAAGGAAATTTTTTTCAGTATACTTTAGTTAATGCCAATAAAATTCCTTATCATTGAGCCAAGTTGTTTTTAACTGTGAAAGACAATACAGTGTGGCTTAACTGTGGTCTGATAAATTGCTACGGAAAAGCAAATCCTGGAAATAACTGGGAAAAAAAGCAGTTTTCAACCCCAAGGTAAGATATACAGAACAATCATACTTTTAATTGTAGTGTTGGTCTTTAAGAAAAGATCTCTAAATTACTAAAGCTTTGTTTTAAATAAATAATAGATTGTGCAGTGTAGTTAACCCTTGTTTATATGATTTGTTACAGTGATTTGATTAGAGATAAATTACTCACTTTCAGTACCATATTTTATAATGTAGTTGTCTGTCTTCAGCACCTAATTACTGCTTACTTTCTGTAAATGTTTGAGAAGCCCAAACGCTGGAAAGAAAGCAAAAGATAAAGTTTATAGAATTGTTTCCATGCGAGGTTGCATGCATTTTTGAAAACTGATCCTGCTAACATTCATTTCACTGCTGCTCTATGCTTGTGTAAAGTATTTCTCCAAGTGTCTGTAGACTAATTCCCGCAGCCGATGCCCCTGTATGAGATTAAGCTTACTCTAAAAATCAAGTTCACTGCATACGTACATAATATAATATAATTATATAATTAACATGATCATTTGTCCAGTATAGAGACTTTAAATGTTTCTCGGAGCCAAGTGAAAATATTAAAAAGCCCAGGAGTCCCACATTTAGGTGTTTATAATAAACATTTTTTAATACATTGGATAATGGTACGTGGTTTTGATGAGACTATTTTATGTTACACTGTCACTTTGCTTATTGTTTACAGCTTGTATAATTGCACGATCATACCAAATTGTCCTGATTCTTAATAAAGAAAAGGACTTTATTACATAGTAGAACGATTTGCTTTTATTATTCTACTGCTGCATTCCAAGAATAAGTCTTTAAAAAGAATACTAAATGTATACAGTAGGCAAATTAAATAAATAAAATGGATATTGCACATGTATAATAAAACATGTTAGTCAATAAGTAAAATGAAATTTTACTGATTTGATGGGTTGTGTCACCAAGCACTTTCAACATAAACCTTATAGAAAGGTCGATTTTGGATATTTAGGGAAAAACAGACTTGTAATAACTTACTCATAATATGTCATTCCTGTAAAAAAAATCAGTATGATTTACAGTACTGATTGCCAGCTGAAATTTTGACAAGATTTATGCTCTGGTTACTAACATTCTTCCCCAAAACGGTGCAAGTCTGAATAGAATTTGGCCCATTTATGTTTAATGGCTGAGGACCATGTAAGGCTTACACATTTAAAATTTATGATAGAACATTACAAAGGATTGCCTTGTACATTGACTTAGGATTTCTAGCGACATTAAAGGCTGGTTTATTTCAGTGCTTCTAGTAAAACGCTGTGGTTCACTTTTGAGACATCATTTTATATACATGTTGTATATAACTGTTATTTGTTTTCTTATTATGACATGGAGTATGAATTAGTACTACATTTTAAAGAAAGAGTTGCTTCCTAAGTTCCATCACTTTCCTGTTTCTCCTTAGACAGTAAAAATCAAATACATTTTGCTACATAGTCAGCTGCATGCCCCTTATAATTATTTTTCATATTTCTTTTAGGCATACATCAAAATAATACATCCTCTGGCTGTACTACATAAGAAGCATTTCTGTCCCTTTCAGTTCAATTGTAAAACAGTTAAATAAGGAAGCTTGCATACGTGATTTTAAGTGATTGTATAGATAATAGACACTAACGTTAAGCAAAAAAGTTACTGAGTTTTTAACTGAGAGATGGTAGGAGAATACAAACAAAATGTACTTACAAAACCATTATGTTTTTCTACATTTCTTTCTACAGTTAATTTAGGAATCAGAGTGGCAATTTCATCATAACTTTATAGTTAAGAAAGTGTGACTTCCACAATAAACTTGTATTTTGGGGTGTTTATGACTGAAGTCAGCCATTAAAAATAAACTAGAGAGGCTGTGAGGTCTTTTTTTGGCAGTGATTTTTTTAAATATGTATTTGAAAAAAAATAGCTCTGCTTTCTTGAGGTGTACATAAATAGAAGTTACTGGGTTTCAGACACTTTTTTGTAATCTTGTAAACCGAAGAATGTTTTATTTTACAAGATGCAATTTTAGAAACCTGCAGTTAACAAAATACAATCTTAATTTTTTAAAATAGTTATCTGCCCTCTGTGAATGCTTTTCCCAAAGCAAACTTTCCTGAGCCATATCATGCCGTTAGTCTCTAAGCAGAACAGAAGTAACTAGAAATTTCTTTGTAAGGGAGTCTGGTACAATATGGCTTCGTGTACCACCTCCCTTGGCCTGTTTCTTACCTTCCTCGTATTACACTAATGACTTCAGTTAAGTTGTTTGTGATTTATGGCAGGGCAAGAGAAACATCAGACCGGTTGTGCTTTTAGCAGCTCCTTCTACAAAATAGGATGTGAAACAATACCTTTGCTACTAAAGTCTTGTCATCTCTATTCCACATTTCACAAGAAAAATTGATGGCTTGATTCTGAACTTGTTGAAATCTATAAAAGCAAGGCTTTTTTGTCAACTTCAGCAGGTGTCGAGTCACGCCCTTTGTTCTGATCCCACAAGGATTTATGTGCATACTCCTGTACATCCATTAACTTCACATAAGCAAAGTCATTGCTGATTTGGGGTCCTTGAGTTTTAGCATTACGTGTATTTTTACTTATTATAGTTATGGTTCCATTATAAGTTGTAGTTGTATCATTCACAATCAAGATTTAAAATCTATTTTTCATTATTTGCAATTTTTAGTGTTTATTTCTTCTTTGCAAAAATATGTCTGGATGAATTTAAAAATGTACAAAAGGAAATTTTCTTAGCATAACAAAAGATATGGATTGATGGAGGCTGAGGGGTAAAAAGTATCATTGTCCATTGGGTATAAAAAATGAAATATTAACACAAACAGTAGTAAGTGGAAGGATAGCAGATGACACTCCAGTTTTTTCAGCTGCAACACTTACCTCTCCTATTAGAGTGGCTGAGAGCCACACAGTATTGAATGCATTTATCCTCCTGGCATCACTGGGAAGACAAGAAGTATTGCTGGCCCCGTTTTGCAGCAGAATGCTAGTGCACAGAATCTACATGCAAAGTTATCTGCATTACTTCAGAGACTTCCAAGATGCATGCACCTCTGCTCTATATGTAAGCCATTGCACCATCTGTCATTCCACAGCTGAATAGCTGCTTGCTACTAACAGGTAATGTTACGATACCACAATCTTTTTTGCAGCACAGGCAAGAAGACAAGACTTCTCTCATTTCAAGTATCAAAAATTAAAATAAATTGACATTTATTTTTCTTGGTCTCATTTGAAGTAGTTTATGAAAGTGCATCAATTAGCTGAAAAACAGATTCTTCAGTCCTTTCTTATTCATGCCTTGAGAAGATCTTTCTGTGCTTCCTGAGTTCCTTCCTAATACCATCCAGCAATCTTGCTAGCTTTTCCCCATGTGCACTTCCAGTTTGGCAAACACAGCATGAGCTGTGGCTAGTTTGGTGCAATGACTATAAAAATAAACTAGTAAATAACACCTGCACTAGATATGTGGCTGTTGCCAAACACAATTCCTAATCATGTTTCACTTTTATTAAAAGCTGATAAGACTGTTAGACATAGTTTGACTTTCCAGCAGCTGATTTTCAAAAAATATGGGAGAATCCTGTATCCTTAATATATCTAACCCTCTGCTAAATTTAATTCAAGTTGACCAATGAATTTGGAGTGTTCAGAATAGCTGAGACTGGAAGGGATCCCTGGGGACCGTTTAGTCCAACCTCCTGCTTGAAGCAGGGTCATCTAGAATATGTTGCTCAGGGCCGTGCCCAATTAGATTTTGAATACCTTGAAGGATGGTGACTCCACAACCTCTCTGGGCAACCTATATAGTCGCACCCTTACAGAATACTCTTATGTTGAAACAGAAGTTCCTGTATTTCAACTTTTTCCCCTTACTTCTTGTCCTGTCAGCTGGGGACCACTAAAAAAGAGCACCTCCTGCCCCACAAGGTATCTATACACATTGATAAGATCCCCCCTGAACCTTCTCTTCTCCAAGCTAAACAGTGCCAGCTCTCTCAGCCTAGTCTTGCATATACATCAGAAGCTTGAGACCCTTAATAACCTTTGGGGCCCTTTGTTGTACTCACTCTGGTTTGTCCATCTCTCTCCTGTAATGTTCATGTACAAGACTGTACATGTTTTCCGTAACTGTTCTTACAGCTCAGTACTGCTGAATGTATGTAAGCTTTGCTTAGTAAGCAGCAGGGATAATGATTGCTTTTGTACATCAATGCAAAAAAGATCAGGCAATGTGACTTAGAAATATTTATATTTATTTTATTTTATTTTTTACCTGTTCGTAAAATATTAAAATGTGCAGAAGCTAGAGGAAGGAATACTAGCCAACACTGTAAGCAGAATACTTCGCTGGTTATACAAAGAAACAGAATCTTTTCTGCCACTAGCAGCACTATTCGTTGTTCAGGATGTACGCATTTGGGTAAAGGAATTTGCCATGTTGAAGAAAAACGATGTTGCAAACTGGTCTTCAGATTGTACCTTAATTTTTCCGAGGCTTATGCAGTCCGCTGACTTCCCTTTCACACAGAATTGCCACAACCGTGTGGCATTTTGAACTTTCGGGATTTATAACTCGACTGTGTTTGTGAGTGCAAAAATAGAACAATTTAAGTAATACATATGACTATGAAATACAGTTATAATTTTGACTACATAATATATATAAAACTATAAATAATATATACTTATTTAAATGTATAACTGATCTGTAGAAGTGTTTATATCCTCCCCTTTTCGTTCCATTGTGCTCTCAGACATAACTCGTTTTCAGAGATGCCACTTTATTCCTTAGCTCTGTACTGTGCTGCTCTGGAAATTATTCTGTAACATGAACATAACATTCTTTTTACTGAATTGAGTAGTTTAGATTCAAAGGACAAATGTAATGCCTATGAATTGAATTGTGCCCATTTTTAGATATGTTGTAGAATAGGTTCCAGTAAGAGTTACATGCACTTGCACCTTATCAAATTCGATTTTTTACATTGGTATTTGTAGCCCACCTCTGAGCTACCTGTGACTTGGTTAAAAAAACATGGTGTATTCAAATACAGAAGTGACAAGTAGGAGAAAAGCATAGAGAATAGGAATAGCAAAGTCAGGGAGGCATATAGGAAAAAGAACAATTCTAACCTACCAAGAAAATTGCCTGTGAGGATTTCTCCAGTTGTGGAGTAATATTTTAAATGTTATATATCCATAAATATTTTAATTTTTGACTTTTACAGTGGTCACCAACCGGTGTTGCAAAACTGCCTCTGAATCTACAACTGCTGTCTGGCTAGCATTTAGTTCAATAAATGGTGCAACTTGTCTAATGAATAGCATTTTTGTCAACTACAATAATCATAATGAACTGTGCCCTAAATGGCATTTTAATATAAATTCCTCTCAGAAGTAGAAATTATTTAAAAAAAAAAAAAAAAGTCATGTCCTGTAAGATATTTGTGTGTCAGGATTCTTGCTAATCAAAATACACTTTATATATAAAGAGTAATGGAAGAATTCTCTTTAGTCAGGAACATTTTTAGTGAACTTACAATTAGTGACCTAAATTTAAAAGTGTAATTCTGAAATGTACTTAATATTTAGCTAATTTAACTGAAGAAAAGACAGATGCTAATTCTCCAAGTAATTATTCTCTAATTTAAAAGTGGAATTAGGAAGAAATTATTTTTAAACAATCAACATATATATATATATGTATATACATAATCATATGTCTTTTTTCAATTATTTTTATAGTGTATCAAATTACTTCCTCACCCAGATAGATTACAGCATTTTCCTGAAAACTTTTTATTCATTTGTTTTCTGGACGTGCACATAAACTTAAAGGACCAGGTATTTATGAAAACTGAGGACCTGGAGCTGGGTCAGATTTTCAGGCGATCAGTGCCTGAGACCATGCACAGATGTAGATCACAAAGTGAGGGTTGCTTTCATCTAATCTCCTTTGTCCCTATCTTCTTGAGTAATATAAACAGTTAACACACAGCAAATGATTTAAAAACTTTATTTGAGTGATTATACTGAGTACCAGTAAAAGTTTAAAGAGAGTACCTGCCATTAAAGGACTCAGAAACAGTCAGAAAGAAAACAACAGGACAAGACAAACTTGGGGGAGTAGTCAGTGGAGACTTGATAGAAATGTTTTCAGTAGACAAGCATTTTACTCCATTTAGTTACTTCAAAAATCCCAGTGAGATAATTAATTAGGAAATCAAAGCTTCAGTTTCCCTCCCTCCCTTTTCAGGGGGTTCATGAGCAGTAACAAAAAAAATTATTTGATGAAGGATCATGGGAGACGGAGAACGTCTGTGGTTTGGTTTGGTAAAGCAGATGTAGATTAACTTGTGGAATTTGGGATCTACTAGTATTGATTCCCATTGATTTGGCTGATTTTTCAATCATGATTCATGGGTTGTGAATTGGGAAGATGCAGAACGCTCATACTGGTAAAGCTCTTGCAGATAAAAGCTCAGTAGCAAAAATCTATTGGAATTTTCTCAAGCTAAAATTACAGGCAATCATGATTCTTTAACTAGATAAAAACTTTCACATAGTAACGTTGAAGTGCTTTAGCTAATTATTTGAATCAAAGTAATTCTCATGCTCAGCTTCTGCACACGATCTAATAATTTAGTTGGGCAATATATACTGAAGTGAATAGTTCTTACAAAAATGTGTAAAAACTAAGCAAACAATGTATGGTTTGCTGGTTTTATAGACACATGATGCTGTTCCTCGTTCAGGATTCCCCCAGTTTGCATCAGATTCTATTTTGATCCATTCATGTTTTGGAGGAAAAGTTGTGGCTCTGTCTTCACGAAGGGCTTCACTTAACTGTGTTACTGCTCAATTTCTTCTTAAGAGAGAGACGAGTGCTACCCAGCATTTGTCAGAGCTACAGTTTTTGTCCAGCGATATACACAGGGCTTGATTTAAAAAGCTTGTTCTTCATGCATTTATTTTTTACTTCTAGATAAGTTTAATGGATCTGTTCCATTAAAAATATGGCTACAGAACGTCTACACATTAGGGAGATTTCATATGGCTCTTGTTGCACCTGAAAAAATAGTTTCATTTTCAGCACTAAATAGAGAGAGAACAGCATCAATGTTCATGGTTTTACATTTTAACGTACCAGGTGAGAGAGCTACTCTTCAGAATGGTTGTCATGCTAGTTTCAAAAAATACAAAAACATGTGAGCTTTCTAGAGTTGAACAGTCCATCCTGGCTGAGTGCCAGGGTAAGTAAAATGTGTAGAAATGTAACAGCCCAGAGCAAGCTAATAAGTGACAGCGTCACATGAGTTTAGAAACGAGATCTTCAGGGAACAACAAAAATACACATGTCTTAAATATTTATTCGTGCTTTTGGAGAATACAAAATGTATTTTCTAATGTGCTTGAGACAAAAAAAAGTGCCTTCAACTGAAAACAAATATGATTTAAAATAAAACAGTAAAGCATGCGATGTAAAATTGGAAAATACTGTTTATTCAGAAGTAACAGCATTAGTAAATCAAGGCTGCTGTGAGTTATTATGGTTCCTACTGCTACGCTGTGCATGTACAGATACAGTCTGATTTATTGCTCACAAAAATAGCAAGATATAACAGGTGGATGGCAGTGATAAATTAAGATGTAAAGAAAGGGAAAAAGAATAAGCATTTATACTGCAGTGATGGTGCCACGTGTGCAAAGTTTGAATATAGCCGTAGCCATTTGAATTCTGCAGTCATCATGGGTTAAGCTATCGTTACTTAAGTTTTACTCTTTTTGTTGCCATTGTACAATGTATGCATTGGCAGATTCCTTGGATATCTGCTGGTGTGACTTCATATGGTGTTCACTCGGGAGTACTGTTTTGATTAATGCTTATGTTCTCTGCACACATCTGTTATATAGCACGTATTCAACATTCATCTACAGAGATGCAAACCGTATCAGCTGGACTTTGATTCTGAAACGTGATGACGTCCATGGCAAATCAGTATTCAAAAACTATTTAATGAGAAAATGTCCTGATGTTTAGTTTGCAAGAGAGGGGGGAAAAAATAAATCCTTGTAGTTGTGGTAGCACTTGAGAGTGTTGAGCATTGGAAAATGCATTGTGTTTAAGTTAGAAGAAAGGTTGCTGCTTCTAATACTTTAAACTTCTTTACTCCTTCAACATTCATACTGTTTTTAAAGTGACAGCAGAGGCTTGTCTGGTTTTTCTAAAAAAAGGAATACTTTAATACCAAATTAAGTGGATGAATGCTGCTGTTTAAAACAAACTGTAATAGTTTGGAAAGCTGCGTCACTTTCCTCAGAACAATTTTCCATTTCACAAAAAAACCCTATTTTTTATGATTCTAAATGGTCAGGTGCAGAGGCACCAGCCATTATTTTTGAGGAAAACAGTGACGTTTTCTTCATTGGGTCTCATGGTAGGAAACCAAATAAAAGTTGCAATCTAACCATTTATAAATTAATGACCCTGCAACATATACACAGTGTTTATTCATGTACCTATGCATATACCATAAAAATGGTGGTAATTAGCTACACAGATGATATCCTCTCCAGTCTAAGTATCAAGTTTCAGTGCTCTCCTGCAACTCGGTAGTGCTGGACTGCTTTCTCACAGACTTTCCTACTGGAATGGTTCCAGACTGCAGAGCTCCTGGAGGTGGTCTTCTAAAGGACTTTTATGTTTTCTGCAAGAAAGAATTCTCAGAATTAACTCTGAATGAATAGACTAATTTTATACTGATAGCCTATCCAAGATGGGAACATGTAACCTACAAATTAAATATGTTGTTACTTACAGTAGCTGCAGCATTAAGTTCCAAGTGTGGACTATAAGGAGTATCAAAACAATTAGATATTTGAAACTGAGTGTTCTGTCTGGCTGCTAATGCCAACATTTCCAGCTAACATTTCCAGGTTATTCAAGTCTCACAGGATTTTCATGCATTTTGTAACTTGATGTTTCTCTTTACCTGGATCTGTCATGCCAGATACAGGCAAAAAAGAAGGTTGGAGAATGCTGAATGTAGATTGCATACACTGAAAAGAGGAATTTGGGAACTAAAACCAAAAGGGAGTCACGGCTTTAAATTATGTGTTTGCCCTAATTAAAATGTAAGATTTGCTCTGTTATAGTGAGGCTGTTAAAAGCATTTTTTTTAAGTGAGTTATGACAGTAAGGTTGATAAGAGTAAAACAGAGCCTAATGTATCCCAAAATTACATTAATTACATTTCATTAAATGACACTTTGGTTGATTTTAAAGAGTAATTTAAATAATATTTAACTTTTAGAACTAAAATCATATATAAAATGTGAATAGTAGCAAACATATTAAAGGCCTGATTTTATTTAAGCAAGTAAGAGTAAGATTTTTCCCACTAATAACAGGATTGTGGCTGTTCTCAAATTAATTTACAAAACCCTTGTCTAAGTCTTTGATCTCAGAATTTTTACATTAATTAATCATCCTATAATGAGATGCCTTGCTCTGTAGACAAGGGGAGGGCAATGGACGTTGTATACCTCCACTTTAGTAATCATAGAATCACTTTGGTTGGAAAAGACCTTTGAGATCATCGAGTCCAACGCATTTAACCTAGTCTCCTGTAGACACATTGTCACCTTATTGGTGAAATATGAGCTGGATAAGTGGTCAATAAGGTAGGTGGAAAATTGGCTGGACCACTGGGCTTGAGGAGTTGTGGTCACTGATGGCAAAGTCCAGCTGGCAGCCAGTAACCAGTGGTGTTGCTTGGGGATCGATACTGGTAGCAGTAGTGTTTACTGTCTTCATTTTAGCAAACTGGATGATGGGATGGAGGCCATTCTCAGCAAGTTTGTGGATAGCGCCAAGCTGGGTGGAGCAGAGCAGGGTTTTCTAATGTAGGACTAAATAACCTCTGGAGGTCACTTCCAAGCTAAATTATGCTATGATTTAATCCATAACAAAAAAGCATGTGTCCAAGAAAAGAGGATAACAACTTAAAATTTATATGCCTAACGGTTGTCATCAGTAGTTGCAATAAGAACGCTGTGTTCCAGACTAAATTTTCAGTGTTGCAGGTTCACATCTGTGCTGAAGGGCAGGCAATGAACAAATATCTGTTTGAGTTAAGGTGATTTCTAAGGCTCCTGCTCTGACGCTATCTTCATCAGCAGAAAGCTCCTCTTTTTTCCACATAGCTGAATATGAAGTGGACACTGGGAGACTCTCTTCAGCTTAAGTGCTGATGTTTGCCCCAGTTCACTATATGCAGCTTTGTATGTGGCTTTTGACCAAATCTGGGCCATTGATTTCTGCGTAAGACCTTCTGTGTAACTTCATATACAAACATTACCTGACATTACGGAATTACATTTTCTTTCTTCCAGTCCCAGAGCTTTCCCATGCCTTCTTCCTGGTACAACCTCTTACTGACATAAATTAGCTTTTCCTTCCCCCATTCCGTGTAAAGGGTGGCCAGCCTTTGGACTTCCAGATCTGCACACTGCCAATGCTTTATTTGGCTGAGTGCCAGAAGGTGTGGAGAGATGTGAAAACAAGGAACTCTGAGAAAATTTCAGGAGTGGAAGATAACAGTGGTGGGTTCCTGACACAGTGAAATTCCACTGCATTATGGAGTCTGTCTAGGCTCTAATCAGACCTTTGTATCACACAGCAGCCCATCCTGAATCCACAGTGCTGCCGTACTGCCAATGATGTGATGTAACACCAGTAGATGAGATGCAGAGTAGTTCAAAAGTCAGATTGCCTCTTCTTTTTCTTTCATATCACATCAAAAGTGATCAGATAGTTAGTTCTAGACCACAGCTGTTATGTTCACTGGCAGTTTGGGAAAATAAATAAATAAATGTATTTTTCTCTGTTTTACAAAAAAAAAACACTTTCATGTCACTTAAAATGTTCACAGTGAAGGGAGTTCTAAAATGTTTCATTTTTAAAGTACCGAAATGCAATGTGTCAAATACTTCATATATTTTTGCCTTTTCTCAGATATGAAAAATTAGGTGATACTATAAATTTTTCAAAATTTTTTTAAATATTCAAATTTTTCACTAGAATTTTTGGCTAAAAAGCTTCATAAACTTCACTGATAATCTATTTAAAAGATTTATGTGGGGAGAAGAGTGCAGAGAATAAACTTACTGTGTTCTGTCCTTCATTCTGCTCTTCTAGTCTAGCATTTTGCCCTGAAAGTTTCGTATTTCTTTTGCATTACACCATATTCTGTGTATCTATTGTAAACTGTCTTAGAGAACATTTATATTAGCCATCATCCTGACATGCACACAGATGCTTTCAGTCTTATCTTTGAGCTCCAGAAAAAGATGGTACTTAGATCCTAGAAAGCAAATAACACCCAAAAATGCAGTTTCTGATATAGTTTTTAAAGTTTCTTGAGTTCCCTTTTATGCATCTCACATTCTTGTATTGATGACCTCCACTTATCTGACCTGCAGATAATCTTCCTTAACCAACTTTATAGTTTAATTATAATCTTTGAAGACACATAAAAGTGTGTCTTCTCAAACTTCTGATGTGTGTTGTTATGCTTTATTGACTCTTAGTCTCTTAAGCTCTCTTTCTGTTCTAGCTTGTTTTCCCTGTTTCTCATGTCCTTGAGTTACACAGAATACTACTTGAAAAGCTATACAGGTACTTAACCGGGTAATCTGTCTAGCTCTAGTGGACAGCAGGAGGCTCGTGTCAACATGAAGGCTATACCAGACTGTCTTCATTGGCTTTTTATTTTGGAGCAGAAGTGTGGTTCAGTCCACAATGCAGTATGGTGGAGACGAACTGGATTCCTCTGAAGTGAATGAAACTGTCTGCTCTGCTGTCCATTCAACAGGCACTCTTCAAACCCTAACAGGAAAAAGGAGTCCAAACCAAGCCAAAGTATAGGACAAAATCTGGTTTTAAGTAAGACCGTATGTAATGTAGGTGTTTTGAGGCCACTAAAAACTTAGTGGAGGAAAAGTGTCTTCTGTGAGAAAGGATCCTTAGGAATCCATAATTACTTTCAGCATACTAGAACAAGGGCATTTGCTACGTGACCAATAAAAATCAGATATTTTCTCAAAGGAAGAAATTGAAAATATCTATCAATACTGCCAGTGGTGGTATGTTCTCATACTTTCAGTGGAAAATTATTCCTTCTCAGCTGGTGGTATTTATGTTTTTAAGACATTTGTCTCTTGGCAAGTTCCACATTACCAGCCTTTGTGCCTCTGTTGGAGGATTATTGCTCTGTCTTTGTATTGAGTAGAGCTACACCTTTTCCCCATCTTTTTCTTCGTCGGTGGTTTTTTTGTTTTGTTTTTTTAATGCTGGCAAGCTGCTGATGTAGTTAAGTTTTGGAAAGAAGAGAGGGTGTGGATGCCTGAAAACGTTAAAGACAGGTTAATTCTAGACATGGCTTTGCATGTTGACATTTCCCAGTTAACACACAGAAATCTACAGAGTAGATTTCTCTTGAAACTTTGCCATGATATACTGCCAGCAAATGGGAGTGGTGAAAAATACTGGGAAGACCAGTGACTGCTAAAATAACACAAAATAGTGGTGCTGTCATCACCTGTTGCTACAACATAGAATTCAACAAAAAAATGCATGCAGTAGAAGACCCTAGAATATTTGACAGCATTGTGTATACAGGTCACATTCAAGAAAATATTTTATCTCTTTTTTATTCTATCCACAGATACTTGATAATTGGTCATTGTGTTTTAGTAGCCTGGGCACCAAGAGTCCAGTTACTTACTGGTATACATTAGCAGACTTCTCTGAAATGCTAGGAAGCTGCTTCCGTTCTGATAAGCAGAGAATTGGGTCCTGAATATCTTTTTCTACAAAGCACTTGTTTTAGGCCTCATGTTGTAACTGGGATTACTATTGGTATTGTAATCCTATCGTAAGTGTCATTAATATTGGTGGGACATTGGAGAAGAAAAGGAAAAATGCACATAGTTTTAGATCTCTTTGCAGAACATATGTTGAGGCAGGCTATTGGACTGTTTATGTACCTCACCACTGCTGTCTTTGAAGGCAGGCTAACTTGTTTGGAGATATGATTAATTAAAACTTTCTTAGGGAGGACTAAAATGTTAACATTTTGGAAAAGAATATGTTACGTACACAGAAAAGAGATCAAGGGATAGTTTAGGCTACAGAATCAGTTTTCAAAAACTTTCTGCTTTGTATATGTATCTTTTATATATTTTTTTCTGTTGTTAGCTAACCCTTTGTGAAAAGACCTAACCCAAAACCCAGAGAATTTGAAGAGGTGCTCTCCAGCCACCTCAGTGGCTTTATACAATGCCTTGTGTGATCAAGGCATCATTTAGCATTGACTCTAGCTGCTGTGTTAAACAGCTTTTTTATTCCACAAGGCCCTTAGTTTGATGATGCAGCCCCGACTACTGGGCTGTAATGTACAAGAACTGCTTATTGATCCTGCAGCAGTAACAGAGCTTTCTCCTTAGTCAAAGTCCTACTGGAAACTGGTGTGCGTTCTGTGCTAAGTAGAGAAGTCTCTTAAGTAATGGGATCTATGTAAAAAAAAGGGTACTGGGGAGGGCAAGTATGTGACTTTCTTTTTATAAAGAGTGCCACAGCTCCTGGAAGTGCAGCATACTGTGCTAGCCAAAGAGGTGCTTGCTTGTCTTTCAGTTTTCTTTAGGATTCCTTGTTGTGTGATATTTACTCATTGCAATGTTGAGTAGTACACAAAGAACCACAAATAACTAAATCGAAGCTCGGGAGCTATTCCATTATGACTCCAAATACGGAGCAATTTGTAGCTTTTGCAGATAAATGCAAAATAATATTGCCTCAGGTAGTACTTCCATAGTGAGACCAAAGGTTTTTAAAAGTCCTGTATTTAATTTTTTAAATTTGCATTTTGTTGAAACTCTCGTAATGGTACAGTCCTTAAGGACAGGTCAGAAGGCTTATAGACTGTTGAATGTGCGACAAAGAGGCCATAAAGAATCTGGTCAGATGTAGCTAATTAAAGGTAAATGAAGGACAGCTGCTTTTTATGTTTCCAGCACATCTTTGATCTGCCCTACCCCTCAGACCTCTGTGGACAAGGTAGTTAAATACAAACTAGGAGGCCTATTTTAAAGACATTAAAGCCCTCCGGGGCAATCGAGTGACAGTCCAAGCAGCCATAAGCTGTTTGCTTTATTCATTAGAGAACTTTAAATGTGTCAAGAAATAGAATAATGTCCATGCTCTTAGATCAGCATTAGCAATGAAGATTACAACAGCTCTGGGACATATGAATGGGGAAAATTCTTATGAAAACAAGTTTATTGAGAAGCATTTTACTATAATGGCAAAGAAAATATAAGTTACACATTTTCATGGCAGGAATATTGATTCAGTGTGCATTGAAATATCTAAAGCTGCAGTGACACAAACATCGTGTAACCCAGTGCTGACCTCAGTGGTCCCTTCAATCGTGTTTTAAAAAACTTCCTTTTCAGACACACATGATGGAAAGAATATGTCATATGTGAGTGACATAATAGCACGTAATACTTGCTGAAGAATTTATGGATAATTTACACAATATATAGCCTTTCACTTGTGTCTAGAGACTCAGATACTTAAGTTTGTAAATTGCAAGTGTTTATTTTATAAGTCCAAACTTTAACGTCAATACAACATCAGTAAAAGATGTAGAAAGACTAAATAAAGAAAAAAACCAACTCTTTATTGCTAGTCATTTTGGAAAAAGTGACTTTGCCCAGAAATATTTGTCAGTCCAACTCAGCGTATTTTTTGAGAATTGCATGATAACTTAATTTTTTTGTTATTATTATAGTTGAAATGGAAATTAAGGTGAAGCAAATTCCGTAACATTCTGGAGATACATGCCGTATTGCCTCCATAATATTTAAGAACTTAGGGAAAATATTTGCTTTTTTAATGTTGTGTGCTGTGTTTTTCTCCATTATCTTTTGTGTCAGTACTTAAATGTTGCATTGTTTGCATAATCAAACTCTCCATGTTATTTAACCCCACTGGAACAGCTTTGGTATTTTAAAGTAGAGTAACGGTGTGAAAAGTCTGGAATTTTAAAATTGTCATGTCAACTGCCTTTTTGACTATGCCATAAATGCAAATTTCATAGGTCTTACCATACAAAGAATATTTCTACATGGCATTTTACCTCAAAAAGTTTCTGAGTAGTGCAGCTGGAATTACTATTTGCTACTGGAGTCTGGAAGAACCTTTCTTCTAAAGAGATATAGATGTAACAGAAGATCCTCTGTGACTAGCCACTGATTTTTCCTGGGTGATTTGACATTTCCTCACAGTCTTACTATAGATGTCTTTAAATATACATAATTTAAAACTAACCTTATCCTCGAAATTGTCATAGGTGTGTCTTATGCCAGTATTTCTGCGGTCAAGTCATAGACGTGGGGTTAATTAAGTTGGTAGGTCTGTGAAACAAGGACTTAATTTTTTTCATTTTAAAATAAGCAGTAAATAAAAAAATTCAAATTAAACTGGAAGATGGCCTTTGTTTTTACTTGGCAAACAATACTCAGAGAGCAGTTTAATTGAAGCACATTAAAAGATTCTCTGAGCTGTATTCTAGGCAACAGTAAGTATAAAGATGCCATTATTGCTGGCAGCATGAGCACAATATACTGATTTGGCTGCCTGTGCCAAAAACATTGTGAAAAGCAAACAATGAATAAATTTGTGCTAAATTTGGAGTAGTTTGCATACATACTTTAAACATTAAAGCTAGATATTTTTTACCCAGAGGCAAGAAATACGTTTGTAAATAGTTACAGAATTCTGCTAAATATGAGATAGGTACATGTTGTGGATTGAGGACCCATGGTTTTTGCTAGCATACTTATACCCGTTCCGCTCACATTGAATCTACATGTATCAACTTGGCTGTGTGTTAGGCAGGGAAAAAAAGCCCATTCTATGGTAGAAATACAGTGAAAGGGAAATACAATAGTTTGATGGGATGTTTATCTTCAATTTAAAGATCCAATAAAAACAAGTCAAAAAGGGGAACTAAAATATAAGAATAATCTTAGGGCTTTTAACAACCTTTATTTTTTCATTTTTTAAACAAAATACCTGGGGCACCAAGACAAACATTAAGACTTTCACAATATGTTGCTTATTGACAAATGCTGCATTGCAAATGTTGGTTTATTTACCCCAATAACCTCTCAGTACTTTTATAGTCATGTATTATCACAAGGTGAAATTTGCCCTTTCAAAGGCATATAAATGCATATAAAGGTTTATGCATGTGCGCCCACGTATAATCACAACTTAGGTTTCGAGTGTCTTGTATTCATGGCATGACTATTTAAGAAGATCCATACCATTTTCTGTCTTTATTCACTTAACTGCTGTAACCCAATTTTCATGCTCAGCAAAAATAATAGAATATAATTACTTTTCTCTTATATTTGCAATAGAACTGAACAGCTTACCATCTGGTAATAATAATGCTTTCTTTAGCTGGGCAGGGAGCAGTGAAATCATGCAGATACTAGGTAAGCGTTGTCAGCACCAAAGATGAGCAGTTTGAACTCTCTAATGTGAGTATTGAGCGTGAGCACATTTCTAGGTCTGTGGATTGGGACTTGGGAAGCTGAAGGGGATTTACAGCTGAGCAACAGCCAGGTCATGCTGTCCAAAACACTCATTTCCAGCTCCTGTCTTCCACACATCTAGGATGTGATCCTCCAGCACTTGAGTAACCTTTACTTGAAACCTTGAAGATTAAAATGCTAGTTTGCTATACAATCATGAAGCCTTTATGAATTCAACACAGGCTGAATTGCTTTCATGGAGAGAGCTCCAAGAACACTGCCCACTTTCAGCACAAATGCTACATGCCAAACATCAGAAATTTCCATCTGCTCCTGAGGTCCTGGGTTTTTTTGAAAGCCAGATAATAACTGTTCCCAACCCTGCTATTCCTCAGTTTCCAGATAGCAATGCTACACTGACAGGTTGCTTCTATTAAGGAACACTGTTACCTAACAAGGTGTTGAGCACGACCCAGCTCCTCCTGTAGGCATGGAAAACCTTTCTTCTAAAATGCATTAGGTAACAACGGTAAACCAAGGGCTCCTTCTGGGATTAATTGTGATCAGCTAACACATTTTTAAACACAGACATCCTTGTCCACACCAAGGGAAAAATCATATGCAACATCTTGTTTAATTAACATGTTTTCTAGTATATTTTCTCAGTGTAGGCAAGGTCTCTAAGGAAGGATGACTCATGAATGCAGCATTGCCATTATGGAGTACTTTTTGGAGTAATTTTCCATTTCTCCACATTTTTCTAAGGAAAGCATTGGTTTGGCTCATTACCTAAAAGGTTAATTAATGTTTGTGAGGAGCTCCAGGGTACCATTAGTTAATCCCATACCACATTGCTAAATAGAATCCTGGGCAAGAGTTAAAATAAGTGTCACTTTCTTAAGTGAAGGCTAATATGTAGATCTTTTCCAGCATAGTCCATGCATACTGCTGTGTAGTTTTCCTTGGAGCCTACTTGACACGTACTATAACTGAGATGGGTGCGATGTGTGACTGTCTCCCTAGGAAAGGAGAGGGCCTCGGCTGCTGCACATCTCACAGTGAACCTAGCCTTTCGTGGACTTCTCTGGGGGAGATGTACCCTTACAGAACAGGTAAAAGCTTTATGTGTCTGTGAAGATGGAGTGGGATAGCAGGCTAATAGGAGTTAGCCTGTGTAGAATTGACCACGGGGATACCTTTTTCCAGGCATTATTCTTCAGACAATGCTGTTACAATCAAGAGGTTCCATGCTTCATCTTGTCAAATAAAGTGATTTAGCCAACAGACAAGCATATTTAAGAGGAATTTGTCATTGTTTTTATTAGGATACAAAGATCAACACAAGATTCTTTCTGTCAGACATATATTCTCAGAAGGAAAAAAAGTATAAAGTATTTATGATCATTTCTTACCTTGTAACTATATCTATGTAAAAGCCAAAATAAATACCAACTGTTCCAGCTACACAATATACAGTGCCTGATGTGTTTATTGCTACATTTTCTATGACCAGTCTCTTTCTGTTGTGTTTCTCCAGTGACAGTGTTATTCCAGGGAAATGAGTAACACAAGGGGAGGAGGGTGCATAATGACTTCTACGCTGTAGGGGGTTGTCTGAACTAACACATAGATCATGCTCTACATCTCTTGAATCTGTATTGGAATCGGTGTTCAGGGTGTATTATGCAGAAAACATGTAGAGCGTGAGTTACTCAGGTTTCTTTGAAAGACAAATTGGTGTGTATCACAGGCACTTCACACTTCAGTTCATAGCTTTGAGGGTCGAAGAAGAGCTGAAGGCAAGAATTTGTCTCCTAAGAAGGGCCAAAGCCACGATTCTATTTTTATCTGTGCTATTTAGCAAGTACTCTTAGTTAGACCTAATTCTTTTTCTCCCTATTCAGTGAATAGATGAAGTAAGGGAACACTTGGGGAGATGAGGAGAGCTAAAATCCTGTGCTGCTGAAATCTCAAACTTTCACTTTTTGCCAGATGGATAAGCAGAGCACATTTTAAACGGGGTCATAGTATTCTCAGGCTATGTTGTATGATTATTGATACAAGATTTGTGTGTGTGATGGAATAGAGGAACAAAGAGCAAAGGAATTCAAAATACTCACCAGTCATTGCATTGAAGACATGGGTATGAATATTGCCAGTTTGAAATTTTAAGTGTGAATCTTGTAGAGGGAAATGTAATGTAATCCATAATGGGAAACAATTTAAAAACAGAAGATATTAGTTGGAAAAGGGAAAACGCTTTACTGAGGAGGGTCTGTTTGGGGGTCAGTATTTTCTGTCATTTTATTCTCTCCCTGGGCTCAGTTAATGAGCAGAATGTTTTACATAATAGAATTCTGGACTCCCTTCTCAGTTGTTGATATTCCACTTGTGTGCGCTCAGAGGATGTCAATGATGACAGCTGGTTATTTCTTCAACACACAGATTTTGATTATGTCTTGTTCCATGGTTAGTATCCAGTTTTCACAAGGAATGTTTTCCCACACAGAAGACAACAAATGTTGGACTGACCTAGTAATTGTTCTTTCCTATATTTCCTTTGGGCTCTTGTTCAGCTAGTTGGATCTGAGTTGTTTTAAACATAATTAGGACAACATAAATCACTCTGGGTTAGTTCATATGTGACATCACCAAGGAGACCCAATGGGACGATTAGAGTATGGTTTTGGACAATCTCTCTGTAGCTATGTTAACTACTTTATCATGAAAATACAGTTTGTAAACAGTAGTCTTTACAGTGTGGCAAGTTAAAATATATTGCATCTTGATATAGCTGTTCAGCAAATTAGATTTTCATAGCGCTAATTGAATTTGTCACAAAGCTGATGAACATTAGCTAAAGAAAGAGCAATATATTTTATTTTATTGAGCACATCTCAGAGTGCATGTAACTTAGTAGGGCCACCACACTTTCTGGGCAGGCTATCAAGTAGGATGTTGTAATGATTTGCATGACTACTATAGTAGATGGAAAAATGTAGCTTGTGTTTATAGCTGTTCCATTACTGTCTTGCATAGTGCGCACTCCTTTGGTGCTCTTCAGAGAGCTGTGTCATAATCCCAGCATCTTTTGAGGAGTCCTGTCTGGTGAAATCAAGTAACTATAAACCGTTTAAAACCCGGTGCATAATTAAATGATGAGACAAAGGAAAGACTAAGAAAGGCAGATAACCAATAGAATCCTGAAGTTATCAAAACAGAGCTCTTGCCAAGGACCTTGGAATTCATCTGATTCAGTTGCTGGAAAAATGCCTGAATTAAAAATTATCCTATGAGGACCAAGAAAATGGAGCCAAATTCTGGCACTGTACAGTTTTCTCCCAAAATGGACATTAATGCTGCAAAAACAGAATAGGGTGAACAACTCCTGGCCCCATGCTTGGCCCCCTACTGTAGCCTCTATCTGCCAAAAAAAGATGGAATAGAAGATCAAAAACGGGGCGGGGGGGGAGAGTGGGGAGAAGTTGGAGAAGGAGGGTGGTTGGAAAGGAAAAGACTCATAGGCTATGTATGCCCCCTGCCAGCACTGAAACACTCGACTGCAGCTCCACTTGCAAAGCACCTGTTGGCAGCTGTTGGAGTAGGTTATAGGTTTTGGGACAGAATCAGGACAGAAAACTTAGAGTCTGTGTTCCATGATGTGGCATGTGATTTGGCCTTATTTTAGTAAAATAGAAGTCATTCCTGAGCAATAATTATAGCAATAAAAACACCTGCTCAGAAATAACAATAGCTTTTGCTTTCTGGAAGAAATATAACAAATATTCAAGTGCATTATTTTTAATTTCTCTCCGTACTATTAATATTCTTTGGCTGGTATCACCTGTGTTGGCTTCCCTTTATCCAGACCTGAAAAACAAAATGATGTTGCATGGAATTGAAAGAAAATACGACAAAGCAATGATCATAAAGATTACCTTGCTACTGTCGTTCAAACACAGTGGCAGGAAGCTAGGTGCAAAGGGTCATCTGGGCACTTGTATGTTTTGCAAGCTTTATATATTAGAGTGGAATGATAGAAAAGTAGGAAAAGTGTATCTGTTAAATTAGAACTCTCAGCAAGTATTTTATGTCAAGAATTCAGTTTTAACATCTTCGCAAACTTTCATGTAAACTGTTTGGATACATTTAGTTGAGAATGTTAGCATTATTTTATGCCCTCCTGCTAATAACTCCAAAAATTACTTCTGCTTGTGTACAAAAAATTTTGCAGTGCTTTGTTGTTATATAAATAGATTATTCTTCCTTAAGAAAAATATATAACAATTATCAATAATGTAAAGTATATCAAGCAGAAAATAAATATAGGTATTTATTATAGGCTGAGCTAAAAACTCCATTGCTTTTATTGGCTAACTCTTCTTTGACTATAATGAGAATTTTCCCTCTGCTAATGCTTTGGTTTGCTGTAAAAGACTTACCTAGATAAGAACCTGTATTACTCAGACAGTTTGGATAAAGTTGAAATAGAAAGTAGATAATGTTTTGGATTTAATCCTTTCGTATATAAACTTAAAAAACCCCACAGTTTTCCTGTTCTACTTGAAACACTAAACTTATTAGTTCTAAAATAATTGAAATTTGAAACTTTAAGCCTTCCTTAGGTTTATATTCAGTAATGAAAAAAGAACTCAAGTTTGTGATGTTGCAGTGTACACTGCTCAGGCAGAGCCTGGTTCCTGCATGAAGCCCACCAAGAGTCTTTGTCCATCAAGTATGTCAAAGAATCGAGCCGAAATGCAAATTCCATTAGTTCAGTATTTTGTGTGCAGAATATTTCAAAATGAGACTTTCACTGTGTGTTAGAGTAATTTCTTTGCCTTGCTTAGAAAGAGAAAGTAGCTGAGTAGCTTAGCATGTCATAAATTATCTTAGGTATTAGAGACTGTTAGCTTTAGTGACACCTGAGCTTGGCCATATTCTGTGCCATTAAAATAAAAGGACAGGATCTGGACCTTAAGACAGTGATATCTGAACAAGGAGAGCACCTAGTAGACCATCACCATGTGCTTAGCTTCAGTGCAACTGTATGGTATACATAAAGAAAGGAATTTGCAGATATTTTAACTTGAATAAGAATGCTTTCCTGAATCAAGATTTTTAGAAGTTCAGCTGGGAATCACCAAAAGACCCATTCTGTATTACAAAAGGTTGGTGATTATTTTTGCTGTAATAATAAATAGATTAAATAAATACATTCAAAAGTTATAGTAAACATAGTCTTCACAAATTGTTTTTGCGTGTTGTAGCATTAAATGTATTGCTCTAGAGGCTGTGGATGCTTAAGAGTCTTAATGAACCAGGGCACAGAAAGTTCAAAAACATGATAATCTAGTATCTTGGACATACAGATACATATTTTCTCAGTATTTCAAAGTCCGTTAAGATTTGTGTAGTTGTTCTTATCTCTGCACATTGACAGATCTCAGAAATAACGCTTTTACTTTGATTCTGGTAAATACATCTTTTTATTGTATGTTTGCTGTTTGGAATGAGTGTGAGATACGAAACAGACAGAGTAGGCAAGCCTAGAAAATTAAAGCAAATATAGAGAAACTCTGACAGTTTTCCCAGGTGACGTATGCCAGGGAGCATCAGCAAAATGTGGGTGGTAAACTTCTGGACTTTTCATGAGGTGTCAGGTGGGTGGAAAAAACTAACAGAACCAACTTTGAAGCCGGTGGTGGCAGGGGCAGCTTTTCTTGGACATGGAAAGTCCCCAGCATGTGAATTTAAGTGCTCATGATGAGCAGTGGAGCAGGAACAGGAAAAGCCAGCACTTTGCGTCAGCATCAGCACAGAGCAGGCTGGGATGGAGACCCAGTAAGGCTGCAGCTCAGATAGCCAGCTCAGGAATCAGCTGGCACTTTAATATCAAATTCATCTGAGCCCCCAGCGCTGTCTTGCACAACAGCAGTATGTTTAGCGATCAGTCTTAGATGACAAAGAAGCCAGTGCCAACCTGAACTCCCTTCACTGCCTTCAGCAAGACTTAATATATTTATTTATAGTGCCAGATAAATGTTCCCACTGTTCTTAAGTCAGAAAGCTGAGCAAAAAGTATGATTAAATTGATCATGTAGCTTAAGTCCTCACTTTCCCCACTATAATGAACAACTAGCACTGTCTAAAATCCCTGATGGTTGCAATATACTACAGTACAGAAGAGTACACTTAATATATAAGGTATAGAAGTACTGTATCATCAATAATATGTTTAGGTTTTTACTTTACTTTTCAAACTTCAAAAGCTATTGGAGTCAATGAAAGTTAAACTACCATTTCCACAAATGTTTATTAGGCCTTTTCTTTATTATTATTTTATAGGTCTTGTAGAAATTTGCCTGATGCATCCCCTTGATGTAGTGAAAACAAGGTAAGATTCTGCATGAACAGGTTTGTTGACACTGGAGGATATCCAGATTAGGAGCTGTCAAAAAATAAAATGCTAGAACTTTTCCAAGTAAGATAACTTGTGCCTTTAATGGCATTTATGTTTACTTACCTGTATCTACAGCATTTGACAGATGGAATTTGAATAGCACGACATTTTTCTGATTAGAGGTTATCTAAAGGTGTTAAATCTGTTTTATGACATGTATTTGTAATATTGTAACAAGATCCTATAACATGAAGAGGGCTATAGTTAAATTCGCTTACCTTATGTACCATCTGCAGTGACACTTTTTATGTAACTGGGAAATACCATATTGCCTCCAAAAAAAATTTCACAGATTTTTGAGATCTGATAAAAATAATAAAATAAGGTGTTCCATATTCTCTCTGTAAGATAAGTAGCTTCATGCTCTTATCTTCTTTTATCTTTTTATCTGTCCCTATTTTCTTTTCTGAATATTTGTGCTTATGTGAGTATAAATGATTAAGTGACTTGGAAAATTTGTTCAAATGAGGGTTTTTAATGTTGATTATTGAGATGGAAAAAGAATAGCTGTGTTTCTAGTTTCTTGATTATCTTGTTCCTTTTCTATGTTTTTTAGTTTTCATATCAATTACTGAGTGTTATCATACGTGAAAAGCAACCAGAATGCAGAAGCATACGATAAGGAGGAGAGAACTTTTCATGCCATGTGTGTTACATGCAATGCCAATAATTACCTTCTACCGCTCCTGGAGCTCTCAGTCATGTAGGCAGAAAAGCTTCACTGGGGGATTAATCAGCCCCAAATGAATGATGAGGACAGCTGTGGTCTCTGGAATATGCTTGAAGCAGTCAATTATTACTTGAGATTCTAGTTCCAGTTAGCCACCGTGTGAGCTCGTTACAGATGTATTTTTGGATTCTGTTTAAATCATGTTCTGGGGTTTGCCTAAGGTATTGAGATACACTTTTGTGCAGCTTTCATTTTGCAGAAGATGACCATCTGAGGACAGTAATGCAGACTCCATCCACACTAACTGCTGCTGAGGTGTTGTAGGTATGCCTTGGGGCTTAGAGTTTGCTCAGGCAGTTCTTCTGTATGCCTTCATAATATGGAATAGGTTGATTCATAAAGAGATAATACATCTGGTAGATTCAAGGATCCTCTCTGCCCCTCCAAGGACCCCTGGGACCTTGCTATTAAAACAAGATTTACATAAAAAGATTGAAATTAAAGACTCAGAAACAACAGCAAGCAAAGCAAATACAAGGCCAAATTTAAAAAAAAAAAAAAAAATCTGTCTTGCTCTGTTGTCATGTGGTCCTCATGGGATGTGCTTTAGTGACTTCATTTTGGCAGGGTGTGCTATAATTCACCTATAGCTCTCAAGCTTTTGGTTTTACATCTTCCTGTTTTCCTCTTTGTACTAAAGCAGGAGTCATGTTCTTCTGTAGTATAAATGCAGCATCAGTGATTTACTTCTTATGTCTGGTGCCTTTGAGGTTGTCATCCTACACATCCTCATGCCTCCAGTCTTGGTTGAAAGAACTTAATACATGTCCTTAAAATCACTCATGATTTAGGACATGCCACATATCATATATCATAAAAAGTATTAATTGCACATCTGTTCTGATAAACTGGCAATCAACAGATGTACTTCCAGCTTTCTGATAGAAACCATGCATACAGTGGACTCTCAGAATACAAGGACAGATTTCCCTATTTCTATTCCAGGTTTTACTGGTTTTGTCATGCTTTTAACAGTGAAAATGCTAATTAGATCTGAGATCCATAAATGGAACACATTAAGGATTGTATGGGGATGTTTGTGAAGCTGTCTCAATATTAAAAAAAAAATCATAAAAATTAGAAACCTTTTAAATGTGAAATCTGAGTCCATAAACAGTGGGATTAAAGAAGAAAGCAGGAAAAAACAAAAGAACAGTAGGTGTGCAGGAGAAATCAGATTATGGATCATGGTGAAACCAAGGGGCTGAATCAAGTAAAAAAGCCATTGAGCAAATTTCTTCATTAGCAGAAACTTCAAGTGAAGTTGAATTAACTCAACTCTTCAACTGAGTTAGCTGCAACTCTTTCCAGAAGTGGGGAGCACCCAGGTGGTAGTTTTGTTGATGCAGATGTATTCAGAGATGTTACACAGATTTTGCAGTAACTTTTCTGCTGATCTTAGCAGATGTTAGTACTTGAAAATACTTAAATTTCGAAAGCCAATGACAAAACCATGAATAGAATATCCTTTGATCTCATCCATCATTCCATTCTATGTTCCTAACATCATGCCACTTCCTTTCATTTTGTAATGGTCCAAATTTACTATAGCAGATTAATTCTTTGATGGACTTGGAGAAGTTCAAATGAAACATTGGTTTTAATTCTGAACTTTGGATTTAGAATGTTTTCTAATACGTTTTCATTTACTTTATTCCTTTGTTGCAGTTCCTCTGAGTACTGCAATGCACTTACTCTTTTCCAACGTGGTATTGATAATCTGTCATTTCCTAATCACTTCCAGCTATTACAGTTTTGGTAGTTTGTTTGGTGTTTTTTCCCTTATGGTTAGGTGAAAGGATGTATAAAAGCACCATTTGTTGCTTAATTTTTATGGTGTTTTGAGTTTCCTGCCTTTTTTCTATAAAGTGTTTGTTTGGTGGAGAGAGTCTGTGGCCTTTTCAAGTTAGTGGAATCTCATTTGATCTAAGTTAGCATTCTGAAGGAGTTTAGGGAAGACGCCAAAAGCTCACATCTAGTGGACTGGTGGCTTAGCATCTTTGCTTCGTTGATTTTGTGTGTGTGTGTGTTTTTAATAAAAAATTGGAGAAAAGAAAGTTCCTGTCAGAGATTATTTTGAAACCGTGGAAAATGGTTTGGCTCTTTTGTGACAATATTTTGCAATATCTTTCTGTGTTTAGTAATTTTCTGTTATTCTACAGTAACAATGCTAGACTTGTTTATCTCCTCACTTCAAGGGAGGAACAATATATATATATATATAAAAATACATGTTTATAAACTATAGATAAGTCAAATGCTTAATGAGGTGGTTTTTGCTAAATGTACATTTGAAAATAATTTTATTTTGTTATCTATTAGAACCATTACTTTAAGAAATTCATTTGAGTGAGCTAGCTAGATGGAGATAACTATGCTCTGTTGTTTTATCTCTGTGAATCCCACTTATTCTTTAAAATAAACCTCTTTTCTCAATTACACAGTATATTGGTATAGTTTCTGATTGGAGACTATTAAAAAAAATGTGCTAAACTTTTTATGCCTCAGTATAACAGATGTCTACTTTTTTATTAAGAAACCTAGATGATCTTTCTTTGCTGGAAAGTGAGGAGAAAAGTGTCTTAGCCTGAATAAAGAATTGGTTTTGCTAATTTTGGGCCCTTTTTCAGGTCTTAAGTGTAATGCAGGCTGTAATGTCATTTTTTTATTAAGATGTCTACTTTTTTATTAAGAAACCTAGATGATCTTTCTTTGCTGGAAAGTGAGGAGAAAAGTGTCTTAGCCTGAATAAAGAATTGGTTTTGCTAATTTTGGGCCTTTTTTCAGGTCTTAAGTGTAATGAAGGCTGTAATGTCATTTTCATCCATCAGACTTATCAAAGGATGACAAAAGGGTATGCTAGATCATGATACACAGGACAAGACATTGTCATATATATTACTTTAAAAGTAAAAATAGTAAAGTGCTTTTCCAGCTAGAGTTCATCCTTTGTGTCCTAGTGGCATATGTTTCAGCTTAAACAAATGTACAAAATTCAGAACTCAATAATGTTTTATTGTTGGAAAATTAATAATTGTGCAACAGCTCACAGGTGTAGTTGATGAGTGAAAGGGAGAGAATTACAGGGAGTTGTCTGAAGTCAAGGGAAAGCTAATGTTGTTTGAGGGATCAGTCAAGCAAGCTTGACTGGTAACTGAAGGATGTTACTGTGGTCTGTCTGATGACTCCAGGTTATGTTCTGATGTGGTCCTCTAGCCCTGAACAGCTTGAAGTTTCAGAAGAAAAACCCTTAATTTTTACATTTCCCTACTACTGGATTTGTGGCATAAAACTGGCCTTTTCAGTCACTTGATAACCTCCAAACTACATGCTCTAACATCTAATTTTCCTTGATATTACATTCTAACACCTCAGAAAATGCATGCAACCAAGAGTGATGTTGCAAAATTAGAACTACGTTTAGAAATAAAATTTTGGATATTTCCTCAGATTTATAAGTTCATTACCTTTACATGTGCTTTCTCTTTTTCATTGGTTATCACCAATATTTATAACGCTGAATTTTAATAACTCCTTTGTTCTTGAAAACAAATTTCAAAGTTGTCTGTTCAAGTATTCATACAAACTGTGAAACATATATTGAAGTAGAAATAATCATTTTGGGTGTGACTTGGTATTGTGTAGTTAGGAAATAGAAACCATACTTTGTAACTTTTTAACAGTTGTCTACATGACAGAATTTAATAGAAAACACATATGAAGAAATGTATGATTAAGTGCTTTCAAATAACAGAGAAAAAATAACAAGACATCACCAAAAACTTTCAAATATTTAATACATCTGAAAAGACTTGCATCTGAAAGTCCCATGAACAGGAAAAATTATATGTGGATTAGACGAATCATTTACTCATCTCTTTCATTTTGGCAGTAATTTGACATCACTATACATTTTGAAACAAATATTTGAAAGAATGATGGTTTCTCTCATGTCAGACATACAAAATTGTGCTCCAGATCTGTGTTGACTTCAGTGGAGATAGATTAGTTCATACCACCTGAGGATTAAGGTTTTTTTTACTTCCAGACTATGTATTCGAAGAGTGGTAAATGTTATCATAAGCCAACTACCATGTAAAGGACTTGGAGAAAGTCTAGTTTATTATTTTATCAGGAGAATCATCAGGGTAGCTTGTGTCCTAACAAATTAAACATATATTCAACAGGCAGAGTTTTAATACTCCTCTGGTTAATTCAAATAATGACAGTTCCAGATTATTTAAAATTTTTTTTGCTCTTTATTTAAACAATATCTTCTATTTTCAGACATAGTTGTGTCTTCATAACAGAGCCTCACATTGAGATGGGTGTGCAATTTGGAAAGCAATGCCTAAGAGAGATCCAGGAGGCATTCTTTCAAAAGCATTTGCTTCAATTTATCGGGGGAAAAAGTTAATAAGTATGGCTTGTTTCCCTGATCAATTTATTCGACCTCCTTGGTTTTTTTCTTAAAGCTGTTTCTCACCTTTGGCAAAATCTGAGGAAGAGGTAGTCCCTGTTGCTTCTACTTCAACACCTTTTTACACAGTTCAGTGTTAGAACAGAATCTTCATGTGAATGGACTTTCCATCTTCTGTGTGACCCATAATATCAGCATTAAAAAAAATAAGGCAAATAATTCACCTTAGAAACTTTGGAGAAAGTTTTAATCTAGTCATGACGGAGACTTGATGGTTTGCCACTCTTTCTGCAAAAATCTAGACCAACATCATGGATCTAAAGCCCCAGATTTAGAAAATAATTTGGGATCGAAGTCCAGATGTGGACTCTGCATTACAGACCCATTTCTAGTTAGCAACTGTTCTGCTGATTTGTGTGCGTGTTTATCCATTTTGTTCCTTTGTTCCAATTCTGTCATTTTGGTCTTATTAAAAAAGTTCAGCTTACTACATGTGTTTCCGATCTCATTCCATCTGTTGTTTTGCAAGAGCTACTTCCTTTATAGCATTAATTCCTCTTTGATTTCTGGTCTTTTTTGTCTGAGTGAGCAGTAGTGGAGCCTGTTTCTGAAAATCTTTGGTTTAAGGAAGAGTTCATTGTCCTTATACAATGTTACCATTTCCAAATGACCCTAGCTCCCTTGGTTTGCATTAAGACATGTTAAGTTCATGTTACTTGATGCAAACTGCTCTAGTTAGACTTGTAGCAGTTTTAAGCAGAGAATAGCCTTACTGTCCTCGGAAAATTATCAGGATACTAAACAATTCTGTATTGGAATGAACAGTTGAACTGTCAGAAGACTGTTAGAAAAACAATGAGTTTTGGTCAATGAAACTCTTCATTTAATTAATTTTGAATTTTGGAATTTTTCACTTCCATTTCTTTTTTTTCTTTTCAACTACTTTTAAGTAATTTTGAACTAGGAAAACAGTTTTGGGTTGAAAATGTAGAAAACAACATCCATTGTCATCTAAAAGAAGTATATAAAAATGTATTGAAACTGATCGTTTCCTGAGAAGTTTTTTTACATTTCAGGGAAAAAAAAACTAGTAAAAATAATCCCTGATCAACTCAACTTAATGTCCTTTTTTTGAACAAATGCCAAAGCTTTTCACTGGATTTAGTTTTACTTGATTTATCAGTGGCCTTTGGCACGATTGTTCATAGGATTTGTGTGCATATTGTAGCTTATACTCTGGTTTTGTATTTGAATTTCACCATTGAAATAGCTTTAATATTTTCTTACAGATCCAAGTTTTGTATAATAAGAACTTATCTCAAGTTTACAATAATTCGTATGTGGATGTGATCCAGGGCTCTGTGATTTGCCCTTTGTTTTCCTTCTACGTACAATCTGTTAGGAATTAGTAAGGGCACACGGGCTAATAATTCCTGCTAGATATACTATTCCAATTTAAATCCTTCCCTGAATTAAAGAGCAATATTGATGTGCACTGTTAAACAGATGCTCTTATTTGCAGTGCTGGTCAAAATGATTTCTGTTCTTATGTGCTTTTTTTTTTATTATTCATAGGCATACCATATGTATATTTTATAAAGAGTGTCAAGATCCTTTGGGATAAAAGGAACTGTATAAATGCAACTTCGTCATCTCATGTGATGCTATGTTACTTGTGATCAAACAGCAGAATTGTTTAATAATATCCCTATTTCAAATCAGCGTAGATTTTTGTAAAAATTATTAACAGATATTGTTTCTTCATTTTAGAATAATCCTGTTCCTTCTTTGATAGTAACTGAATTTGTGCATCATCAAATCAGATTGCCAGAGATCTCTTAAGCTTTTCCGTAATTTTGATTAAGCATTTTGCCACTTATTCTGTTTTTTTGATGAACAATAGGTACTTTTTTAAACAACTGAAATACCATAAAATAATAATTTCCATTTGACAGCATGCTTTGGGTTACATGTTATCTGTGCCATTTCACTGGCCATAGCAAAACTACCCTCAGTTTCCTGAGTTACTCATAAACTGTAACAATCTGGAATTTCTAATACCCACCAAATAAGCCATGTCCACCTTCAGTGCGCTCAAGATAGAACAATAATTTCTATCTTCCTTTTAAAGAATCCTTTCCTTGTTTCTGAGGTTAGGTGAATAAAATGAAATAAATGAAAACTCCAGATGCTATCTCCATACCACAGGGGTGCAGCTATCCAGTCCCTTACATTAGAAGGAAGATAAAATGGCTCTATGTGCAGGAAGCAAGTGTTGAGACCATCACAGGAGAATTGAGGAGAGAAGCACTAGTAGATGAGGGGATGAGATTGCCATGAGCAGAAGCAAGTGGACAGTCTCCCACAGAGAGCAAAAAAGAAAGAACACCTATGCAAGAACCAGGACTCATGAGAGGGAATGTGTGATAGTTTTCTTGCGTATTTTCTTTTCAGTCCAATAGATGCAGAAGGTGTGGTTTGGGTTTCTGGAAGGAAGCCGGATTAAAGCTGACTTGGAGTGGCCTTAGTCCTCTTCAAAATGTAGTATATAATTTTGTTTGAAATTTTTGTTTTGGTGTGTCTTACATCCTTTTACACACCCCAAGAACAGATCTGTCTAGTAGAACCCTTACAGATGATATCTTGTGCAGCTGATCTGAGGAATAAATGGAAATCATGCTAAAAGATATATTGAATGTTATCTATCCTACTAGTCACTGTCCTTTTGACTATGGACATTTGCATAATGTAAACATGCATTTGTTCTCTTAACAATTTTATGCTTGTTATTTTGCTTTTCCTCAAATTTGGACAATGAGTCAAACAGTTGATTTCAGGTCCAGGTTTACATTTTGCTTTCATTCTAATGCCATAGCACAATATTCTTTCTGTGTTTGAATTTCCAGTACTTACAAAGTTCATGTAAACATTTCCTGGCAACTATATAGGCAGAACTTGTAACATGACAAGAGCCTGAGGGTTTCCCTTCTATAATCTACATCTGTATATTTACATGTTTTAAAAATAAATGTACACAGCATCTTCCTTGGTAGAGAAAGTGAGGTTTCTTCATGTTTAAGTTCTCTAGCACTGGAAAAACCTGCAGCTGGTTAGCTGTGTCCTCATGATGCAGTTGCAAGAGGGTGGTGTGGACTGCATTTTATGATTACATGGGCTGCACATTGTGCACTCGCAGTTTAAATCCAAGCAAGCTCTGTATTTTTTTCCTTCCTTTTGTTTTTATCTTAATTTTATGAAAATATTTCCTTGCATAATATGAGGCTACAAATAACCCTCTTCTAGACAGGATAGGCAAATGTGACAAGTTCCAAAACTGTAATTATGGGGGAGAACCATGGCATGGGTTGCAGTTATGACAGAATAATTCTTTTTTCATTGCATTGTCTGATGGGGAAAGGAAGAAAAGGGGGAGAACCTAGGACTAAATGCCCTCTGAAATATGCTCATTATACTATTGGCTGCTTCTCTAGTTAGAACCTACCAAATAAAAAGAGACCATGTAGAAACACTTGGGTTCTCTTTGTAGTATCTCAAGATTTCTACAGATTATCAGAATTATTATCAAAATGAGTCAGAAACCATGACCAAATCTTCATGAGAAAAATGAAATTCAGTTTGAAACGTTTTGGTTATATGGGTCAGCTGACAGATCTGGAAAAATATAGCCATATTTGTACAGAAAATACCCTGTAGTATTATAGTGTGTGTTATAGTTTGTATTAAACACAATAGATGTATTTAATTATTTTATTTGTTTTGATTCCCACAGCCTCAGGATATGCCATTGTATTGCTGTCAAAAAAAAAAAGTAATTACTGTAACTTAGCGTAATGTACTTTTTTTGAGTTATGTAAATTGCCTCAGTACCCCTTATACTCCATCAGTGAGAGAGAAATAACATTAAGAGTCTCAGTGCTCAATGTAATGTTGACTATCCTGTACATCATTTATGAATCTAATTTATTTATTTTGGACATAGCAGATCTATTTGCCTATTCATCTGCTAGTTCATGGCAATGAGGAATGGTACCAGAACTGCTAGTATTTTTTCCAGGGCTGTACCGGAGACAGTTTAGACCACTTCAGTAGAACCAGCACTTAAAATCACAGCCAGTTCCCAAATGAGGTGTTACAGCCTGCGTCCATCATGTCCTGCCTCCTGCCCCTGCTATACCAGCACTCAGAAATCCCCATCCTGGTGCTGAGTTCAGCAGCCTCTCCCTCTCCGTCTCCCTCTCTCTCTCCCTCTCCCCCTGACTCTGTTAGCTGCTTGACCCCAAACCACAGCTTTTGTCCAGCCAATTTTAAAGTGTGCCAGGTGACAATCTCCCTGTAATTCCCTTGGGAGGCTCCTGCATAGCCTGCTGCTTCTCACAGCCAGGAAGTATTTTCTAATGTTCCAATATTTCCATTATGCAGTTTCACCCCTAACAACTACCTACACACCCTTTACTGTACATCGTTCCCCTTTCCCTTCATTTATTCCCTTTAGACACAGTAGATGCATGGCATGCCCCCATTTTCTTTTTCCCAAGCCTAAATTAGTTTGCGATAATCAAATACGTTCTTTAAATAATCTTTTCTCTGTATCAATCCTGTATTTAAAATATAATGAGTCAAATGAAACCATGAGGGATAGAGTGGAATGAGAGCAAGAGCGGAAAGCAGAAAGTGGAGGGCTAGGAGGTGAGAAAGTACATGGGATTCTATTTACAAGAAAAATACATGCTGAAAATAAATATTTAAGATGGGAATTGGGGAGTGGAAATGAACAGATGTTAGCACAGTTACAAAACTAGTCTGGAGACAAAGAAATGGGATAGTTTTAAAAATGTATGCATTTTAAAGTAGTATTTTAAATAAGGATTAAGCAGCTGGGAAAGGTTACACAGGCTACGAGTTGGAGACATCTATGGTGTACGTACAATTTTTTTAAAACAATCTTAACAAAGCAGCTGGGTGAGTTATTAACAGATGTTAATGATTTGTCAGTGGTATAAAACATTAAGATCACATCAGGGGTAGACCATGGTCATGCCTGATTTCTCCATGGACAAAAAATTTGCGTTAGACCACTGTCATGCCTGATTTCTAAGCATGGATGGAACATGCCTGAAATAAAACAAGCAAGGAACCACTTTGTCTAAATAAAAAAAAAAAGGAAAAAAAAATCTTTACTTTTGTTAGTATTTGGCGATGTAGCAAGTGTGGGAGATAGTTTAAGTATGGAAAATCATTATTTAACATCTTCATTTACAATAAACAGAAAAGAAATTTTCTACCTATTTACATTTCTTTTTTTCCTACTTGTATTTGAGCTAGCTTTTAGAAGCTATGGATACAAGAGAATAAAGCTGTATATGTTGGAAGCACGATGTAACTGTAGCGATGCCAATAATTCTCTCAGAGAAGTTGGCCATTAATACCGTATTTAAGTATGTCCCTAAAATAACTGCACTAGGCCAGTAAGTGCCAAGTAAATCTATAAATAAATAAAAAGAGAGATAATATCTTTATGAACTATGCTTTTTGTATGTTTTTACAAGCAGATGCATCAGTGTGTATTCTAGGTCTAGAGGGGGTTTTGAGAAACAAGAGTCTTCATGTTGAGTAGGATGCAAGTAAAATACCACCTCCAAAATAATCTTGGCACAATAGAGCTGTCTTTTGAATTTATTCCTCAAGAGAGTAAAAAAAAAAAAAAAAAAAAACCTAAGGAAATATTTGCCAGTTTTTAGCTGCTGCAGTGTTGTAGTAAGCTGATGACTCCCTGGTGAGAAGGCAGCGGGTTTTGTTGTGCTTTTACAACCCAAGTTGAGCCAGGGGCAGAGCTCAGCGGCACCAGCTGAAGAGCAGCACACAGAAGGGATTGTGCCTCAGAGGTGCTGTGACCTTCCTGGTTTTCCGTTATCCCAGTAATGGATTGTTGATCCGCAGCAGTACTAACTTCTCATAACTACAGCCGTACTGACATCCTTTATACCCTTTTATCCATGTCTCTAAATCTGGAGCAGGGGCAAAATAGTACCCGACTGTCTTCTGTGTGCTGGCTGCAACATACGGGTCTGCAGGGAAGTGGTTAGAAAGTGCTGTGAGTGCCCATATGTACACAATATAGTTCAGGGTCTGTAACAGAGAGAAGGGAGGTACTCTTTTGAGTGCTACATGTGATGCTATCCATCTAGCATCTGCCCAAATGTAGCAATAGATCAAGATGCTTTCTCCCAGGAGGTACATTGGAGACTTCTTTCTTTAGCAAGTTAGTGAGCTGAATCAACTCAATGCAAGAATCAGACAAGTGTCAGAGACAGTACAAGGGAGGAAAGAGGACAAGACAAATGGGAATTGGGTTAGGAAAAGTGCCTGTAGACAGCAGCAGGTCTTCAGATTATTCTGCTGTCTCATGGTACTTTCTCCTGAGTGAGTCAGCTACAAACTGGAAGGATCAAATTAAATAGTTCTGAGATTGCTAAACTGGAATACAAATTAGGAAAGGAAAAGCAAAAAGGAAAACACTTTTTTGTATCTTAGAAAGCAGTAAATGAAGGCATATTTCATTCAAAAATGTGGTTCCACAACATTTTAAGCTCAATTCTTTTGGAATTACATTTGTTCCCTTGACACTTACACCACCATACAGTGGCAGTTCAGGAAGCTGGCACAGTGAAAAACTGATCAATTAATCATTTTCTGGTTGGGTTTCTTTTTGACCAGCTTGGTTTCCTGAATTGGTTCCTCACACAATTGTGTAACAGGCAATACCAGGACAAAGAAGGGGGCAACCCAGACAGGTCATCAGTGGCAACCACCAAACTGCATGCTAAAGGTATGCATGAAAGGCATGTGCATATGTGCTGTCATTAGAATGGAGTATTAGGATACATTTAATCTGGTGGCAGGGTGATCTGGCACTCAAAGAGTTAGTCCTGCCCCTGGTTCCTTGCGACCCAACTCCCTTCTCTAGTGTTTGTAGTATGGTCCCACCATTTCCTTTGTGTCAGATCTAGCAATTGCAAAACTGCAGGGAAAATTGATTCAGCTTGATGATACATCAGAAAATTAAGCTATTAAAAAGTATTTGTTTTCTAGTGGCTGCATACTGTTAGACCAGCTCTGTTGTAATGCAAAACTACATCCTAATCAAAGATGTATACATATTTACTGTGTCTCTAAGTTAGATATGAACTTTCATTTGCACAATTGCCAGTTTTTCTCTCTCGTCTGATAGAACATACTTCATAGTGTTATATCTTGTCTTAGAATATGAAGTCCAGTTAGTATGGACAAAAATGTTCCTCTGCAGGCATAAGTTGAGTTCCATCATGGGGGGAATAAAAATAATGCAAGGATGTTAGTTAGCAAAAGACTTTCCTAATTTAGCCATTGAAAGGTGATCTTTAATGAACAGCAATGCATCCTTTTCATATCTCTTCTTTTTCTTTTTCTTGCCAAATTGTTTTATGATCTGAACAATTTGACATATCTAAGTGAAACAGCTTGCAATTCTACTGTTATACAGATATTGCGTTGTAAAAGTGTATGGCATATGTCTCAGGAAATTTAGGAATATACTGAAATTTGGGATTTAATATTATGAAACAGGAAAGTGCAATTTTTCACTTCATTGTTACTAAAAGGACAAGATGCTTTATCCCTCATGTTGTCAACGCTCCTCCTTACACAAGTTGTAGACCTTGTTGTAGTTTCCCATAGGCCTATACAACTTATCATCCTAGGATAAGACTAATTGGTACAGTTTCTAATGAATTGGTGAATTAAATCAACTCATTAGAAGGCTTCAGTGAGCATCAGAACTATCATAGAGAAAGGAGCGGGACCACACAGTGAAAAAGGAGTAGGGATAGGGGAGAAGGAGTTGAGGATGAAACCTCCCTGGTTTGTTTCAGGTGAACTCTTACATCAGTTCAACTGATGGTGAAACAGCTTAAGTTAGAAGCATCAAACCATTTAAATCATGGGTAAATCAATTCCTGTTCTTCAGAGTACTCATTTATTAGCTCTGCAGTACATATTTCATGTGTCTAAATACTTTGCTAAATTTGAATGAATAAAAGATTCCTAAAGTTGCCTGTTAAGAAAATTGCACAATATTGCAAAAGTTGCTTGCTGTTATTACCATGACAAATGATTGCACATTACAAAAAGCTGTTGACTTATCTGTGAAATATGTAATTAGGCTTGAAATTTCATTACGGCTTTAGCAGATACAAGAATTCATGGGTACTAAAAGAAGCCTCACACTCCCTCCTGCCAGCCTTGCATCCAGCAAATTCAGCTCTCTAACTTGGCCTAAATCTAATTCAACAACAACATGAAGAAAATTTAGAGAGAAAAAAAAAAAAAAACACCAAGCTTGTCCAGCAAAGAATAAGCATAGTTGGAGAGGGAGGGATACAGAAGGAGATAAACTGAGACCTCTCTCTCCAGGCAGTGGTGTGAGTTTTTAAGTCAGTTATGCTGAGCAGCATGAGAATAATGAAACACTGCCCTAGCTAGGAAGTAAACCTGGACATAAAAATAAGTATGGGGCCATATATAAAACTTGTTCCCATACTTAGATGCTGTCATAAAGCAGAGAGCAAGAACGTACTTAACAAGAAGCTTGAGCTCCAGAATCATGGAACCTTGAAATACAGGGGGTATATATCTTGCCATACACAGGCCTAATGATCCTCTGTTGACCACTGGCAAGGACTAGATATTAGGATGGGTGGCCTTCTGATCTTTTGTCTTCATACACATAATATTAGGACAAAAATAATTGAGTCTTCATCCTCCTGAATATATTTAGGACTAGTAATTAGGTTTTGGGTATCTCAACAAAGTTGTGCAGCACCCTTCTAGTAGGTGCTGTGGAGGCAAAAAGCTTCCTACCTGTCTTTACAGTAGAGCTCTGTCACTTCTTTGGGTCTGACTTACAGAGGCATATTCGACATAGTTGCCTGTGATAACAGGTGCTGAATTCACCGACTCAGCCAGCCCCTTTCAGTCCACTGTTTGATTTGCATGACAAACCATCAGAAAAGTAATAAAAGAATGGTGAGGAGTGTATCATGCTCACATGCATTCTGAGTAACACGAAAAGCATCTCATCCATTAGAAACAACATAATCCCAGAGAAAATCACACCTGTGGAACAAGGTTAATAGTACCAGATATCTTCAGCTGGCTCTGCTACAGAAGCTACTATAAATGAAACCTTTCCCTGATTAGCCAAACAGTATTTTGAGATCAGTTAGGTGCATCAGTGATGCCATTTCTACTTACTCACTTTGCAGCCTTAGTAGAAATGCATATAGCAAAAGTATCTAGAGCTGTTGAAGAGGAAGGGCAAAGTCTTATTCTTGTCTTTTTATGCTATTCTTACAGCTCAAGGGACCTGGAGGGAGATTTTTGGCACTGGAAAATTTTCTTAATAGAACAGAAATCCTTAGGTAGTAGGTGGTATAGAGGTGGATTAATAACTGCTTCACCTGTTCCTCACAAACTCTTAAATGGGAATAGGTAATCCTGGAAAGAAGTCAATGGTCAGAATGTCTTTTATACTCCAGGCTTTTGTGGCTGCCAGGAGAGACCCTTGTGACTAACAGGAATTCAGCATCAATTAGGACAACTCCCAGAGTTGTGTTATGTGTGCTGGGGCTACAACAGCTCCACTATTCTTGGCTAGCCTGAGTGCAGTGGAACTACACGAAAGAGCTTTGAAAAGCTTGGCCCACAGTCCTTCCTCCCACTTAGTCACATTGCTTAAGGATAATGTAAACTTCAATCTTGAGTGACAAATCATAAAACTGGTACAGCACAAGGCCAATTCACGGGGGCTCTTGAAAGACATAATTTGTGCAGTTGCACCAAATTTCAGTTGATGTGAAAAAACATCCAGAAGCCTTTGGAAAGAGGTTATTTTGCTATCTGCAGACAAGTTAACTTCTAAACAGACAGCTTTCTTGAAATACCAGTGTTTGAAAGCTTCCATATTTGAAAGATAGACCAGGACTTTTATCCAGAGCATAATAAAACTCAGAATAAATAGAAATTTGGTCAGCTAAAGTTTTGATGAGTCATGGTTCGGAAAGCAGAGACGTATTTTAGAGAATAATGTCTTTTGGAGATACATCAGTCATTAGAATTTTCATTAAACTTTTTAGATTTCAAAATGATTTCCACTGTTTTGGAAGCTAGTGTGAAACTGCAGAAGTGATATGGATGCTGAATGCTCCTTGTACTTCATAAATTCTGAACACTGTGCAAGCAGTCTTTTCAGCAGTCCTCAGAACACCATAAAGGTTTTAATCCCTATTGAACAAAAAAAAAGAAAGGAAGAAAACAGAGACAACTTCCCTTAGTAGCCGAGCAAGGACTGAAATTGTCTCAGCCTCACACCTTCATCAGAGAAGCTCTCCTGAAGCATACTAGGATTACCAAGGGTGTCCTGAAGAACAGCCCTAGCTGTCCCCTCCATCCTTCTGCCAGAGGTGTGCCAGCATACTCCAGAGGTGTGCCCTCCATCCTCCTGCAGCAGAAGTGAAAACGTGGTGGTTCTTCACATACTACAGCTTACAGACCATCAAATTTATTTGACATTACTTCCATTAAAGCTAAGGCTGTGATGAAAAATACCTGAGGGACAGTTCATTTTGTTCCTTCTGTTACAAAGTGGAAACCTGGGGAAATGTGTCAGGACAGGTGGGTGAAAGTAACATACCCTTGGTTACAATATTGTTAAATCCATTCCAGAAAGCCCTGTGGCTTAGAATAACCAGTTACATACACCCAATATTGGTGGATAATTTGGCATGACAACATGAGATTTTTATTTTTTTTTTAAATTCAGAGTGATGTGTGTCCATGATTTAAATAGAGACAAAATGTGAAATACTTTAAAGGACAGTCTAATTTTACCTTTCACTAGGGCACTGCCACAGGGCTGTGTAGCACCCTTCATACTCCACTGAGCATTGAAATAGGGCTGGAGTATTTTAGATGCTCTGCACTGACCATCTGCATAGGCCTGAGTTCACAACATAGAATATTTAAGCCAGGTTTTGTTAGAAATTCAATTCTGGTAAATGTAAACTTTTCTATTTCTTGGAATTTTCCTCTAAATTGACAAGTATTTTCCAAAGTGAAATCTTCCCATAGCAATCTGCTTTATCCAGCTGGAATTTTTGTTTGTGTAAATGCACCATCACTGTATTTGTGATCTCTAGAAACTGCTTGAAGGTGTATTATCTTGTTTCATTTCTCAGGTAATGGTCCATAATGTGGCTTAGTTCCCACTCAGAAACTTCTGACATGAGTTAGGCAGGTCTGTCTGTGCTGGAGGGGTCAAATTCAATGAATGTTTCACTGATGAGCAAGTTGTGTAGTGTCTAAGAACATAATCAAAGGCAAAGTTTTGAATAAATAATTTCAGTGTGGTTATAGTTCTATTTCAGTGTGGTTATATTTCTTTTATCTGCAATACTCACTTTACAATATGAGCCTATACATCTAAAATTGGTGGACTATTTATAGAAGAACTATATTATGTGCCTAATAAGTACATTAATTCTGTGTTTTGTAGTATTATAATCTTTATTTTCAATAGTTTTCCCTTCTACATCAATCTATTTTAGTACTTTTCTTGTACACTAAGCAAGTCAAGTACAAGTACTTAGGAGCAGAGAATTTAATTGCACTTTATGTTGTTATAAATACTTCTGTAATGCAAAAGAATTGCATTGACATTTTAATCTGCTGTCACTTTAAGACACTACATGAAGTGTGAACAGAGCGCAGGCACTTTTAACAGGTGTCTCTAATTGTTAGTTTGTTTCTTAGAAATAGCCATAATGTAAAATTTGGTGAAACATGTAGATCCAAGGTGTTTGGATCCTGCAACATTCTAACCAGGTTTCCCTTTGGCTGCTGGTAAAAACAAATGTGTAATTGATTTTTTGTAAGTAAAGCTTTTATGTTTGCTTTGAGCTCGAACTCCACCTTTTTCTTGTTATTTTTTTGTCCCTTAGGAAGGATTGCAACATGGTCTTTTAGGGGGAAAAAAAAAAAAAGAGTTCAGTGTATTCGTTTATTTTAGCAAATAGGATGTTTATATTACTTTCGGATTTTGCCAGTCTATAACTGCAGAAATAATCGTGCAAAGGGTGAAAGACGGATCAATTCAATTTTAAAAAGGTGTATTTCCCTTAAATTTTCCAAGTGCCTGTTATGTTCAAAGGGAATTCAAGATTGTCTTGTTCACACAATATTTGAAAAGCCCCTTAAAAGAAACAGATCCATCTAGAAAAATGTCTGGATTGTTGGATGAAGTGTGTTTACTTTAAAAAATGGCAAAAGATGATCTTCAACATGCATACAGTCTTTTCAAATTTTCAGTGGGATTACTAATAGTTCCAGAAGTTGATACAAAATATCTTTAAACAAAAGACCAAAATAAAAACCTGGTAGCAAAAGTTAATATTGAATTTTGAAAAGAAAAAAAAAAAACAAATCCCCAGTTCTGTTACATAGCAAATGAATTATGAACATGCATCTTCTACAAAGGTTACTTAGTTAACAAGATTATATTATAAACAGTTATTCTTTTCCAATTTGGCAGAAAGATAAACTGTGTAAGTTCTTCAAAGTTATATTCTTAAGGTTTAGTGAACGTTTCAAGATCAAGTGTTTCACTAATTCTGCAAATGCATTTAGATTGATTGCAGAAAATTATGGAAGTCTATTTATTAGTTAAGATGTAGTTAAAGTAAAGGAATTCTGATCAATTTGCTAAGAATTGCCTCCAGCTGTGCTGGTTTCCGTCATGTAGTTAAACAGAAGCTCACCATAGTTTGATCTATTTGTCCTCATTTTCATGGTCACTCAAGTAAAGTACGATGGGCTCAGCAGCAGTCATGTGTTCCTTGAGTATTCAGGTGCTAATCCAGAGAGCCGACAAAAAACTTCAAAGCCATTGGGGAAATATATATTTTTATATACATATTTCTGAAATTAATATAAATTAATGTGCACATCCATTATACATTTTAATATCGATGAAGAAGCCATGTAATAAATTCTTAATTTCAAGATAGAACTGCCAGAGTAAACTCTGATCTGGAATAGACAATAACCTCATCATCATAGCACATAGCTAAGAAATGAGAGAACCAGTTCAAATTCCTCCTTCCCTGAACTGGAAGTTGGACTTGGACTTGACCTTCCCAAAACCTACACATGTGCCTTGGCCTCTAAGTCTCTATGGTGTAATTCTTTATTCAAACCTCAGTAACTGCTGTAGGCAAGACTAAAAATATGAACTCTGATCAAGACATTCCTCCAGCACATTCACTTGTGCACATGGTTCAGCTATAGACTGGGTTGTAACAGAGCAAAAACTTCAATGTGTCTCTGCCAGATCCTACTGTGAGTACTGTAGCCACTAATGTCCTCCCTCTCATTTCTCCCAACAAGTACAACTCCCTTTAATCAAAATAACAAGATGGAAGGTCACATTTTTACCCCGCACAGGAATAATAAAAAAAAAAAAAAAATTCTGTGTCAGATCATCCATTCTTAAAATGATTGCCATATGTACATCTATGCTGCAGGTGCAGAATCATGCATACTCAAGATACAGAATATTTTTATGTCTTGGCACTGCCCATGATGTATTCCTGCACCTCCCCTGTGTGTGGCACATGTGTAATATGCCCAAGTGCCGCAAGTTGAGATAGCACTTCAGTTGTTGCCCTCAAGATGGTCTATCCAAACTAGTATTATTCTTGAGGTTTTCCACTGGATCTCATTTTAGTTCAACTGTAAGGAAAAAAAAAAATATGAATCAGTCTTACTCTTTCAAAAGATACCATTGGTCCTTGGGGTGCTGAATCTGGCCAGGTGACCACAGACATTAACCATAGTGTATGTTTGTTTCAGCATCACCTCTACTCCCTTCAAACAGGAAGAGTCCTGTTCTTCACACCATTTCATATCCCTGTTTATTTCTTGACAAGTGTCAGAAGAAGAATCTCCTTCCATACTTACTCTCTTCTTCACTGTCCCATGTGAGGATCAAGAACTTTTGCATGAATCTATGAAATATATGGATACTGCACTGGAGGTCTTTTCTCTTCCTGGGGTAGATTCTCAAGCCTGTCTGACATGCTTTCACAGCGCTCAGGTCAGCAACTACATGTGGGTTCTAACTTGGGGTACCTCATGGTCATCAGTGACGACCAGTGTTTATCCTAACGACAGCATTTTTCCTTTTCTTAGATCACGGTGAAGAGCAGCAAGGAGTCCATCAGCCTTACCAGCCTACATGTTAAATTTTCATATAGTGTTCAACTTTTGTGCTAATAGAGATTCCTCCCTGGGCTTTGGGGGTTATTTTTGGAACCTTAAGAACAGACAAGTATCTATCAGTAGTGAAAGTTTTCTAAACGCTGTATCTTCTTATCATTCATGTGTAGAGCTGGGTATTCTGTATTTTCCTTCCCACTACAAAGCATGTGCTTTTGGTAGACATGCAGAAAATATTGTGCTAGGAGAATATGTGCAATATATTTTAGATAAGGTATATAAAATCAAAGTAATGACAAGAGCAAAATGGGTAGAACAATTGACATTTTTGAAATATGTTAATCATAGAGTTTTGGAAAAATTTGAATATTTATTCCTTTCTCCTGTGGTCTTTCTGCAACTGCAGCTGTATGTGCTATTTTCACTTTTCACAATAGTTTTAGACAGGTTAATGTTTTAATAATCAATGATCATAAAATCCAACTGCTCAATATATTTCCTGTGATATCTTTTAAACTAAGGTCTGCTATTTCTGATCTTTATCCCTGACATTGTTGCTAGACGTATCTTTAGTATGCTTTCAGTTGTTAAGATTTTATTCTGTGATAAATTGCTAGATAAATGTACTATAAGAGGATCATTCTTTTCTTCCTTCCCTAATTTTTGTGCAGCATTGCTGGTTAAGTTTATGGAGGAAACATTGAAAGAGTTTAAACTTTCGAGGATTAAAGATCACTTAAGGAGCTGAGATCAGCTGTGCTGACAGGGCATGTACATGGCGGTTTTGGGTAAATGCTTTACCTGGGATGAATTTTTATTTTTGTGATTAAGATAAAAAGTAACTATTTTCTGAGTCACTCGTCCAGCTAGCTAAACTTAACTAAAACCAGAAAAGTAAGCATCTTAAAACCAAATCATGTTATGGGCAATACTCCCACAGGGTTCTTGAGCTAATTCTAGGAGCTTTTCTTTTTAAATGAGTCCATCCTTAGTATTTTATCAGAATCAATCATCTAGTAGGTGATGTAGCCAGAAATATTGCCAAAGAAAAAATCATTCCACCCAGATTAAAGGGATATAACTGAAACAGAGATGGTAGAGCTATGCAGTGTTCATGAAACATCACACGACCTAGAGTGCATGCTGCATTTATCATTGTTGCAGGAGCTTATGTGCAGTAAATCCTCTCCTGACTAGTTTAGAAAAGATTCTGTCTTCAGGGACCTACCGACTTCTGCTGTTTCTTTGATCTGAATGCAAACCCAGTCTTCCTAAGGTCCCTGACAGCAGAGTTTATCTTTTAAAACAGTAGCTAGAAGTCTGAATATAGTTGTGCTTACATAATTCAAGCTTGGGGGAGACAAGATTTGAAAAGATGCTTCTAACAGCCAATCTAATAGATACGTCTGGGCACTGACTCTATACTTCATAGATAAAATAGCAATTAAAGTTGGAAACAGAGATAAGACATAATCTAGATAAAACCTAATGTCCAGTAATGTAAACTCATCCTTTGGAACTCTTTTTAATTCCTATATTAAATCTGGGAACTTTATGAAATCAAAATTAACTTTAAGACACTATTGATATGTATCTTTGGAAAACCTAGTAATTTAAATCCTGACTCCTGTTTCACCATCCTTTTGTTTTACCATCCTCTGGTCTGATCTGCCAGCAAATAAAGTCTTTCCATTCATGTAAAATCTAATACCATTTTATCTTTCTCCCCTGCAAGTGGCCTTCATTTTTCAGCTGATGAATCCAATTGTCTTAATCTAGGCAAAGAGCTACTAGAGTAAAAAATATGATTTTTTTTAAAATTGTATTCTACATCTAGAACTAAATGTTCTGACCTTCAAGCCAAAGCTATTGCAAAATTACAATCTCTTTGGATCAAGCACAAGGTAAGCAATTACTGCACACTAAGTAGTAGGTTGCACTTGCTCGTGCAGTTACTTAGAAATAATTTTTTTTTTTACATTTAAACAAGTCTTATGGTATTGCGTATGTAAGCCACAGTACAGTGCTACAACACCTGAGGATTTTCATCTGGATTTTAAATATAATGTTATTGATGTGTATTGTGTTCTCTTGCACTTTGAAGTTTTTTAAAGGAATGGCAGAGAAAGGGGCAAGTGGAACAGCACTGCAGAAATGGCCAAGTGATAGGTGAACCCATTTCAGTCTTTCATTGTATTGGTAAAGGAGTTGTACCACATATTACTATGAAATGGTTTGGATGTAAGCTTCAACAGGTTTTTTGGGTCATGGGTAAGGTCATTCTTCCTCCTCCTTTCTCTCCCCACTTCTCGCTCACTCTCCCTCTCCTTCCACTAGGCTCCCGAATTTGCAAAGGCTAGAGGTCAGCCCAGCATGGTTTCAGTCCATGGTGGAGGCCACAGCACAGTGTGGTGCTGAGTGTGAAGAGTCCCTCTTCTTTTCCTGGGCACAGGTCTTCTTCCACAGAACAACCCCTTCTTCCCTACTTCCCCGGGACTCCTGCCTCTTCTTTTCCTGCTTGGATTCTGCCTTTCTTTTAGCACAATCTCATTACAGATTCCTTTTGCAGGACCTGTAGACCTTCCTGAGCCTATACAAGCCAGAACTGCTCTACCCTGATATTTTCCAGGAGGGAAGAGAGGCACCAGGAGTGTGGAGCAGTGAGACTATGCATGTGAAGCCAGCTCAGCTCTGAATAGAGGAATGGTGGGGAAAGAGGGGGTGGAATGGTCAGAAGCAAAACACAAAGGGGTCAAGCCATCTGCAGAGTGGACCCACAAAACTGAGAAAAAATATTTTCTCCTGGTGGCATCTGGGTCCTTCTCACATTACTTTTTAATCAAATGATCATTCTTGTTTTCAGATTTTAGTGAACTAAATTTCAGTAACTTCATGTTTCATGGGTGCTCTTCTGGGATTAAGCAAAATACACATTGGTGTCTAATTCTGTTGCATTTTTCAGCAAGCATTTTGTTATTTTATCTCTCTTTTCCACAATCAAAAAGATTGTGGACAAGTCCAGTGATTCTATATACAACCTCTATGGTTTATTGTAACTGCCTGTTCATGTACATGTTTGTGGGTGCTCAAGGCACTGAGGTGCTGAGTCTTCCTGCTGTGCCTTGCCCCTGTCCTAGACCTTCTGCCCCTTTCCTTGTCATCCTGCAGAGTCTGGATTACATCACATATCCAAAGAGCACAACCTACCCCAGGCATTGGAGTCTCGTGGAGAAAGAGAGCAGACCAAAGTGGACTACCTATCCAAATTTCACCATTGCTGCTCCTGTGGTGACCTCCACAAAATACTGGGACACCCGCAGCAATGCTGTGCCCTGAGTATATGACTGGGGGGTCTGGGGACAGCTGGTAATAGTTTGCTGACAAGTTTAAGTGACCTGCTCTCTACTATGAAATGTTGGTTGTATTTTCTTGTAATCAAAACCCAAACAGCCACCTAAGAGAACAGACTGTTGACAAATGTGTGCCCATTCTTTAAGGGCACCTGCTGGAGCCTTGGCAGTGCATCAAAGGTAGACAGCTCCATCTATAGTCAAGGAAAAGAGAGGAATTATGCAGGACAAATAATTCTATCAGTCCTTGGTACCCACCTTTGGATGGGATGAATTAGACTTTGGAGATGCATGTCTCTGCACTGATTTTGCAGGGAGCCGAGATGACTGACTTAAACTCAACACTTGAATCAAAGATGACTGAAGGTAAATAAGATGAATAATACTTAAGTACCTAAAATGTATGCAAGGGTTCTGCTTCTGAGCATATCTAATTCCAACAGGCTGTACGTAATTACAAGAGTTTTGGCCAGATTCAGACTCAGTCCAAAGGCAGAGCCCTTCAAGTGCCACTGAGGTGTCTGTTTCTGCTAGACTTGCTAGGCATGACTTAGTTCCCACATTGACAGTGGCAGAGATGCCCTCTGCCTAAATGTTTGTGGTGTGTATCTGCATGAGCGTTGCTGTGTCACGCAATCAGAATTGTTTGCTGTGGGAAGTAGCATTAATTGAGGACTACGGCCTTTTATATTCTTGACAAAACCGTATGTGCATCTATACTATAAACTAGTTAGTTGATACTTTATATTGTTGTTGTTGTTAGGGTTGTGCCAATATCAAAGCAGTAAACAACTTCACTGGCTTTTTAGCTGTGGTGAGCACTATGAAAAACCTGATTTGATTTGTGCCGTGTGTGTGACAGAGCCACTTTGTAGCTCTCCTATCGCCAATGGGCAGAAGCTGGCTAAGCACCTTTCTAGCAGATGCAATGACAAGGCTTTGTGAGCTGGCTGGTTCAGGAACATACTCATCCCTCCCTTGAGTGGGTAACTGAGATCATGGACTTCTGGAAAGACCCTTTTTCTGTTGTCATTGCCATCCTCTCCCCTTTGTAAACTGAAGAGAACCCAGGAATTTAATTTCTTCCCTGCCAGTTAGATTGAGCATCCATGGTTTTTTCACCCAGGGGATGCATAACACATGATTTACAGAACTGTTGACTGCTGTAGTTGCAATTAAAACAATACTGCCTTCATAGCTTGAACACTGAGTGCAAACAGGCTGATAGTTTAATCAATCCATTTTAAAACGTATTAACTAAACCAGCAGTTTACTGTTCTTGTCAAACTCTAAACAACTGTAAATCTTGTTTTCAAAAATCCACCAGAAAAAAATGTAACACATTAAAAATGAATTAGACATGGCGCACCACCCATAAGCTGTATAATAAGCAGATCACAGCCCTATAGTAATAGTTGTGATTTCTGGCATGTCACTGGAGAACTCATGGGTTTTCAGAATGACCTGTGTCATAAATCATTGCATTCCCATTTACACTGAGCACATGTATCTAATTTTTCAAAAGTGGCTTCTGAAATCCTGATGAATGGCTTTGGAATTGATTACTGGAATGTATGAAAAGTGGTGTCACAAATGCCTAATTGAGGAAAGCAAAAGGGGACTAAAATACAGTCCAGTGAAACAGAAAATTGTAACGTATACTACTTAGTACACAAATGAATAGCCACCCAGGAGATAAACTAAAACATGACAAATATGAAATCTGTCACACTTTTCTTTAAGACAGGTCAATTAAATTAATACAAATTTTCAGTAGTTAAAACAATGCAAATGCACAAGCCAAGCATAAATCAAGCATGTATTTTTTTGACTATGCAGGCGTCAATAGCTTGCTGTCTGGTTTAATGTGTTCTCTGTGTGTTAGTATGTATATTTTCATAATATGGAACACTTCATGTTAGAAAAAATTCAGACATCTCAAACCAGGAAATGTGTTCAAACTTATTAATGAAACTCCAGAGACTCACTGAGGTATTTTTATGTATATCTTATCCACTTCATTTATCTACATGATCTTTTGTATCTTGTTTGGGCCCCCCCTTTCACACTCAAAGTTGAACAAAAAGCTGCACGCTAGTCCCAAATTAATACACCCTGTCTCTCCATCTCTCTCTGTAGTCACTACAGACGTACTATCCAACATAGTCTCGTCTTTCAAGTGACAGGTAGAAGTATAGCTGGTGAATCCAATTTTTATTTCCTTTGTGTAAAAGACTGCAGATTATGCTACATGCTGAAAGATAATGTAGACGATTTTTATGTTTTGCCCACTTTTAAAGATTTATCTGTGTCAGCAGCTGGAGCACATGGACTGAAGTTGAATGTTTTACATGATTGTAGCATGTAGATTCTGATTTGGTGTTGAAAGAAACTCCTTGGCAGATAAGTAATGAAACAAAACAGCAAACATGCCATCACCTAATAAAAACATCAGTTCATAAGAACCATTAACTACCTTTTCCCAAGACATCCTTTTTTAATGGATATATTTGAATCTGTCATAAGAAAACAAATTCGTGTTATTCTAATAATATGTGCTAAGCAGTGGGTGTAGGATAAGGAATTTTTTTAAGGAAATTATTACCCTTTGTCCAGTCTCTATTTGCAAGGTTGCAAATGGCCAGCATTCGTTAAACTTTATTACTGAGGTTCATGAAACTTTCTTTGGATTAGAAAAGCATAACCTTCTGTCCTGATTTAGAAGGGTGTTGCAGCTTTTCATTAACCTGGAAACCTCCTATTTACATGGTTCACAGCCTGGTCTCAGCTCACTTGGAGGTAACAAAGGGTGTCGGGACAAGAGTGCAGCAGGGGGCTCATCCTTTAGGGCTGCCATCTGAACTTGATCAGGTCAACTGTTTTAACTCCTGCCTCATTAGGCAAAATAAAATGGAGATTATGGTGTGTGGAAGGATCACGTTACAGACAGCAAGCTCTGCCTCCTGACACTCTCTGTTGATTTTGCATTTTGACAAGACCTTGCTCTCTGTGTTTCCCATTCTGTACTGCAGCAGGCTTTAAATTATTTTGAAGACAAGATCATTTGTATCCCTTGGCATTTCAGAGCTTAGCCAAAGAGGAGTGAAGTAATAAGTGAAGACACATTAGTCTCAGAGGCAGTTTACCTACTGGAGAGATGTCACTGTGTAGCATGGGCTTAACGGTGATAGACACGTTAATTCAACTTGTCAAGCAATGCCTATCTCTTCTCTTTTCAAAGTTTAGGTTACCTCTAAAATTGAAAAAAATCTGACACAAAGAAGTTCGGTAGGTAAATTATTATTACTGCCCGGCACAGAGGATTAAATAATTCATTTTTATTACATATAATTAACATGTTAAGTCTCTTCAGTTTCTCCTTAGTTACTGGTTTTAGTGTTTATATAAAATTGTAAAAATTGTTTCAAGTTAAATGTGTTTGTTGCATTATAGTGCCTGTTAGAGTGGAGGTGAGTATCATTGAATAGCCATCTCATAATGAGAATCTTTGGCGCCTGGGTGTCCACTGAAAAACATTTCCCACTGCCCCCATTTGTATGTGCCATATATTAATAGAAAGTTCTCAGCCTATAAAAGGCAAAAAATGGTTCAGGATATCAGTTTGGCCAGCTGACAACTACTTGGCAGACCTCTTATGAGGAAGATAGTCCCTATCCATCACATGCAATTATGATTTTCTTTAGGAAAAACAGGGATAATAAAAGCAGGTGATGATTAGCAATTAGGTATATCTCTTCTTTCTCTTACTCCATTTGCTGGTAGGATTTTCTTTAAATTCTCCCTCTATAACCTAAGAGTAACAATTCATAGTCAATGAAGAGGAAGTAGAAATATCAAAATAAGAAATAAATTTGCATTGTTTTTGTAATTATTCCTTTATAAATCAAGAGTTTGCCAGAAGTACAGACACTAAAATGCTGTCAAAACAAGAAGCTCCCCTCAGGGAAGGGGGAAAAGAGGCAACAAGTAATATGTGACAGATGTGAACGTAAATTGTTTAATGCAAAGTAGAATGGGCACTATTCTATGGTTGGAAGTGTAGCATAAAATTGTTTTAAGCTGACATAAGATTTTTTTATTCAAGTAATGACCAACTGAGAAATATACACTGTTGTTATGTCCTAAGTGAACTTAATATAACTGAATTTAAAGCCATTAGCTTCCAGGAAACTATAAGTTGCACAATCCATAATGTGTCTCTTCAGTAACGTGGGCCACATGACCACATTTAACGTCTACATATTTTACAGCAACTTCAACAACTTTATTCCTGATGCTGCCTGATTCATTTGCAGACTACTGCGTATCCCGTGGACTTCAGGAGGAAGGGGTCTCAAAAAATAAGCTTGTTGCACGTTTTTATTTCTGTATATCTGCCTTAAGAATTGTATCTTGTGGCTATGTTTAAAGTTGAAAGTTTTCACTAAGAAGTTTCACAGCACGAATGTGCCACTTCCAAAAAAAACTACAGAGAGGCAGAGAACATGATTTTCATGAAACAACTACACTCACTGCAAATGTTGAAAAGGTTTTTGTTAAAGAATGTGTCATAAAGCATGTGCACAAATCATTGCAGATCATTGTGGCCCAGATAATTTCATTAACATCTGTTTCCAACCTCCCATTTCTCCTTACTCTTCTTTTCACTTTCGAACTGCAAAAATCTCTTTTTTTCTGTCCACCTTACTCTAGCAGCTGCCTTTTTCCACCAAATCCATTCCGTCTGTGTCTCTTCTTTGTCCTTTTTAACAATCTGTCCCAGGTTCCTCCTCTCTGATTCATTTGCACTTCACTTGACAGCAGTCCTTTACTTGCTCTGTTTCCTTTTGACCCCTTTAGATGTAGGCACCACTTTCTGCTACAAGCTTAATACTTGCTGAGATGGAACACACAACACCACGTGATGGTATGTTTCTTAGATACTATGCTGAATATAGTATCTGTGAGATACTATGGTAAAAACTAGAACAAGCTGCATCAGGAAAATGAAGATAATTATTTAAAGTTGAGGGCGTGTTAATTTTTGTGTGAACTGTATGCATCCACCCAACTGCAGCTTTGAATTTGTTGTAAAAAATAAAGCAATCTGAGTTAATTGCAGAAATCTGGGGGTTGAGGGGAGAGTGTTTAGTTTTCGTCCTGCATAGCCTGATAAATATTTGCATCAGCAAAACAGAGTCTGGCAACAAGCAGTGATCTTCTTAAGTTGGCTTTGCCATCAGAGGAACCATTCACTGAATTACATCCCAATTGGAAAGTGTAAAGTGTTAGTGACACTTGACTTTCTTCCTGGTACAAAGACCACCTGAATCCTGGTAGTTTAGTCAGCAGCACCTCTGGTCCTGGAAAGGTATGGAGGGCTCTGGCCATAGGATTCGTTACACTGTCCAAGTGTTCATTTAGTTATAACGGAATGCGCAGTTGTCATTTTAATCAGTTTTGTCCTTCATTAAAAATAATTTTGACCAAAGATCTAGTCCCACTGTTGGATACAGAGCTGGCTCAGCTGTACGGGTAGGTTAAGAGAGCAGCTGCCCAGCCTTAAATGATGCTAAGGAGTCAGAATGGCAAATTCACAAAAGTGAGACATTTATTAATCTACATTACCTGCCTCCTAATACAATTGTATGATTTTCTGTCCAGTTAGAAAGTTAAGAGGGAAGCGCAGCAAACGCCCCTCTTGCCAACTGTAGGCAATAATGAAAATGATACTGATGTATTGCAAGAGCACAATGGCGAAATTCTTCTTTCTCTGTTTTGGTTGTATGAGAACAATACCAGCCACGCAGTAGGTCCGAGTCACCTGGCGTAGCTCAGCGTGACTCATGGGGGCTGGAAGAACAGCAGTCTGTAACTACAGCGAGGGAGAGCAGAGCTCACTGGCTTGCAGAAATAGGAGCAAAGAGACAAAACTGGTCACTTTTCCAACATCATAACATCCAACCCTCACACCATTGGGGTCCAGGGACAACCTGTCAGGTCCTGTTGCCACAGAGTGTTTAAGGGAGCATTAGCAAGGGGTCATGCCCAGGCTGTATGACAAGAGGAGTAAAAGAAAAAATTTTCTATGCCTTTTACAATCCAGCACAAAGAATAAATCCCTGAGTATTTTAACATGGACGATTAGTGTGTGGTGATTAGAAGTGATGTGGTGGTGCCGCTCCCTGGAGATGGTTTGTCTCAAAGAAGGTTTTGGCTTCAAAGGAGGTGGGAAAGCAATAGAATAAAAAAATTGCTTTCCATAGTTGTGCTCAACTGCTCTGAAAGATGCAGAGGGGTGAGGTATGTTGCGAGAACCGTAGCACTTTCAGGAGTCTCTCTCCCTACAGGAGACATTAGTAGTAATACTACAATCTCTAAAATTCAGGGAATGCTGGCCTAAGCCAGTCTGGGTCAGAAAAAGAAGGTTCAGAACCTGGACTTCTTTCTTGCCTTTCTGTTTATATGGTAGTGTGTAAATAAAGGATCCAGTTCATGATGTCAGATTCCTACTTTAAAGTTCTAATATTATGCAATACCACTACCAGTGCATGCCAGCACAGTTTGGCATGGATTATCTAGAAACTGAGGTGTTTTCTAAAAGTGAAAAATAAAATTGTGAAGCTTTTCAGGAAAAGGAAGGAGGAAGGGATCAAATACAGAATACATCTATATTTTCATCATAAATATTCTAACTGGCCTTAGGCATAAAATCATTGTTGGAACTTCTAGTCTAATATACATATAATAAATTATGTCTTTGAGCTCTTTAGTAAATCCATTGTTTATAGTGAAGCCAAGTATTTAACATCAGTCCTTGGGTTGATTTAGAGCATTTGTGGTAGATTAATTCTCCCTAAAATTGCCTCTGTTTCTGCGTTACATTTAATTCCTTTGTGCACACTTCTCTGTAAGCCATTTTAGACTGTATCAGCTGATATTCTTAAGACAGATTTTACATACCAGTGTTTCTCTGGGTCTTGGAGAGATCTGACAAAATGTCTTATGTTCTCACTTCAGGAGGTCTGGATCTTTCAACCAAATTTAATAGCTATTTATGCCTTGAGAAGATCTTATCTAACATACTATTGGTTCAGGGTCATTCACAGCCTCGCATTATATTAAAACATGGACAGAGAGTGTAATTTGTTAATGTCACGAAGGATGAAGTTGGTTAGAAAGGGAAGTGTACACGATTTATAATAACACAAGTGTTTCCTTGCTAATCCCTTGGCAGGTTCATTATCTGTAGAGCCCCAGGCAATAGTTGGCCTATCGTGAGAGTGAAATTTAACCCACAGCATGAAATTAATCCTCAAAGACTTTTGTCTACTCTTTCTAGAAATAATAAATTAAAAGTGATTTTATAATTCCCCTCTCTAACTTTATGCAGAGGTGTTAAATTGGTATCTAAACTCTATGTCATATGTCAATCTATTGATTTATGTTTAGTTAACTAACATGCAAGTGTATACCAAGCATAATAAGGAATTTGAAGATGTGAATTAGTGGTGTGTTCATTGTTTCTTCCCGAAAACCTTTTTTTCTCTGATAATACAGAAAATTCTATTCCTTGTAATTGCAGAGAAGACAAGGATTGTGTATATGTATGCATGCATGTATAAAATATTTCAAATTATCATATCTGGATTTCCTAGAGCCTTCTGAGTTTATATATGAAATGACGGTGGCATTTTTCACACCCTGACTTTGTTTGCAAAGCTTCTTAGAAGTCTGATGAGGGCTTGTTGCTGATAAACTTATGGGTCTTTGGTAGGGTTTTGAAAAGTACTTCATGAGTCAGCTGTGTAAATACTGCGTAAATCAGCTGGGTTTTTTCCAGAAGAGGGTGGAGGGGTGGGCTATTCTTATGCATACAAAGTTCTCTCTACTAAGGAGAGAACAGGTAAAACCAATTCTGACTCCCCTCTGCATTTTTTTAGAATGTGATTCCTCACTCATAGTGCAACCTAGCCTACAGGAGTAGATGAGCAGTCCTAGATACTATTATATCTATCTATCTAGATGCTATTTAGATACAGGGTAAGGATTTTTCCCTCTTCTAGCCAGTATTTGCCCAGTATATATGAATTGGCTAAACACTTTGTATATTTTGATGCTCATCTTCTAGAGATTTTTTTCCACTTCTGAAGGCAGCAAGTTGTATTTAATAGATGTTTGCAATTGGCCATATCATCTGTGTTGAAGAGCTTCTTCAAGATATTAATTGAAACTCCACACAGTTCATAGCCATTGGGACAGAAAGGAAATGACAAAAAATGAACCAGGTTAAGTGCTGCTTAGTACACAGTCCTGACCCTGGGCAGGAAGTTTGCAGGCTACTTAGAGGCCATTACATGAGCAGATCTGGAACTACATTACTCTTCTGGTCATCCCTCTTGTTCTTCAGACGTAATTTATAACAGTGGTGTAGACATTGAACCATTGTCACTTCACATATTCCTTAAAAGAAAATTAGTTTCTCAAGTCATACCCTATTTCCTCTGTGTTTTTTAGGAAAGTTAGTTTTGTGCACACATATACTCTAGTGGTGAGAAGGAAAACAGCAGTTGCTGAAGTATGTTAAACAGAACAGTGAGCATAGGAGTGTCTTTGATCCATAAAAAGCCTTTAAGGCATGTTAAAGATGCCACTTGATATTAAGTAGAGATGAGACGTGGTGAAGGTCTAGGAAACCTCTGAAAACTGCACACCTTTTTGTAATATTTCTTGCTGAGGGTTAGAAGTCCTACAGAAGTACCTCATATAAAGTTAAAACATAGGTTTCTAATGTCTTTTTAAGCTGCTTTTATTGGTAAAGGGAGCTGATGGATTTAAGCATTATGATTTGATAGAGTATGCTATAGTAAATCAGTACCATATAGTAATTCAGATATCATTTATGTCTACATTATCACTGTCCCTTCAATGCAGTAGTAGAGAGAGAAGGGAAAATTTGCAGAATTGCAGTGCTTGGTTGTAGGTGTCAGAGATGACAAGGAAGGAGCAGAGGCAATGATATATTGCTCATATTTTGACCAATGGCTGCCTCAAGATTTTCCATCTGCTCAATATATAGTGTTTCTCCGGGACCATACTCTTCTCTCTCCCACCTATTTTCATAATTTTGCTCACTCCCTCTACATCCATCAGTCATTCCTCTGTGACTGATTTTCCCTATTTGCCCTTTTCAGACCACAGGCTCATAGTGAAAACTTCGTGCAACAAAAACAGCAGTGTTTGTTGATTGTGAGACTGCGGTTTCTGCTGCCACTTCCAATGACAAGTTGGCATCTTGTGACCTCTAATAAATGACCTCTAATAAATTGACAGGTAATAAGTCTCTTAGCTGGTAGGCAGGATAGCTGTTTGCATTTTCAAGAGAGTCTTGAAACAGAGAAACGCTAAAAACTCTTGCCTGTATGTAATGAAACTGGAGATTCCTTTCTGGAGACCTTTAAGGTCAGCTTTATTCTTGGGAGGGGTTCAGGCCACAAGTCGGACAAGCTGTAGATTTTCAACAAGGATAATATCAATGTACTCTGCAACAGGTACAGTAAGTCCTTCTCATACCTGAGCCTGGGCACCTTTCAGGCTCCATAGCAGGGAAAGTTGGATCCTGGGGATCCTTTGATTCCTGCGTATGTGCACAGACTATGTTGCACAAAGATTAGACCCACAATGGTGCAACTAAACCTGCTGCCAGCATTATGTCACATAGCAAACCAGTAGCACACACTATATGCTTATCTTTGTCGTAAGTTATGCTATTCTACTTCCAAAGAGCTAGCCATATAGTTGCTTCTCCCATTAGCTAGCATATGTGCTAAGAAAAAGAGGGAGGGAGGTGGCATGTCTAAATGTTGTACACTTAGGGGTTTATTTATTGCACTCTTACTTGGTTTGGCATTAGACAACAAATAACAGTTTATGGACCAACAAAGGCATAATCCTACTCATTATATTTAATAACAGATATAGTAATTACCTATAAATTCTGTATAAGCATGCAGAAGCACTTTTTCAAACAGTCATTTTTTAACAAGCTCATTTTATTTATTGGTAGGCATTCAATAATTCAATAATTAGGTTAGTTTTATCTCTGAGTCCATGTAGCACTACAAAGACTTGACTAAGTGTGTGTACGGAAGGGGTACTGAACGTGGTAAGGAAACAAAGCAGTAGTCCCTGAGAAATGCTGTGTTGCAACATCAGAACTGCCTTTTCGTGTGCTTGTTTTTCAGTCCTAGGGCTCAATAGCTGAGTCGGATCAGCCATGTTAGCATAGTCTGCCTGCCTGCCTGGAGAGGAACATGAACAAAATGCCTTTAAAAGACTTCTGTGAATTTAGAAAATGAACGGAGGAGTTTTTCTAGCTTTCAACTGGTGGTTAGTGAAATGTTTTGTTTCGTGAGATAGACATCGCTGTAACAGGACCTGAACGTACTTCCTTGATTCGAAGATTTTCATGAAATCAAAAGGAATTATTTAACATTTCTTTTTTGAAAAACAATCTTTAAAAGCACAAGGCTGCAAACAAGCAGTAAAATCTGCTGAGAAGTATATCCTCCAGACTACTGTACTGCCTGCTACCCACAAAGGCTTTGCTGAAATCCTCTCTCTTTTGCAGAAGTCGCCTTGCTTTGTACCTTTAAAATTATCAGCACTTGGAAAAGTCTTGTTAAATCTGAAAGAAGTCCTGTTTTTCTTTAGACTTAACAATGTTTCAGATACTGATTAAAAAGGGAACTCTCCCTTTATTCCTGAAGTCGGTTAAGAAATATTATGGAAAATTGCGTTAACTCTTGCAAATCCCTCTACAACTATAAAAGTACAAATGAGATCGTCCCTGCTGTTTCAGTCAGGCCTATGAACCTCAGAGCAATAGGATATTTATAAGAAAATTCCAGACATAGCAGTGGTGCCGTGATCCATATGACCCAAAGTTTCCAGTCTTTGTCTATCCTCCTGTCTTTAAAGGAAAACAGAGGGGCATAAAATGAAAACTTGGAAGATCACAAATCATTGTTATGACTCATTATAATGAATGATTTGTGCGTTACTTTATGGAGTAGTTAGGTTGAGTTTGGGAAAAAAAAGAAACCTTCCTTTTTAATTTTCACCACTTCTATGCCAATTTTCAAGCAACTGTCTTTCCTAAAATAACAGCGCTTTTTTTTCCACACTATCCTGGATAACTAGTGAGTTTTTTCAGCTGGGAGAGTGTGTTGTGATATAAAGGTGCAGTCCTGCATGGCTGTTGTCAAGAGCCTGTTAGTGTTTCCGTTACAGCATTAAGTCTTATTTGCTGGTGTTTAAAACTGGGCTGATAAAATACTTGAAACTGAAATTTGGTAGTTTTCAAAATGTATTTACAAATAAGAAAAATAATCTCATTGGATGGGGCTTTTTAGTTCTGCAAAAAAAATGGTATCCTGACAGCTTTGTAGTAACTGTGATTCACAGTTTTGGATACTCAAAATTAGTCTTCTGACCACAGCATACAACCTGGATTCTAGATTCTCCTGAGTTTTGTTTAGCATTATTTTTTTTGTTTGTAACTAATAATAGTATAAGATTTATTAGGAAAATTAAAATAAATCTACTGAAGTCTGAAAATAGCTGTTGTTTTACCACTACATTGAATTTGTGAGAACTCATCTTCTTTATTTTTGTAATACCTTCATATGGTGAATTAATACGGTATATTCCCAGGTGTCAAAGGTTTCTCTTCACCTCCTAGGATAAATTTTAATGTTACACAAAAATTTGCTGAAATGTGGTTATGTATCCATGGACTCTGAAAGACACTGGCAAGCTACCATTTCAACATACAGCAAACTTTCCTTAACGTTAGGGAATTGCATTTTTGGTTTGCTTTTTACAGAGGAAGAACACTATTTCAGATAAATTGTGTTACAGAAAGCAAGACTGTTCCAATATTTTACTAGTTTTACTTTAAGTCACCACAGCAGAGAAAGTCATAGCACTTCAGAGGAAATTTCATCCTTAACTTGCCTTGTTATGCCCTACTGTATGTTAAGAATTGCTGAGGTCGCTCAGCACTGGCTGATAATGAATTCCATATAAGCTGTAATATTGGGGCACAGCTGGGTGGGTAAGAGTTGAGTTTCAGTCTTTAACTCAGAATTTCCTCATTTTACTAGCTTCATTTCAAAAGATAATGCTGCTTTTAGGGTGTACGCTTTCTGTCGCTTAGCCATGCAATTTAATAGAAACAAGTCATTTTTACATGCAATCAGCATATGCATAGCAGGTCATGTCCATGATAGGTATATTAGCTATTAGCCATTTAAACGGTTTGTCTGTTAACAAGAAAGGGCATGTGAGTTAAGGGTTTCAAATGCAGGGTATTTAGCTGTACTTTTCAGTAGAGTGAGTCTGGTTGTATCCCTTCCAGTATTTTAAAAATCTCAGCCACAATATCTTAATGAAATTGTTTCCCTTTTAAGTATTTTCCAGCACAAGCATAGGAAGTTGGGTGAACGCTCAAAACTAACACTTCTTTCAGCAACTCACAATTTGATTTTGGCTGTTTTCCACTGAAAATGAATTTGTGTTTCTGTATTTGACCATTTCTTTCCTTTGGGAGAAAAGATATTTTTGGTTATCTTTCCTACTTTGACCGTAGGGAGCAAGTGTAATGTATATTTTGTTGCAGTTTGCAAATTTTCGGTGCTAAATCATTTTAATACTAAAAAAAAATCAGACTACACCAAGCTATGATGGGATTGATCTCATCAAAGAACTTAAAATGCTAATGAATACTGAAAAGTATTGAAAAACCCTCCAAAAAATCCTCCCCCAAAATCTTCTTGCCAGAAAGCTGCAATGATTTTCCTGCCTTCTCAGAAGGAAAAGTGCTGTGTGATCACCATAGGAGACACTGAAATCAAAGCTTTGTTAAGAAAACTGTGTAGAAGTACTTGGCTCTTTCTGTAGAATTGTTGAAGAAAAAAAGTGGCTTTTTCCTGTGGGATATAGATCTTAATTGCATTTTCCTAAACTGGAAGAGTTTTAGAACAGTGCTTACTGTTTGTATTTCAGGTATTTTCCAGTAATGACCAGTAGTAATTATTCATTTGAAGCCTTCCTGTGGCTTATCAGATACGTTTTACTTTACAAAGCTGCATGAAGATCTGCCTTTGTATCTTTTTGAAGTAATAGAGAATACCCTTACTTCTTAAAGGCAGCAAAATTATTCCTCTAATCTGCTATCATTGATACAACTGTAACCAATAGATGAAATTTGTATACTTACATTTCAGTTTTTCAAAGGCTCTAATTTGTAGACCCAGTAATGGGTTCATAGACTGCAGTAATGTCACAGGACACAAGAATGGCTCTACAGGGTTAGACTAAAGGTCCATCTAGTCCAGCTGAGAGGTCAAGAGAGGATATACATTTTTGTAATAGAAAGTAAACTGAGATAAGAAACTGGACAGTTTTTAAGCAGGCGCATTTTACACACTGAAATCAGCCAAACCGCATTCTCATTTTTCCCTGAATTGAGCCTGGATACCGGGGCCTTTATGAAATATAATCTAATATCTGATTTCTTGTGAAATCTTTTCTAGTCATTAATTTATATTCCTCACCACTTTGTCTGTTGTTTCTTTATAAGCTGTTTTGAAGGAAAACACACAAGACTTTATCCAAAACTAATGAAAACCAGACCTCTGTTGATCTATTAGGCTGGGACTGACTACCTTTATTTAAATTGGTAAAAATAACTCTATCATCTCTGACAATACAAAGGTATTCCTTGTGGTGCCATTTTTAATGATTTGTCCAGTTTAGATAAGGGGCAAAAAAACCCCATAGATTTTGGGGGATTGTTTTTTTCTTAGGAAATAGAGATTACAGGAGGTTTCAGAAAGAAACAATCACTACAAAACCCAAAAAGGTGGTTTTGCCATTACTGGTTTCTGTAGATTCTTTCACCAGAGTAACGAATGCTTTATACATGGGAAGATGCAGACAAAAAACACAAGCAGTGTTTAAATTTACCTATTACTTTTACAGTGGTCACTTCCTGACTGATCTTACCTTTGTAAGATTGTTAAGATCATACATATTGAGTGATATTGTGGGATCTTTCAAATGTAGCTGCCCCTTTATGGTCATCACTGTCATCTTAAGTTGTGCTCAGAAGTTGTATCCAGGCAGCCGAAGCAAGGTTTCGAGGACAAAATTGTACCTTAGAGGTATCCACGACACTGGCAGGACTTGTAGATTGGCTTTTTGCACAGACGAACATTAGAGCAATTTCTAAAGGATAATCAAAATATGTGCTGTTTGCAGTTCCATAACTGAGCGGAAAGGCTGATACTTTGCAAGGAGCTTGTAGAAGCCCACAGCTGCCAGTTGTACTGGGGACCCCAGAAACAGAAGAGTGTAACAGGACTGGGAGGCTGGGAGTTGGGGATAGGAAACACTTCATGTGCACATGCAATAGGTGGGGAAGACACCAGCTTGGAGCCTCATTCCATAGTTTCACCTTGCTGTGAAACATGCAAGTGTTCTCGGTATTTTCATCCTTGAAATAAAAGGGAACTTGCACAAAAACATGGCTATGAGTTTGCATGGTGTTTCTCTGACCAGTTTTTAGTGTGGAATGAAAAAATTGTGGTTTTCACGAAATTGCTTGTCTGTTTGTTTGCTTTGAACTCCTGCACCACACACACACTCATTGATGGAATTAGATTATTAAAAATATATATTGTTTGAAATAATTCCTGCT
>NW_009260791.1:5030859-5053018 GCF_000687185.1 Egretta garzetta
GTATTTCTTTCTTGGGAAGGCATTAAATTATTTGTAAGTAACTGTTATGACTAGTTATTTTTGTTATTCATTGCCAAAGTTACCAGAGTAGATTTATATGAAACAGTTACATGGGTTAATTTGACCTGTTTCTGGTCAAGTTTATTTTTGCTAAATAGTCTCTTCTAAAACTACATGTAAAGGAAAAATTCTTTCTGCCATTGTAGCTACTATATGTTTTGTCCCATGCACATAATGGAAAAGTTACTGCAGTATCAGAAGAAAAAAGTAGAATAGTTCTTCATTAGTAGCTGACAAAATACAGCTTTCGTATCTAAAACACTTTATTACTCTCTTGGTATATATAGTACTGCTTTCTTTTTGCCACTGATATTTCTTCTTCAAAAAACCCCCATGTTCCTCTAAAAGTCATAGAGGTAAATAAACTAAGAAGCATCGTGAATTCCAACAAAGTGAAACTCATTTAGATTAATTTTAAAATAATTTTTCATAATATTTCTCTATCCATGATTCCAGTTTGTTACTTGTGAAGTAAATATGAACTGTATGAAAAAATCTGTGATTAGATGGAGGCAAATCTATGTCTACTATGGAGAATGATTGGAACAAATTCTGTACTTTGGCTGTTCTCTATGTTACTACTTTATTGTATTCTTATATGGTTTTTGCAGTTAAATAATCATTATAGCAATACTATAATACTTAAAATATGACCCCTGCACTTGCAAAATTTATATCTTTGGCTTAAAATAATTAGATTTTTTGTTTTGAAATCTAATATTCAGTTCTTCAACAGCTCATATGATTTACTGTTAAAATAAGTGACAGAATTATACTCCCAATTTAGTTATTATCCTGTAAGTAACATAAGCAACTCAAAGAACTTGAGCCAAAAAGTGGAATAAATTATATTATCAAGGTCCATTTTGCAGTGAAAAGTTTTGTATGAAATCTAAGCATCAGTAGATAGTACTAACTAGTAGTAACACCTGAATAAATGTTTAAGTTAGCAAATCAAAATCTTTTTAAATTATAATGCAGTTATTTTTTATTATAAGCATGTGAACTGTTAAATAATGTATATTTATATAAAGCTTCAGACTATACATTTTTATCAACCTATGCTGGTAGGGGTAACTACAGCTAGGAGTCTCTGGAAGCATGGGAATTACTGAAAGTGCAAAAAAGCTATAAATGTTGGTTTCAGTTGTCCAAAGGCTGTACATTTATTTAAACATTGTTTTCAATTTAACATTGCACAGATAATTTAATTTGTTTTGTTGTTATGCCATGTAGCTCTCTCCTTTTCTTTATAGCATCTAAACACCTCAGTACCTGAGATTATTTGCTTTGGTACTGCATGAGTCCCAACCATGAAGGGATACGTTAGGAGCTTTATTCAAAATAGAGAGAACATATGATAAAATCCTAGTAAGACGTGAAGAGAAGGAAAATACAGCTAAGACTGCCACTTGTTGGCAAGCACTGCAACATGGTATAAGCCTGGTTCTCTGAGTCAGTGTTTTTCTTTCCCTCTGAACCTCGTGGTTGAAGAACTAGTCCGCAGCACTGTATAAAAGCAGCAAGAAATTCTGGAATTTACGCGTGAGGGTATAGTCTTTGTAAACCCAGTGGCAAAAATTTGGTGAGTCTAGTCTGCTCCAGATCACATTGCAGTTGTCCTACGTAGCTGGGATTTAACTGCTCGCTATCTACTTAAGTTTAGGTATGAAAATACTGGTTTCTTCCTTTTAGACTTTAAGATGATTAAAACAATTTCAGTATGAATTTGAAATCTTCCTCCAGCCCAGATCAGTAAATAAAAGGGGGAGGATTGCTAGGTAACAGACCTAGATGGTAAACAGGTTTTAAACATTTAATACCTGGATACAGTAGTGGCAGACATCCTCAAGACAACTTTGATGAGATGTTCAGCAAGCATGAACAAAAAATTTAGCAACTGATAGAGGGAGAGACAAAAAATATTTCCTTTCTTTTTTTTCAGAAAACACACACATCTGCTTGTTCTCCTATAGTTATTGTGTTAGAAAAGACTACTTAGAGGACTTCTGCAATAGGAAGGGGGCAGGAAAGCATCCAGTGGACTGAGGATTTTATAATACTAGGACTAAAATACAGGCTATTATAAAACCAACAAAGCCTGCAAGTTAGGCATTGGAAATGGATACATGTGTTTATGTAGAGTCATTACTCCACAATATGACATATTACTTGTTAAATGGTAAGTGGTTCGGAGAACTGATGAAAGGACTCAAGTACCTTCTGCATTGTGGGATTTCAGGCTGACCCTGTTGAGAGTTATTGATTAAGGATTGTTATAACCATAAAAAATGCTCTCTCTCATGCTATGAAAATAAGAATAATTTAGATTTATTCTTTTCACAGGTAGTTGTTGTAGTGCTGATTAGCATAGATAAGTTAAAAAATTTTCATGGGTTTAGACCATGCAGAGCTTTCAGTGAAGGCTCTGCCTTTTGAACTGACCCCAAACCCTCAAATTGCTTTACAGGATTTCTACTTTTTGAGATCCCACCCTTGTGTCTTCTGGGGTGAACAGGAAAGGAACTGATGTTCTCTTCTTAAACAATATCAGGACACTTTTGTATCAAACAAAGCAACTGCAAAGGTAGTGTTCAGTCAAAGGGGGCATAAAAGGCCGAGCCCGGTGGGCTGCTGCTATGAGCCAAACAGGGGATTGTGAGGTCCCCCATGGCATGGGAACTGGAGGTGGGAGCTGCGAGGAGGAGCCAAGAGAGCAGGCAGTAGATGCCAGGGGCACAGGGGAGGTCCTGGGTAGGAAGAGGTAACCCTGGGGGCCAAAGTGCCTCCCATGGCTCTGTGAGCAGTCCTGGGGTAGGAGTGCTCAATACCACAGCATTTTGGCCAGAAAGCCAAGAAGCATCAAAATGAGAGGAGAGGCAAGTTAGCCTGATGATCATTTTTAGAGTGATAAAGCTCCTGGTAAACACATTCCATGATGGTGTGTCCAGTGACTTCTGACGCTTGTTGTATGCTAGTAGAAAGTAGCAGGTCGTTCATCCCCATCCTGGAAAAGCCTCACTATCTACATGTCTGTTCGGCACATCTGTGAACACTGCCTGCGCATTCTTCTTTTCAGACTTGAAAATAATAAATTAGATGAGAAGTTAATGCTTCGATTATATTTATAGGCGAATTTATCTTTTTTGTTCTAGCAAAGCTAATAACATATAAGGCAGGCATCCAGCTTTCAAAAATGCATGAAATTCAGTGGTTTTATAATGCTTTTAGAAAGGAAAGCAGAGAAAGCCATTATGTATCCCCCAGTTGTGTTCATTACTCTAAACAATCATTAAAACCAGGCCAGGTTTTTTTTTGAAGTGAATGCTTTTACTCTTCTATATTATTAAGATTACTAGTACAGGCGGCTGCTGCTGCCACCGCCTCCAGAAAAACAAACAAACATTTTTTTAGCTCTTCCCTGAGCTTCTTATAACAAGTGCTGGTGATCAATTAGCTAGTTCATTAAAAAGTTACACATGATTTTATTGAGGCAAGCAATTCTGAATCAAAGAACCCAATTCGCAGATCTAGGTTGAAGCATATAATTGGTATGTATTTTAGGATCGCTGTTAAAGCTATAAAAAAGATTTACTAGGGAAGGAATGGATCCAAAAACCCTAAAGGAAGGAATATGTTATTTGTGTGACTCAGTGTTACAAACGGACTCATTTAATACTAAGGTCTTATCTACATTAAAACAAGAAACTGAAATAAACGTAAATCTCCTTTGATTTAACTTCTTTAGCGAGAAGTTGTCATTCATCTGACACACGCAAATTACATATGGTATTATTGCATTTCTTCTGCTATGATTTTCATTATTGCTATCAAAGGCGTGTTTTTATTAAATCATTTAAATTTTGTTGAGAAGTCGACACTGTGTAACTGTAAAAGAAAATTATATAACGTATGTTCATTGTGTTGTTGAGATCCATGGTGAGCCTGGGCTTAAAGCCCCAGTTCTACAAATGGTTGTGCATGCGCCACTTAGTGGGGAACCTTACACACGTGCTGGTAGGACGTGCTTGAGCATTTGCAGGGTGAAAGAGAGGGAAGGCGCATTGTTCGGAGGATGTTTTAGAAACAGTGGTGCTTTGTTCTGAGTTTACAAGCAGGCCAAATCTTGAAACTTGAGGAAAAGAGTTTTCATTAAGAAAGCTTTATTTTTTAAATACTTGGGAAAAGTTACTTACTGATGAGTTTTTGCACAATTTCTTTAAACAAAAGCAAGCCATTTTTGGTTGTGAACTGAGACGTATAAAAAGTCAAGTCTTAAATATATTCAAATGTGCATAGAATCTACTTTCTGTTATGATTTTGATTGCTTGATTGCCACAATGTAAAAGCTTCTGTAGCTGATATTACTGTTGGACTTTGTGTGATGGCATTGAGGCATTTTCAACTATTAGCCTTCCCAAGGGTTCTTTTCAGACAAAATGTTATGCATCAGCTCTTATTTGAGTGTAAGCCTATTGAATAGCATTCTCCTCTCTGCCAACTTGGCAGCAAGTTCTCAGGCTAATAAAAGAGGTTACCCCAGATAGAGATCCCAGATGTGCCTGAAATACTTTTATTAGGACTATGGAGGGGGCTCAGTGTTTCCTTCTAACTGTTTTCAAAAAAGGTGTGGGCTTGCCTTCATAATTACCCAAAGAATTGTATTACATCACTGGAAATTTTTTTCCTCAAAGTGCATAAAATGTTAGATGGGTTAGCACAGAACACAGCTTAGGAAATACTGATGTTCAAAACAACAAATGCCTTTTGCCACAATACGAACCTCAAGTTAACCCTACTGAATTCTGTTGAGAAAGAGGAGAACGCTGCTCTTTAATATTGAGTTAAAAATACCTTCATTTGCTACATATTAATGAGATTCAGTCTATTAATTAGAATAAGTAACAATAGGTGTTTCGCAGAACAGCAACATACCTGTGGCATATGACATACTTGCCTGTAACGTCAGTTATTCCTTGAAACTCTTGAACGCTGTTTGTTGTGTAGAATTATTATTGTACTTAGTGATAACACCAACTTAGTGATTGCCTGATATGGGGCTACTGTAGACTTGAATTGCTAACATCAGTATTCTATTTTTTTGAGTGTTATATAGTAATTAGCAGTTTAAAAAGAAAATGTTATTGCTAAAAATGTATTCCAAATTTCTCCATCCTATTTAGTTGAATGTGTTGGCTGCAGTTTTAAAACTGCAAGACATAGGGTAACCTAACTGAGATACTTAGTAAAATATTATAGTTTGTTAAACTTACTGTTGCTATCCATAAATCATAAATAATAAGATGTTTACAATCTTAAATCATAATCTTGATTTTCCTTTCAAGGCCACAAGTTTCCTGTTGAAATCTTTATTGTTGTCAAAGTGTGAATAGGGAAAGCAAGGTTCTAATTAAAATAATTCGTTGCTTGCTTTTATTGTTCATCTTATTATTAAACTATGAAAAATTAATGGTGCTCTAATTTCTGGTCATGTCTCTGCTTGATTTTTATTGTAGTTGTGTCAGATACAAAAAGAAGGAAACTGCACAGTGGATTCATTTCATAGTGAAACCCGTGATAGTGTTCCATTTCAGATTTTCAAAAACAGGGTTTGACTCAAAGACTGCCATTAGTTTCAATGGGCTTTGGATCAGGCACAGGGTTAACAGCTTATTTTTCAAACAACTAGAAAGAGGTGTAAATGTCAAAGGTGATAGCTATGCTGTGAGTTCCATAAACTACAAAAAAAGTTACTACTAAAGCTCTATTTTTCCTCAGTTTAACAGCTTCTATGAAAACAGTGTTAATAAGTATATCAGGAACAGTATATAATAATGAATCAGATACGTAAAAAAACCTTTAAAACTCCTTTTATATAATAATTGGAAAGTTAAAAGTGACTTAAAATCCCTAACTTCTCATGCTGTGATGTAAATTGTATTTTTTTTAGGTTCCAAATTCAAAGAGGGAAAACTGATCCGACCGGTTACAAGAGCCTGGGGGACTGTTTTAGGACTATTTTCCAGCGAGAAGGGTAAGAGTATATGTTTTTAAAATTGTCAATTCTATGTGACCTTTTTTAATCACCCATTTTTTCCAGACATTAGATCGTCTTTATATTCCACCCTTTTTTGCAATTGCCAGAATTTGGCAAACTTTTAGTCTTACATAACGAGCACAATTTGAGAAGTCTTAGGATTACTTACACTCACAATACCAAATTTTGCTATTAGGTTATGTTTAAAGACCAGAATGCACAGCTGCGTAGAGACACTGGAGCAAACTCTGCTTCCGTTCTGGGAGCAGGATGGCCACATCAGTGTAGTGCAGTATCTAGGCTCTGACATCTTCTTGTCCTGGCTTTCTGAACTAGCTCAGCCTGAGCCATTACCAGTTCAGTGAAGTACTTGTTTCCAAGCTCTGATGAACTGGCATTCCCAGTCAGCTGTGGTAGACAACGTTTCCAGGACGCGTCTGAGTAAAATTCTGCAGCTTTTCAGTTTGACAGAATATGGAAAAGGATTTATGGTCATTAGTCACCTGAATCATACTGGCTTCAGAAGGTACCACTGCTCCGAGCCTGAGTTCCTCTAAGTGATTTGGGCTCTGATCCAGAAAGGCATTTAAATACACGCTTAATTTTATGAGCAGTCCAGTTAAAGCCAGTGAATGTAATGGGACTGATCAGATGCTTAAAGTTAAGCCTGTTATCCACAGGAGCTCTTCGGGAACTAGCCTTTAATCAAGGTAACTAATTAGTAAATCCCAGTTTTCAGTAGCTGGCAGGCTTTTCATAAGAACTTTGTAAACACAATAGCAACCCATTTTTGAATCCATATGTTCATCAAAATGGAACTGTTCTTATACATAGCGGCATAGATGCCCTGTATGGAGGCAGCATAGGTGCAGCGGGGCACAGACTTGGTGTCCACAAGCAGTACTGGAAAAACAGAGGTGAGACGAGCAGTGAAAATGAAGAATTAGACCATTTTTATTTCTTGCAGTGAGGTTTAGGCAAGCTACGCTATGTAAGTGCATACATATAAAAATAGATGGTTTGAATTGCTAAAGTAGGGAGATGTAGAGATGTTTCATTAAGGTGGTGAGAGAGGAAGTTGTCACATTTGCCCTTATCTGTGGTAAATTCATTTTTGATGAAAGATTAATGCTGTCTATTATCACTAAAAGGCATTAAAAAGCTTAAAAGCTAAAAAGATTTCACAAAAATGGTAATTTGTGGCTGATAGGGTTTTCTAAGCTGAGTATATGTTAATTTTTATTGCTTCTCAAAAGAGAACTATGTTTTCTCAATAGGAGAATCTTAGTATTTACAATCGTGTCAATCTATTTCTAAATACAGAACTAGTTTCAATATTTAAGTCAGTGAGCATGAAAACTCTATTTATCTCATCCAGACTCACTGGTATTTTTGTTTTGTTGAACTAGTCACAAGATGTAAAATTAAGAATGGGTAGACATATCTGGAGAATAAGTCTAAACCAAGAGACAGCTTCCAAGTTTTAGGGTCTTATTTTATTACCTATATGATTATATTGTGTAACTGGATATTTGAGTGTACCATTCAAAATACCATTCCCTTACTATTTGGGGGAGGAGGGAGATGGAAACAAATACCCTGTGTTTCAATTGTTTTACATGTTGTGCTTTCCAGATGCTTCTCAGAGACATAGCTATGACTTATCCTATGGATTTGATTCCGTTGTTATTTTTCCTGGTGTTCAGACAGTGTGCTGCCTAGCAAGCATAAACTGTTTGACTGTGGAGAAACAAAGAAGGGTCTGAGCACAGTAGTCATCTGTGAATGAACTTCAGAAAGGAGAGGTGAAGATTGTTGGGTTGGGGTTTCTTTCTGTAGAATGCTTGTGCCTCAATACTGGAACCAAACCAGAATTTTTTTTTATGTTTATGTCAAGGCGTGACCCTGTAAGCAGGAAAAGAAGATGATAACATGAAATTATTGTAGATTGAAATCACAATTTAGCAGCGCATTGCAATACATTTCTGTCAGGCTAGAGCTAATACAGAGCTTTACTTGCCCATTGCAAAAGCAGTTAATACTGATCTAAACAAAAAGCAAATTCTATGAATACCTATTTTTCTCCGGGAAGTTAGACAGAGGCAGAAGGTCACATTTAAACAGTCTTCAGTAGGAAACACTCAGAAAAAAGGAGTTGAAGAATATCAGATACAATATAATCTTAAATTTTGGCTAAGAATAAAAAAAGTAATCAACTAATCCTGAAAAACCTGTTTGACTCCATGAGTCTTGCATTCCCATCTGCACAAGTTTTCCATTTTCTGAAGCGTGGTGATTACGACACTTGTGAGGGACGTGAGAGAGGTGACTCTGAAGTATTTTAGGTAGTGGAAACCTTGAATCCTGATAACCCCCTCCTCGGGTGACCACAGAAGTACACAGAAGAGAGCATCAAGAAAAGGCTTTACAATTGGATACCAAGCAAACAAAAACAATTTATAAGGAATTCAGATTCAGGTGTGGAAATCTGGGAAATCTGTGGCAATACGAAAATACCCCAGAAATACCCCTGTTGGTGTGTGGCATTTTTAGACGGATTTTCTGAAATACCTAATTCAGTGTACACGGACTATAAAGAGTCTAGGCATCTCTCCAGCGCTCAGAATTCCCTACTGGCATATGTGATTTTATGTTAAGTTGACTACAAAACAAACTAATTAAATAAAGGAATATAGTGGGAAAAGAAATGTTACTAATGGCCTGTTCCTGAAAATGTTTACATTTGGGAATAGTGCTTATGCTCATTTGTACTTCTATTTTCAATAGCAGCAACTACGGCGAGCCAGAATGTCAAAGCCCGGTTCAGACAAGACACTTCCTAATTGCCTTAATTTTTTGACCTTGTTATGTTGAGGTTGAGTATGCAGAATCAGCCTAGGAAGTACATATTTATTAGGAATACATATGCAAATGTTTCATTTGCTGCAATGCCACTTACTGAAAATTAACCTGTATTGTGTTACGGCAGTATCACAGTAGCGATCTGATGATTTCATAGAAAACTTCTTCATCAGAAATAATGGCAAGGATTTCTTTAACCATCCTCTGATTTTCTCCTCATTATAATGAAAAGGACAGAGGAAATATTTCCAGTCTAACCACTCATAGAACACTGTCCTTTTCAAAGAATCTGAATACTCCATTATCTTCATAAAATACTAGAAATTTCTTAACCAAAACCAACACAGAAAAAAAAGCCCTACAAAAGCTCCCTTCCCCCAAACTTTGAGAAGCTCTTCAGATGGAAATAAATTTTCTCCACAGGGAATTAAATTCCTCAAAGAAGGATCCATCCCTTGAACTCTTTTCTTGTCTTACAAGAAAATGGGAGCCACAAAACATAAAATTTAATTGAGACTCGCTAAAGGAAGGCTCAGTCAAGCAGAGCATTAAAGGTCACATAACTTGCTTTCTATTAAAGGGAGGCAAGAGTATTCACTTCAGGGCTGTTGCGAACTTGTGTTGGGAGCATCCCGTCACTGCCAATTGCACGGGGGCAGCAGCGGTGCGAATCCTCTCAGGTGGTGAGCAACCTCTGCTTGGCTGGGTTCACTAGGAGCCGTGCGTCCCAGCTTCTCTGGTTTCGCTTATGAGATGATACGTGAATTGACAGATCTTTGACAGCAGAGGTAAACCCACCAGGAGCATATCTGTTTATTGAGGAGCGACAGCTTTATAGCCAACATAAAAATAATCTGATGTTTATTGGGGAAAATGTTTGGATACAGGATTAACTGAAACCATTAATAGAGAAAACTTTTCATTCTTTTTAGATCCTACAAATAAGAGGTTACATTATGTTAAATGACCGATTTTTTGGATCATCTTTAATGTATTTGTATTCACTCACTTTTTCTTTGATAATGACTTGGGTTTGAATATGAAATGTAAGAATAAACCAACGGTCTAGCTGAATGTATGTATATGTTGCATTTATATTAAAGACACATGGTGTTGTGTCTCATATTAAGAATGGAAAATTATGCCCATCTGCACTGTCTTAATGTGGAGTTACAGCATTAAAATGATGGATGCTGTTATTTCAAGTCTGTAAACAACTTTGTTCTTATAAACTCGGATTTTCATGGGCTCATAATTTTAACAGTAAATGTTCTGGGTTACAGTTGGCTTTTTTGGTAGGCACTCGGACAAGAAACCTGTTACTTTCTCATTCGTTAATTAACTTGCCTGAAATAGAAAGGGTTTCCAGTTTTATAACACTTGAGTAAGTTACAGTTTAAAGTGCTGTTAGCCCTTCTTAGAACTGGATGGTCCTGGGAAAGTGCAAAACACAGTTGTCATTGATAATTTGAGACTTCATTACTTCTACTGAGTTATTTGATTATTTATGTTTAATTTGGTTTGGGAAGGAGCAATTACCTCCATGTTTACACAGCCCAATAGCTTTATAACTATTCCTGTCTTGTTCTCAGCACCACCTTACCACTCTCTTGTACCTATAATTGTCTGTATGACCACACACCTTTTTTTTTTTTTAATAAGCAACACCCTGACTCATGCATTAGTGGGATTAGGTTATAAAGCTGCACAAAACTTGTCAGCTATGGGTGGAGTAGGTGGGAGAACAGCCAAGACTGAGCAGGAGCTGGATGAGTATGGAGTTGTCAGCAAACGTGTAGAAACTGGAGGGTTCCTGGTTTACGTGATATCGGCAATCGTTCATCAATTAAGGAATTTGCTAGCACTCTCCTTTGTCCTGCCTCTATCCATCGGCTCTCTGTCTTGGTGTTAAATGACAACTCTTGAGGCCTGGCTCTCCCAGCTGGCTGCAGATGATACTCTGCTGCTTCTAATTGCCAACAGGTCAGGGAAGGAGACTTGCAGGATTGCCAGCTCTGCAGGCAAGCACCGGCCTCTGGCACTCACCAGCAATCATCACCGCCCGTTCCTGGGGCCCAGCTGGATGTGTGCTCTTCCAGCTGGGCTGAGGAGACCTATCAAAAGACTGCCAAGTAAGTGTTATACAAGATACAAATACTTGGCTACCCTGTGCATGAATCCTTCAATGAAACTGCCGACCTGGGAAGTGTGACATGGTCAGTCATGCCAAAAATCCCTTTTCCCAGTGAGCAGTTATGAAGCGGAGATTCACTTCCACTTACTGGAGGCATAAACTCCTGTGGTATCAAAAGACCAGACTTTAGGCTCTGCTTTAAGTGCTCTGAGGCAAGTAGAAGTGGTAAATTAAGGTGTTATTTCCCCCCACAGCTATCTGCCCCACGCTTTGGTTTCTTGTTAGCACTTCATACCAGTAAGAGCAGAAGTGAACTTGGACCCAGGCTTGCTTGCTACCTTCAAGAATCTTGTTTCTTAGTAGAGACCCACCTGCACTGCCAGTTTCAGAGACTGCGATCTTGCAAACTGAAGTGTGGGCACCTTTTTGCTTCTGCCCCCAGTAAGGGACAGTAATTTCCACCCAAACACTGAGGAAGGTCTGCTAGCACTTGTACTTCAGAAATATCTATACCCGGATCCATTTCTTTTCGAGTTGTACCAGCCTGCCTCACACTTATGAATTCATAATACTTGTATAAGCCTTGCTAAAATAAGACTGAAGATGCAAAAAAGGGCACTATGATACCAAAATGTCTATGTATATCTATCCTGATACCAAAATGTCTATGTGTATCTATCCTGATACCAAAATGTCTATGTGCATCTATCCTGATGCATCCCCATAGACCATAACATATTGCTAATTTTTTTCTCTTTATCCCACACATTGTAGAATTATTCTGTGGGTCACATTATGCTACATTGGCATCTTTCTGCCATACTGTTGCATCTATTGTAGACTTCACTAAAAACCTGGATTTAGAGTAACAGAAATAATTATCACAGTCCTGTGTGAAATAATATCATATGAAACCTAAAGTCTCAATTAAGCTTTATAACACCTTGCTGAATTGAGGACTGTAACCAAAATTGTGAAGGACAGTGTATTACCTTAAACTGTGAACCTGTGTGAAATCTGTTGGCTTTTGTGGATAAAAATTAAAGTCTTAGAGCTGAATTTGTGAACCCTCATGCTTGCTTTACATATCTTTAAAGAAGAAATGCTCCGTGTTAGAAGAGCTAGTATTCCCATATTTTCAGGGAGCACAAGCTTGCAAAGTTTAGGTAGGGGTGTGGCAAGTTCTTTTAGTATGTAATTAAAATTACCAACTGTTTATCTATCCATTTACTTTTGGAAGTGAGTGATGCCTTTTGCTTTGCCATTTTTTCTGTTGGTTGAGACTTGGCTCTTACAGTCCCTCTGCAGGCAAACTATGACACTCCTCTGCAACCGCACTCGCAGTTCGGAACTCAGGATCCACGTGACCCTGTGGGAAATGGGGCTCACAGATCTGCAGTGAAAGGGAAAAAGATGCCTTCGTATAGACTTTAGCCTCTAGGTGCCCCATGATAAAACCATTTCAGAAATTATTCTGGGTAATTAGCAAGAGTTCTCTCTTCATAATCCGTGACAGATATACGCAGAGTAATAGATCTGCTTTCCCTCTCAGTGTTCTTGGTGCCACTTACTCTCACTTTGCACCATTTCTGACTCTGCGTAGACCTATGTGCAATACCTGATCTTTCTCTTTTCAGTTCAATTCGGTTGTCTGTAGTTTGTTTGGACTTGTTTCTTAAAACTGTCATTTGTGTTCTTACTTTACATGGGTGTTGAGCCATAAAATTTAAATTATGTACAGCTTTGAGTAAAATCATCATTAAGACTGCTTTCAAGATTAGAGAAGAGGAAGGCAGAAAATTTGACTGACAGAATTTGGCTGATAAATTCCTTTAGAATTGTGATTTCTATTATGCTCACAAGGTTTTAGATCAAATATGGCCACAAAGGAGACATCTTTTGTGTATCTATATGAAGGCAATGTGCATTCTGCTTTCTTTTGTAAATTAACATACACATTTGATAATTGAGTTTTGTCTCATTTCCCAAAAAGACAGCAAAAATCTCAGGAAATTCTGGTGCCTCCTTAGGTTTTAAAACCTGTGTACATACGTGTACACATGCCTAGTTATAAAATATTCATGCGTTTTCAATTTCTAAGTAGATAAAAATTAACCATAGTCAAGTGACATTTGGCCAACAATCCTCAGTGACTGGATGCTTTTGCAACACCAGTCAGTCATGAAATAGAGATGATACTTCTTGTTTCAACGTATAGGACTCAGAACACTTCACAGAAGAAGGAATCATCAGTTATCTCAACTGTGCAGAGAGGGATACTGAGGTATAAAGTGCCAGGGAGCCAAGTAGATCTGGACTGGAGCACATACAGAGGTGGTTCTCATGGAGCAGCCTGATACCCTGCAGTTTGCTTGCCTCTGGTGCATGTTAATACCAGAGCTCTGAGGAACATGTGTGATGGACATAAAATTGCATTCCTTGATAAGGGCTCCTAATTCAGAAGACTTATTTGGCAATCCATTTTATGAAGTAGTTTGTCCAAGGGCATGCATGGAGCTAGTGGCAGTTTTAGGCCTGAAGCTGGATATCCTGAATGCAAAGCTACCAGTGGACTGCGCTGTCTCCGGATAGTCAGCAGTATTTACAGTGATGTTACTGTCATGAGGTTTTCATCATCCCCTTCAAGCAGGAATTCTCTGTTCCTGACTGGAGGTTCCCTACCCCCCTCTTCATATGTTAACACTTGAAAATATAAGAAATGGCTCTGGAATGTGAAAAACTTCTATTCCCAGTTTTATGTGAGTAGCTCTCTGAAATACAATGAGATTGCACCGGTGAAACTAAGGGCAGCACTTGGCTACCCACGTTTTTATTACTTATGGGTAGGCATTTTACTTGCAAAATTTGATCTGGTATATGTGGCAACACAGTAAACAAGCACACTCTTTTAGAGAATCACTTCTGAGAATCATGTGCTTTAAAGATGAAACACGTGCTTCTTTATTTCCCATGGGAACAGAACACAATAAAATCATGTAAATCTTATAAGCACCTTAGAAGTAAACAGGCCAGATCTTAACTGGCAATAGTCATTATCATTTGCTAAGGCCACTGCAGGTACACCCATTTACTTTGGGTAGGTGTCAGTTCTGTATTTTTTAAAGGTCTAATCTGTATTTTTTTTAAGTTTCAAATATTTTCATAATAAGATTGTTTTAATCCTAAAGTTATGATTTTTTTAGTGTCTCTATTTTCTACTAATATAAAGTAAATAGAACTCATTATAATATTAGTATTTATAGCAATAGCTCCTACAGGCCTCAGTTTGGAATTGGATGACTGCATTGTAAAATGCTTATACTTACGGTAGTAAGAAGATACCTGCAAGAACTGTTTCTAATCCATTTTTATCTACTCTAGTTAGCAAAGGATCAACAGAACTTAAATTTTTAGTCCTTATGATTTTAACATTCAGGAATATTTATCATTTTACCACATTCAGTTCCTGTTGGTTCCAAACATCTTGTTTAAATAGATCAATGTAATGATTATGCTTCTAAAAAACCTCCTTTTAGCCTAGTGTATGGAAAATACCATACTATGCTGTATCATCAGATTCTGAATGTGTTTATGTTCTCTGAATGTGAAGAACATATTGAGGCAGCCATGAGGAGAAGGACTTGGGGGTGTTGGGTTGATGAGAAGCTCGTTGTGATCTGACAATGTGTGCTTGTGGCCCAGAAAGCTAGCCATATCCTGGGCTGCATCAAAAGAAGCGTGACCAGCAGGTTGAGGGAGGTGTTTCTTCCCCTCTGCTCCACTCTTGTGAGACCCCACCTGTAGTACTGTGTTTAACTCTGGGGCCCCCAACATAAGAAGGACATGGACCTGTTGGAGCATGTCCAGAGGTTGTGATCTGACAATGCGTGCTTGCGGCCCAGAAAGCTAGCCATATCCTGGGCTGCATCAAAAGAAGCGTGACCAGCAGGTTGAGGGAGGTGTTTCTTCCCCTCTGCTCCACTCTTGTGAGACCCCACCTGTAGTACTGTGTTTAGCTCTGGGGCCCCCAACATAAGAAGGACATGGACCTGTTGGAGCATGTCCAGAGGAGGGCCACAAAGATGATCAGAGGGCTGGAGCACCTCTCCTGTGAAGACAGGTGGAGAGACTTGGGGTTGTTCAGCCTGGAAAAGAGCAGGCTCTGGAGAGACCTTGTAGCAGCCTTCCAGTACCTGAAGGGGGCCTACAAGAAAGCTGGAGGGACTTTTTACAAGGGCATGTGGTGATAGGACAAGGAGTAATGGCTTTGAAGAGAAAGAGGGTAGATCTAGATTAGATATAAGGAAGAAATTGTTCACTATGAGGGTGGTGAAGCATGGGAACAGGTTGCCCAGGGAAGTTGTGGGTGCCTTGTCCCTGGAAGTGTTGAAGGACAGGTTGGATGGGGTTTCGAGCAAGGAAGCGGAAGGTGTCCCTACCCATGGCAGGAACTAGAGGATCTTTGAGGTCCCTTCCAACCCAAACCATTCTATGATTCTATGATTTGCTGAATTTGGTTGCCCAGGATAATGGCCACAAATTTCTCCCAGTTCAGTAATCGGTTCAGTATGAGGGGCTGCAGTATTTCACAGCGGTGACAACAGTGTTCCCCGGTGCTCCAAACTGAGGTTTCGCACCTGGGACCCTGATGGGGATGTTTCTGCCTGGCACCATCAGCGATGTGGTGCTGCAGCTGAGCCCTGAAACCTCCCATGCCTTCAGGTGCAGTCCCCGCTGCATGGAGTGGAGGGGTGCTCTGCAGGCAGCTGAGCTGCTGAGCCGAGAGCCATCTAGAGTTAGAAAGCTGGGAAGAGCTCGCACACAGCGTGCTGAGCATGTTGCCCTTCTCCAGGGCTTCCTTGGCTCACCCAGGGCTGTACAAAAAATTTCAGCTAGCGAGAAGCTTTCCGGTCAGGAGCCAAGACCCCTCTGAGATTAGTCACAGCCAGGGCTACATAACCTCCGAGCAAGGATTTCATGAATTACTGTTAGGGCTAAATTTAGCTTAAGTCATACTTTTGGATCATGCTGCTTTTTGGGGATCTGTCCCTACACAACTTGCTTGTTTTGAAATAGTTTATATATAGTGCAATCGGAGTCTCTGGAATTGAAACCTGTATGTAAAAGGTGAGAAACTGATTCTAGCCCTCATGGAGCGGTGGGGGATCTCTCAAATCTGAGCCAGTGCAAGGCTGTCATGCCCAGCTGCAGGCAGATAAAAGGATCTGAAATCTATCTGAAACCTCTTTCTTATCAAAGGTAATAGCTCTGAAATCTGATGATGACATTGTCAATAGTCAGCTGTCAGAATTAACTATTTATCTGTTATGTAAATCTAGCCATTAACATTTAATATTTCATAAACACAATAGTGGATGCATCACGAGATGCAAAATTAATTGCACTTATGTGTTGTGTTTCTTTAAAAGGCAAATTATTATTTACTTCTCTGTAATTTGGGCTTCTTGTAGCCATTAATTGTTAACCTGTTCTTCAGAAGAAAAATTCCACTGTGTCAAGGGAAAAAACAGTGACCTGAGAACAGATAAATCACTTTTATGTCCTTAGAACAGCTGACTTTACACTTTTATTACATTGCTTGAAAAAGCATCTTTTCATCTGGAAGGAATCAGTTTAAAATGTGATTGTCAACACAACGAAACCAGCTTTCTGTTTAAAATGGCTGCTCGTGAAGCTTAGAACTACAGTTTTGCCAGGATTTTCTTTACAGACATCAGTTACTAGAACCAAGAGATTTTAGATGGGATGTTCACAGGAAATACCTGGCAGACAGCGTAAAATGCAAAGTAAAGCATTTTTAAGTTGTAGGAAGCATGCATGTGAAAATGAGCACCAGGGGTTTAGGTCAAAAGCTTTCTTTTTAAAATAGAGGTTTCTAAGTTGTAGTCTGAAGCGGGCAAGAGGAAAAATCCTCATTAATTTTTTCATGTCTTGACCTAACTAATCAGACAACATACATTTAGCATATTTCTTAGACTGTATTTCATACTTGTTTGTAATGACGCTATTATATATCTCTCTAATCTGCACGCCTTTACCTCATCTAATTTCATTTTCTTCACTGGTTACATCTGAAAACAGAGCTTTGTCTCTTTTATGCCAATCCTTTTAATTACTCTAGTCCTCAGTTGTTTGTTTATGCATAATTCCGCTCAGTTTGAACCCCTAGAATTTTTAAATCTCAAAAATGCAGATGAAGATCCTATGCAGAATAAAGTCTTGCATGAAGTGATAAAACATTTTCACCCCAGAAATAATTGAGCTTTACATTGTATACATTTGCTCATTATTTTAACTGTAAATTACGAAGATGTAGTAAGACTATGTCTACATATTAAGAATAGGTAGCATTTTTTTGATACTCATAATTTTCTTGTTTTCAGGGTAGGTTAATTATATGTTGCTTATAATAGTTTTACTCACAACTTTGTAATATGGCACACTGAAAATATAGATATCCTCAATTTTTTTTTCCCAAGAAATTCTTTTTTAATGTTGGGAGACGAATAACATTATATGAGAAACTTCTAAAATACATCGTTGTTAGAGAGACGTTGTTCCCTGGCAGGCTGCATTGTGTTGAATCGTAGAGCTGCCCTAGCAGCAGAAACTGCTAGGTGTGCTGATCGTTCCTCTCCAACACCATTCCCGACCCCTCTTCTCTTTCCGAAGTTCTTTACTCAAGTTGCAGTCTTCCTGTATATCATGCTTCACATTCTGAAAGAAATTTCGTAAGCTAGATGTTGAGAATATCTGTGCTTGACCATGGAGGAAAAACTATTCATCTAAAGCAATGCACAACTCAAAATAAAAAGGCAATATAAATATTTGTCAGTTATGTAGATTTTCCATGGAATGCATCGTAAAGAAAACAAGGCAAAATGAGGAATTAGCATTGAGTATGGAAATATTTTAGAAGGGTGTATTTCTGTATAATGCTAACTCATATTTCAGGGCATGTTGCATTCCATATGATTCTGAGAATCAAACTGCGAAAAATAGTTTATCTTGCCTGTTGTGCTATTTGCCTCTTTAAAGAAAATAAAATTCTAAATACATGAGGTTGCTTTTTTAGTTTTCTTGTTCTTTGCTTATGCAACTTTACTTACAGCCTGCTGTGGTTCTTTATCCTATAACTAACAATACTAACTTCAATGCAATAAAAATAATTTTATTTAATTACAAAAAATGTCTACATCAAGTCTAGCATGTGTATAACATGCTGCACCTCCTTACAGGAACACATGCATATAAGCACAGATAAACTTTACCATTGCATTCTGTCTATGCAGCGTAGGAAGCTGCTTTCACAGTAAGCCAGCAGGTACTTCATGGCAAATTTCTGAAGCTTTTGTGCAGCATACAGGGCAGTAATTCTAACAGAAGCATTGGCTCCAGTTATGAATACAGGATCAATTCCCCTGCTTTCTTTTTTAATTATTATTTTTACAGCTTTCCTTCAGTGTTTGTGTATTTTTGCTTATTTTGGCTTTGCCTGAACTTGCATATACACTGTTTTGTGGCTATCATGCACTGGGTGTCTCATGTACAGAATGATTTTTTAGGGTTTATTTTAATCTGATAAATGGAATTTTCCATAATAAGTAAACACCTCTGCATCATAGGAATTTGGTAGCCAAACCCAATACATCTATTCACTGTTTGTAGAAATTGAACTCCATGGCAGGGACAAATACTTCTACACTCCTGCTGCCTCCTAATCTAGGTAGGGGCTCAAATTACTTACTGTTAAAACATTTCTTAATAAAACTCATTTTTTTCATTATTTGAACTCCACATAAAATAATTTTATATCCTGACTTAACAAAAGTCAAGTTTTGATCAATGTACCTTCTTTTATTTGCAAAACCCCATTTTATAATGAATTAAATGCTCCACTTACATCTTAAAATAAAAATATAAATTCAAACTCTTTTCTGTGTAAAATACTTTATAATATCAAAAAATGGTTATAGGTGTTATAAGAGCTCAATTTTTTACACTTTTATTTGGAAATATCATCTATCTCTGGTATGAATTACCATTTAGTATATAGGTAATATTATTTTGATTGCTACCGTGATTTAAAAGAACCCATTTTGTGGATAAAAGTAAAGTAGTAACTAAGCATTTGAGCAGTTGTTTTAATATATTCTCACATAACATGCCTCTACCTTTGAAAACACCAAATAGTATACTTGCATAATATTCAGGTTTTCATATGTTTATTGGGTCACAACATATTAAAGTAGTTATTCTCAATTTTTCATCTTTTCTTAATAAATGGGTAACAATTAAAATGTCAAAACTAATTTAGGTTTTCTTTAAGAAGTATGTAAAAGGCAACCCAAAACTTTCAGTTACATTTTAAAAAATCCTGTGCAAGTGAAATATATTATCACAATTTTGCAAAAAATAAAATGTTTGTCTCCATCAGTATTTTGACAGCTCATGTAAATAATTGCAAGTAACTAATAATTTTTCAAAGCTGTAACATTACAAGAAAAATAACAGCATGTTCTTGTACAAATAGCAATTTTCATAGGCTTTCTCCAAAATTTTATAATAGTAATTTTATCTAGTGTTACATAAAGCAAAAAGGGAAAAGGCAATTTAATGTATTCCTGAGAACAATTTTAGTGGTGTAAAAGGTGAAAAATTGACTAGTGAGCAGTTCAATACAGGGAGAGTTAGCTGCCATTGCAAAATGCCAGGAAGCGGGGGCAAGAAAGTTTTTCTCAGCATCCTGTTTGGGAAAATGCAGTTTTAGAAGTAGGGCTTTCTAAGTTACCGTGAGAGAATGCTTGGAATTTTGTCTTTCTACCAAAAAGGATTGTTTTTCCCTTGATTGTCATCAGTTTGCTAGGTTGTCCTGCTATTTAAGCTATTAAAGACTGGTGTGCTGCTTGGTCTCAGGTGATCCATAAAAAGGAATGAAGCCTTGGGAAGGTAAACCATCACCAGACTGGCTCGGTGTATCAGCCTTCCATGACGGAAGCTCTTTGTTGAGAATTGTTGGCAATCGCAGCAGTTTCCAACCGAAGATAAGAGCCAGCGTTCTCGGATAATGCCCTCGATCACACACCTGATGACAGACTCCTGCATGCAAGTTTTTTCAGGTGCTATGTTTGCTCAGTAATCCTTCAGTGCCAATCTTTTCTAAATGGTGAGCAGGTCCCGTCAGTAATGGACATCAGCCATTAAGCTTTTAATATTTGTCATATATCAGGTTACGGCTTTGTTACTGCAGTGTGATGAATGGATGCTGTTATGCTCAGAAAAAATAAAGAAGTGCTATAAATTTAGCAGTCAGTACTAAATGAGTTGCTGCTTTAGGGCCTGATTTGCATCCTTCCGAAGGCAATGGAAAGTGTTCTGTTGGCTAAAGCCTTTATATCAGGCCTTTAATTTTCTTTCTCTTTTAAGGAACAGAACCCAGGGCTGTCGTTAAAATACAATTCCCTGTTTCTCGCTATATGCAAGTTTAAAACCTAAATAGTATTTTTAACAGAACTCTTACTTTATGTCATAATGTTTATTTTCTGCGTAAATGTTTTGATTAAACATAGAGGCATACAGAGAGTTGATCACAGAACCTGACAGGTCACTCATGAAATAATCAGAAATGGGACTGGGGTGTTCAAAAATTCGTACAGTATTTCTTAAAGCTGTTGTTTGGTGGTTTTTTTCATGATCTCTATACAGATTTTGAAGTCTGCGCTCTGATTTTATGCTTTACTTACTTGTTGGCATTATTCTGAAAGTTACTCTGAATGAAGATGGAATTAAAGAATTATTGAGGACATTAGAATCTCTCCATGGCCAAAGCCTGTATTGCGCTTCACGCTGTTTGCAAATTTTCTCAGAACTTCAGATAGTGCCCAAAGAATTTGTAATTCATTAAAATCCTTTCTGGTAACATAAAGATAATTAATTTCTTTTTTATATTCCTGGATATAAGTAAACCTAGTACATATGAAAAATATATACCTGTTTTAAGGTATAAGCCATACAAGTGTTAGCCTTTGTGTGTTACTAGCCTTGTCTGCACAACAGTTTAAGCCAAGTAGGGGTTACTAAAATGTTAATTCTAGACACATCCATAAGAATTCTATATAACTGTTTACTTACTAGTTAGTATATTTGCTATAGCAACTCCAATTTCAAATGACATAATAGATAACCTGCTTCTGGGAGACAGGCTATCATCTTACCATAATATAGACGGTAATATGTGCCGCTTAAATGAATATGCTTATTGTTAAATGATAATTAATCCCGTCAAGTTCAACCTGCAGTTGCTAAACCTTCGTTTTCATACTCAAGCTAGTGGTAGTATTGCATAAATATTTACTCCTTCCCATTGTTTTTTCAATGTTAGTGCTCTCCTTTGTGCTACCAGTGAGATGACCTAAATCAGATATAAAAAGCAAAATTAGTATACATGTTGCAAAAAAAAATAAGAAGAGAAGGGTCAGTCAGGAGGAATGCACTGAAACTTGTATAGATTGGTGTGTTAATGCTGAGAGACCTCCTATATGAAATGCATTCTTGGCAGATGTTTGGCATAGAAAGGGACTGGGGAACTGTAGTAGTTAGAGAAGCAAAAAGAGAAGAAAAGAGTTGCATACCAGAAGCTGACACTAAGACAGGAGGGGAAGAATAAAAAAAAATCCAAAATTAGGTGAGAAAGGGTACAACACACAACAGTCTAAAAACTGGAACGTGTTCTGTTTGGTTTATGTAAGCAATAGTATTTGGTTTTCTGTAGAGGAAAAGAGCAAATTTGAATGCAAACTATTCAAAGTGTGCAGATCCTGATTCTTATTGCTTAGATTACACAAATGCTTTTAAACTATTTTTCAAAAAAAGAAATCCAGGATCTTTGACCAGTACAAGCTGCTGCTGCTTATCTACTCCTTAGGACCTTCCTTGATTCCTTCTGTGCCAGGCAAGTCATTTCATTCAAAATGAAGCTCATACTGCCTTCCAGAGCGTAACACGTAAATTTGCTTCTGTCCTGCTGTGTGATCATTATAGTCTAC